>NW_020664372.1:24665700-24696754 GCF_002925995.2 Terrapene triunguis | reverse complement strand
TGTGTGTGTGTGTGTGTGTGTGTGTGTGTGTGTGTGTGTGTGTGTGTGTGTGTGTGTGTGTAATCAGCACACATACTTCACCCCTCTGACCACGATTGTCTGGAGAACAAAAGAAGGAACAACATTAATTCATATGAAACTGTTCTTATTACAGTCTTTCTCTGGCCTTTAGTATTTTTAAAGTGCTTATCACCATAGCACAAGGCATCATATCCGAATTTCTATCTGAAAAAAGACCTATCTGTCCTCCCTATATTAAACTGTATTCTGAGGGGAGACCAATCTTCATAGTTATCATCCAATAGAAATGAAATTTAGAGACTAAGAATTTCTGGTGCTCTTTGGATTCCATAATGAATCCCCTCCTTTTTACTTCAGTGTTCTACTTCCTCAGTGTTTCACTTGAAATTTTTAAGGCTTTGGTGCAAAACACCAATTGTCCAGATCACTTTCCCTCTGTTTCTGTAACGAGAGAGAATGCAGATACGTCAGATCTTGGTATGACAGTTCATAGAAGGGAAGAATGCCAATTCTGTAGCCTGGGTCCCCCGACCCCATAGAAGCTCCTCCATGGGGATCGGGTTCTGTGAGTAAAGAGGAGGTAAGATTTAAGGGTGGCAGAAATGCTAGATCTTCCCCTTCAAGCCCTGAGGGGCATCATGAATAAACTGTTAACCTTGTCAGCATAATCATAATCACTCTTTCACTTCTGGTAATGTTCTAGGGAACTCTCAGTTGCATGGCTTTTGTAGGAGGGCTAAAGATGGAGTCAGAGCTTTGAGGGTCTTGAAGGTGCCACAGGGCTAAGGGCAAACTCCTTTCCCATCCCACTCAGTTGATGGAGAGAGTCAAGCCCTGCCTCCTTGTTGGAATGATGCAATGGAAATTCACTTTCTTGGCTGCTCTGTGAGGACAGTCTTGTCTAGGGGCCAGATTAAAATGCAGGTAGGCCTCTAGTGGAATTTTCAAAAGAGCCTAAGCAGGTTAGGTGCCTAATTCCTATTGATTTCAATGGGATTTAGGTGCTTAACCAGCTTAGGTGCTCTAGAAGATCCCACTAGATGCCTACCTGCATCCTTAGGTGCCTAATTATCTTTGACAATGTGACCCCAAATGTCTGGCAGTCTATCAGACTGTCTATCTAGGTATTTATACTGTGCTCACCTCTGTGGTAGCTGAGCTCCTCAAGCAAGAAACATATCAGCGTATGCGCAATGTGCCCAGCCGTTTGATGTCATCATCATCAGCCAGGTCGAGAGCCAGTAGTCAGCCATCAAAATAAGTCAGTGGGCACACGTATGAATAGGCACAAAAGTATCAATGTTACTTAACAAATAAACCATGTATGGATTTAAAGGGTGATCTGCAAAACATCTTTGAGTGAGTTTGAAGGCAATGAGTCCCCAAAATGTAATTTAACATTGAATTATTAGCTAGTTTCTGTCCAAACTGACATAAGATTTTCTCATTATTTGTTGAAAATTATGCTGCTATATTACATGAACTCTTACATGTTTTCACCCTCAATACAGATTATATTTTTAAATAACAGATATAATATACAGTAGGCTCTTCATTCAGCTATGCTGTATAAATTAAACCACCACTTGACATCTGCCAAACTCCCAAGTAAAACACACACGGTGGATGTTATTTTCTTGCTTGCATTCCCTAGGATAGAACAGACAAATATTTCCATATGGTTCTACAGATGGGAAATAGTAATTATGTTTAAAATATTGCATTGCTATTAACGTTACATAACAGCAAACTCCTCATGTTTAGAAGAACAGTTCCGAGGTTACAATGGAAAAGTATATTACATCTACCTTATCAGTGGTCCCCAAAACATTCCATGGATTTATTATACTTCACTGTCCACTATGAATCCAGGTCTTTTATTACAAAACACCCACCTGAACTAACCTTCATGCTTCTGTTAACAACTTCCTATTGGTGTAATATCAAAATTAATATAATGTAATTTGCACTTTCCCTGGCTCTGTAAAATTTAATATAAAAAAAAAATATTTCTGTGCAATTCTCTCTGTACACTGGAAAATGATGCTAGGACATATAAATATAGCAAAATCTGAATATTCAGTAGTAGTTTGCAATATTTAACATCACTGGACCTGATCCTAGGAGGAAGTCAATGGAACTATGCCATTTTACATGAGGAACTGACCCATAATCATTAGATTTGATCTAGCATAAATAATAAATCAGTATTGTCCTGTGATGCCTTGATTTTTATTTCATGAACTAAATCTTTTTATCCAGGAAGAACAGCCTTGGATTTTTTTAATGGTTTTTTTTTTAAATTAAAAAAATAGTTTACCATTAAAATATGTGCAGTACCCTTTTACAGCAGCATGTGGTGCTGCAGAGCAATATTGCTCTGTGATTTTTTTTTGTAAACTGGCATATGCTATAATGGTTTGTTGCACGCATTTTGGGTAACTGACTCTTCCTAAGAAAAATGAAAGAATAAAAAGTCAGACTCACTATCAGGATCGAGTAATTTTGGCTATTTTAAATCCACTCTGTCAGTGACAGTAGTGAAATGTGCCAGCACTTGTTGAAAAAACATTAGAGACAGGTCAATGATTTCTTAATTCTGTGTTCTCAGGCAGCACCTGCACAAATAAATTCTTGGGAATCTGGGAATCAAAAGAAGAGCCCTGGTAATGGTTTCCTAGTAGTGTGTGTTTTCCATGACATCCATCTAAAATCTTTTTATTGATGAAGCTTTAAGAGTGGTTTGCTGACCTGCCACAGCTGCTCCACTCCGATTAAAATAACCTGCAGGAGTTCTTTAAAATAAAAGTTCTTAAGAACATATTTAACAATAATCAGATGTTGTAGGCAAAAGCAGGGCACTGTCTTCCACTGAGAAATAATAATGCAATGCAATAAAAAGTTATATAACATGGTAGTTATTGCATTGTGCACCTTTATGGGCTGCATAAATAACAAACAAATAAATAACTAATAACCATATACTTAGTGAGTCTTCACAGCACTTTACAATATATAATAAAAGAAAACAGCAGGCTAAATCGGTATAACCTAAAATAAGCTTAATAGAGTATAATATACTTACTTAAATCTATATCATGTGATCAAGTGTTGTCTTTTCTACATTAAAACTACTAATAATTTCCTCTACATGATTCAGGAACTCTGCAGGCATCACAAGTTTTAATTGCCACACTCCTTATATGTACCAGCATGCCACATGAAGACATTATTAAATGAAACAGCAATCATTAAACCCAAGTGTATGTCCTCACTTACAATACTGTAGCATTTTGTCTGTGACACTATGTAAAATTTGGAAACTGAAGTAGGGAGCATCTTGGTTTAATTATCTAATACAGGGGTCGGCAACGTTTGGCACGCGGCTCGCCAGGGTTAGTACCCTGGCGGGCCGGTCCAGTTTATTTACCTGCTGAAGCGGCAGGTTCGGCCGATCGCGGCCCAAACTCGCCGCGGTTCGCCGTCCCGGGCCAATGGGGGCAGCGAGAAGCGGCGTGGGTGAGGGATGTGCTGGCCGCGGCTTCCCGCCGCCCCCATTGGCCCGGGACGGCGAACCACGGCCAGTGGGGGCCGCGATCGGCCGAACCTGCCACGTCAGCAGGTAAATAAACTGGCCTGGCCCGCCAGGGTGCTTACCCGCAAGCCATGTGCCAAACGTTGCCGACCCCTGATCTAATATATAAAATAACTTAAGAAAAAATACTTAATATGTAAAAAACTGCAATGCTTTCCTGAATGAGGTTTTTTTCTAGTAGGCCCATTAGTACCTGAAATTGATGAATCTCTTTGCCTGTTGATACTTGATTGATCTCAACTGTTGCCTTTAAATATGAGAAATGGATAATTTGGGCACTTCTAAAGAATTCTTCCTCAAGGTTGTCACTCCCAGATATTGTTGGCCAAATCTTCAAAGGTGCACTTGTAGAGTTGGGTCTACATTTTTTGCTTGTGCTCAGATTAGATATACACAACTTTTAATGTATATAGACAAGTCACCGCTTATATAGGATTGTATACATGTTGCACACGAGGATTACATACACAGGCACCACAGCCATTAGTGGAGAACATGCTCAACTTTATGGTCTAAGTATTCCCTTTGACTTTATTAGACTACTCACAGCACATAAACTTAAACATGTTTGTAATTGTTTGCTAGATTGGGGCCTAAGATGTCCACAACTAACACCTCCCAATATTGGAAATACTGTCATTATGTCCCACTCCTAACTTTAGGAAAATAATTCAGTTCTTCAGTTACTACATTTGGTAATCATCAACATTAGAAGAAAAAAAATCAAACAAAAAATCGCCATTACTCTCAGCAGTCTCAATTATATCTAAATCCACAACAGGGTACCATGTTCATAAATCCACTAAACCTGTGATGAACTATTGAGAATCTCATTAAAACAAGATGCACACAAAATACATTTTTATATATGTGCACATACTCATATACACATACATATACAGAGTATTATGAATCCACATCCCAATGCGAAACAGATCTGTTACAAGTAGTCAATAAATGTCAATTCTTTTTTATTTACAGAATAGTCTATGACTGATGTATACACATAGCAGGTATTATAGAATCAGAGAAATGTAGGGCTGGAGAGGTCATCTACAAGCCCCTGTGCTGAGGAAGGCCCAAGTAAACATAGACCATTCTGACAGATGTTTGTCCAACCTGTTCTTAAAAACCTCCAATGATGGGGATTTCACAACCTCCCTGGGAAGCCTATTCCAGAGCTTAACCACCCTTATAGTTAGAAAGGTTTTCCTAATATCTTACCTAAATCTCCCTTGCTGCAAATTAAGCCCATTACTTCTTGTTTTACCTTCAGTGGACATGGAGAACAATTGATCACAGTCCTCTTTCTAACAGTCTTTAACATATTTTGAAGACTGTTATTAGGTTCCCCCCTTCTTTTCTGAAAACTGAACATGCCCAGTTTTTCTAACCTTTTCTCATAAATAAAGTTTTCTAAAACTCTTGCCACATTTGTTGCTGTCCTCTGGATTCTTTCCAATTTGTTCACATCTTTCCTGAGGTGTGGCAGCAAGAATTGGACAGGATACTCCAGCTGAGGCCTCAACAGTGCTGAGTAGAGTGGGACAATTACTTTCTGTGTGTTGCATATAACACTCTTATTAATACACCCCAGAATGACATTAGCCTTTTTTGCAAATGCATCACATTGTTGACCTATGTTCAATTTGTGATCCACTATGACCCCCAGATCCTTTTCAGCAGTACCACCAGCTAGCCAGTTATGCCCCATTTTGTAGTTATGCATTAGATTTTTCCTTCCTTCCTTACCTTCATTGAATTTCATGGACAGACCAATTCTCCAATTTGTCAAGGTCCTTTTGAATTCTAATCCTGCCCTCCAAACCCCTTCCAGCTTGGTATCATCTGCACATTTTATTAGCATACTCTTCACTCCATTATCCAAGTCACTAATGAAAATATTGAATGGTATCAGACCCAGGACTGACCCCTGCAGGATCCCACTAGATACACTCTCCCAGTTTGACAGGGAACCATTGATAACTGCTCTTTGAGTATGGTCTTTCAACAAGTTGTGCACCCACCTTGTAGTAATTTCATCTAGACCATGTTTCCCTAGTTCGTTTATGAGACTGTCATGTGGGACTGTGTCAAAAGCCTTACTAAAATCAAGATATATCAAGTCTACTTCTTTCCCCCATCCACTAGGCCAGTAACTCTGTCAAAGAAGGAAAATTGGTCCTTTTGGCGGGTTTTGTTCTTGACAAGTCCATGCTATCTGTTCCTTATAATCCTATATCCTCTAGGTGCTTACAAATTGTTTGTTTAATAATTTGTTGCAGTATCTTTCCAGGTTTCAAAGTTAGGTTGACTGATGTGTAATTTCCCAGGTCCTCTTTGTTATCCTTTTTAAAGATAGGTACAGTGTTTGCCTTTCTCCAGGACTCTTGGACCTCAAGCGCCCTCCTTGAGTTCTCAAAGATATTTGGTAATATTTCTGAGATTGCTTCAGCTAGTTCCTTAAGAGCCCTAGGATGAATTTCATCAGGCCCTGTCGACTTGAATACATCCAACTTATCTAAATATTTTCATCTGTTTTTTTCTGTATTTTTCCTTGCATTCCTTCCCCCTTGTTGTTAATATTAATTGTGTTAAGTATCTGATCACAATTAACCTTTTTAATGAAGATTGAACCAAATTAGGCATTGAACATCTCAGCCTTCTTGATGTCATCAATTATTAGATTTCCTTCCCCACTATGTAGAGAACCTACACTTTCCTTCATCTTTCTCTCACTCCTAATGTATTTAAAGAACCTTTTTTTATTGTCTTTTATGTCCCTTGCTAGGTGTAACTCATTTTGTGCCATAGCCTTTCTGATTTTGTCTCTACATGCTTGTGCTATTCTTTTGTACTACTCCTTCACAATTCTTCCATATTTCCACTTTTTATAGGATTCCTTTTTGATTTTCAGGTCACTAAAAAGAGCTCCTGATGCAGTTATATTGGCCCCTTAATATTCTTCCTATCTTTCCTTTATGTCAGGATAGTTTGTAGTTGTGCATTTAATATTATCTCCTTGGGAAACTGTCACCTCTCCTGAACTCCCTTTTCCCTTAGCTGTTCTTCCCATAGCATATCTACCAGTTCTCTGAGTTTGTCTGATTTTCTGAAGTCCTTATTCTGTTTCTTTCACTCCTTCCTTTCCTTCATATCATAAATTCATCATTTCATGATCATTGTCACCCAAATTGCCTTCCAGCTTCAGATTTGCTACCAATTGTTCCCTGATGGTCAGAATCAACTCTAAAATGGCTGTCCTTTAGTTACTTATACCACTTTCTGAAACAAACAGTTGTCTCCAATACATTCCAAGAACTTATTGGAAATTTTGTGTTTTGCTGCATTACTTTTCCAGCAGATGTCTCGGTACTACTGGGTACTACGAGGTCTTGTGTTTTGGATATTCTTTTTATTTGTTCTAGAAATGCCTTATCCACCTCCTCTTTCTGATTTGTTGGTCTATAGTAGACCCCTACTATGATGTCACCCCTATTTTTAGCTCTTCTGTCTTTACCCAGAGATTTTCAACTGATCAACAAGTGTATATATTCTTGATGTAGAATGCAACATCGCCTCTGTTTTTGTTCTGCCCATCCTTCCTGAACAAGCTATACTCCTCTAAGCCATAATTCCAGTCATGAGACTTATCCCACCAAGTCTCTGTGATGCCAGTTCAATTATAACTTAAATTACGTACTAATATTTTCTGTTTGACTTCCAGTTCTTCCTATAGTCAACAATCCCAACATCTAGTTTATCTTATTTGGGGAACACCAAGCTCCCCCAAAAAACAATGATCTTCCTGAAATGTTTCATGCACATCTCCCAGGTTTTCTGGGAAGATGAAGGGTCTCAAAAGTATGGTGCTTTGAAAATGTAGCTGTAATTTACTTTATAAAAATTATTCTTAAAAATAATCAACATTATTATTAGATTGCACAGGTTAAAAGCATGCGTGGGAAGGGAGCTTACAAAGCATTTAATATCCACACTTGAAAAGGGCAACTGTTTAGAAAAAAAATTACTGCTTTCAATGATATTATGCATCTCAGCGGTATGGTTTTGCTCAAGAAATGATAGAATCTTTCAAAACAGTGAACATTTTAAGGTCACCTGGCATATATTAATGTATTTTGAGGACATAGAAAGTCTGTAAAATAAAGAAGTTTTACCATGAATCAGAATCAGTTTGGACTTTGAGAGAAACAAAAATACTTGCTGCTTCAGTTTTTTTTTACTACCAGAAAATATAGTCTTCTGAAGACCTTGTTCCTATATTCCTAGGCCAGATACAGGTGAATGAAACAAGCCCAATTTCTGGTCCATCTATAATAAATAACTTTAAAGAGATGTGCCTAAAGATACTATTTCAGATTGATCAAACATAGGGATGGGATTGCTAGAAGCTCCTAAATGTTTCTCTAATGATTACTTAGAGATTATGGTAATGATTCCCAAATAGCTGACATAGTCAAGTCTTGAGAGATGCCTAGGGCCCCATGTTCATCACGGGTGCAGGAATGGATAAATTCCTCAGTTATGATTTATTCCTCTATTTAAAATGTTCATTACTTGCAGATCTCCTGGAACCTGCCGGGCCACATAGTAAAACATGGTTTAGCAACAGTATCAGGGCACACATTTGACTATGGCAGAATCCAGTGGGAGCCATATTTCCAAGGATACAGAAACTGTAGAGCCAAAAAGGACACAGTGGCAGCCATACTCGGTGGCATTTGATTTGGGGTCTCCTTATGTAATTTTTATGACATTGAGGGATTATACCTTAAAATGAACCCACTAACTGATTAATTTGGTAACGCCATTGGAAAAGGAGGAGGTTCTTTAACTTTGCAGCAGGAGGTGTCAATTATTAGCAATATGCACTCCATTGCGCAAACTTTGAAATGAATTAATATATCTGTAAATACTGTAATTAATTCATTACATAATAATAATGTTTCTCAAGCAATTGTGTGCAGCATATATGATACTAAACTTGTTATGCATTCAGGCAATGTTTTAGTCAAGAAATAAAAAAATCAACTGGGGGAATGGTCAAGTTAGTTAAACACAGTGCCGTAACAAGGGCGAGGCGAGTGAGGCACTTGCCTCGGGCGCAAAAAGTGCTGGAGAGAAAAAAAAAGCTGCTGGCACGGAGATATTTATAACCCAGGTGATCTCCCCCATGGCTCCACCTGCGGCCCCCTCCTCCCCCGTGCCTCCCCCGAGTGTCCCCCGACCCCGACTTGCTCCCACCCCCTCTTCCCAGCCCCAGAGCAGAGCAGCTCCATGCTGCCTCCCTGCAACAACTGCTGCCGCAGGGTCCTAGTGCCCCCCTTCTCCAGTGCCAGGGCAGACTGACTCTGAGCCTGCCCTTCCCCCTCAGACCCTTCCCTTTTCCGGGAGGACCCTCCAGCAGCACAGGGTTCCCCCACTCGCAGTCACTGCTCCTGCCCCATGCTGGGCAAGGAGGCAGCCCCATCCCTCACCCCCAGTGAGGCTACAGACAGGGGAAACAGCAGGGGAGCACGCAGCACTCCCCGGCACCCACCACGGGGGAGGCGAGGGAGATTCCTGGATGTGAGAGGGGCCCTAGAAGCACATGCAGTGACAGTGGTGGGGGTGAGTGTGCTGCTGGGGCGGGGGACTCCTCTCCCAGAACTTGCTGCTGCCGGGAGGGAAAGGGCTGGGGGGAGTCCTCCTCTCTGGCCCCTGTCCCAGAGCTGCCTGCCTGCACCCCAAACTCATCCCCAGCCCTGCCCCACCCCAGAGCCCACACCCCCAGTCAGAGCTTTCACCCCCCCACCGCACCCTCTGCCCGAGCCCTGAGCCCCTCCAACACCCCAAATACCTTATCTCCAGCCCCAGCCAGAGCCCTCACTCCCCACACTCCTACTCTCGCCCTGAGCTCCTCCCACACCCCAAACCTCCCATTCCCAGACCAAGACAGAGCCCTCACCCCTACTCTCGCCCTGAGCCCTTCCCACACTCCAAACCCCTCATCTGCAGCCACAACCCACTGCCCTCACCCCTGCACCCCATCCCTCTGCACCCCTCCCATCCCCAAACTCCCTCCCAGAGCCTGCACCCCAATCTCCTGCCCCAGCCTAGGGCCTGCACCCCAGAACTCCTCCCTCACCCAAACTCCCTTCCAGAGCCTTGGGCGGGTGTGGGGATGGAGTTTGGGTGGGGGCGGGTTCTGGGCACCACCAAAATTTCTACAAACCTGCCACCCCTGATCCTGCCCTGCAAATCTGAACTCCCAGCATTGTCAGGACACATGCTGATCCCTAGTGGCCACTGCTGATATCCAGCACCTCCCTCCTCTCTTAACCTGTGAGTCCCTCTCTGGATTGGAACTGGACTGGAACCAAAGACCATCTTGGAAGCAACATTACCAGCCCAAGCACTCAAAAATCATGAGTTAGACCCCCAAAATCACAGGCTCTACCGCCGCCGCTTCATTCATTCTTCGGCGGCAATTCGGCAGCAGGCCCTTCCCTCCAAGAGGGACTGAGGGACCCGCGGCCGAAGAGCCGGCCCTGGGGGAGGGCACAATTTTATATTCTTGCCTCGGGAGCAAAAATACCTAGCAACACGAGGAGAAGAGGAAATAAGCACAACCTACTGTAAATGAATCAAGTACAAATGGTTCTGAGAGTGCTCGGCATGAATGAGCAGGACCACAAGCGAGGAAGGTTGGGCCCAAATAGTCATTAAAGAGAGAGCAGCAGAGAGTCCTGTGTCATTTTATGCATGCATGCAACGAAGTGGGCATTCACCCACGAAAGCTTATGCTCCAATACATCTGTTAGTCTTAAAGGTGCCACAGGACTCTATGTTGCTTTTTACAGATCCAGACTAACACAGCTACCCCTCTGATACTATTAAAGAGAGAGTGAAGGAAGTGATACAGCCTGGAGACACAGTATGTGCTCTCGGTTATCATGGCTTCTCAATGGGGACAACACCATGACAGGGGAGCCTGGATGGATTTTGTTTGAACTTCACCTCTCTGACTCAGGGTGGAACCCATGCCATATGGCCAAGTGTGCAGATTAAGGAGAATGTGACAGAGGCTACGTCTTCACTACAGGGGGGGGGTCGATTTAAGATACGCAAATTCAGCTACGCGAATAGCGTAGCTGAATTCGACGTATCGCAGCCGACTTACCCCGCTGTGAGGACGGCAGCAAAATCGACCTCCGCGGCTTCCCGTCGATGGCTCTTACTCCCACTTTCGCTGGTGGAGTAAGAGCGTCGATTCGGGGATCGATTGTCACGTCCTGACGGGACGCGATAAATCGATCCCCGAGAGGTCGATTTCTACCCGCCGATTCAGGCGGGTAGTGTAGACCTAGCCAGAGGCTGTAACAGACAACACCAAATGGGAGTCACTGGTGATCAGTCGCTTTTCACCTAGACTTCCCTTGTCCATTAACACCACTTATCTAGTACAAGGGAAAATAGAGCCATTGGTGTCCATTGCCCAAATAATAGCCAAGCAACAGGAAACTGGGGCAATACTGTACATGCAGTGGAAATACCCTGGTGGGCTGTACCAGAGGAGGTGAGCTTGCACCGCCCTGGTTAGTACTTTGAGCCTAATATTAATAGTGGTTAAAATGATTACAGCTACTGTGGTCTTGGAAATGTGTTCTTGCCTGGTAAACTTTAAAAAGAGAGCACAAAAAGGCAGGACTATGATACGAATGAAATGAATGCTAATATAAAAAAGAAAAATAAAGACGGTGGAATGTAGGCCTGGCTTGACATGAGTGACAGGACTATGGAGGTAAATAGATCAGCAGGCTGAAAACGGAATGTTTGTGTTAACTAAGAGAGGTAAAGGGGTCAATGAGCTGAAACAGAATGTCTGAACTATCTAAGATAAGTGGCAGAAATACCAAGGGAACTGTTTACAAAGAACAAGATATCAATGGACAAAATACTTTGGGAATTTAAAAATGAGGTAAAAAGTATTTTGAACATGGACAGTGCATGAACAGAGCATGCTGTACGGGGATTTGTTCCTACAAAGTAACCAAGCCAGACCCAAAATGTGTGAGTCAATGTATAGTAAATGCAGTGAGATGTGTAATTGTATATAAAAAGGGTTTCTGTGTAACTTTGAACCTGTGATGTGCTCTGTGTTTGAGTCTAGTCAGCTCAGTGTGACATTGCTGTATGCAATAAATATACATGAGTGACGAAGTCTGGAGTCAAACTGAGTTCTTCGAAGCTGAGTGGAAAGAGGTCTCAGGGGGAATCCCAACAGTTCAGTGCTTGGGCTTGGCAATGTCTTTCTTGTGGTATGTCTGTGCCTTTATCCTAACCTCCAGGAAGGCTTATCCTCACAAGATATGCCTAGCATTTACCAGGAGCGAGCAAGCAAACAAACAGAAACAAAGAAAAATGTCTGCTTATAAAAATGGTCTAATTAATCAAGTCCTCTCTCCCTGAAAACTAGCACAGCAGGGAAAAGGAGACTTGGAAAGGATAGGCCTGGCTGCCTCAGCCACTGAGAAAAGCTGGACTTTATGCTGCCTCCTTCTCCCCACCTGGAAACAGCAGTAGAGCCCAGGATGTAGAGACAGATGACCAGGGCAGAGGGCCAGGCAGATCAGGCAGCAGCTCAGAAAGTGTTTATGTTCTTACCTCCATTGCGGGAAGCAGTTCAGTGGGAATTGAATGGCAGTGATAAGCAGATCAGGTGTTTATACTCTCTCCATGTCTTCGCCCAGTACCAGCACAGAATGTAGGAGAACTGAATGGAGCTGTGGTGGAAGCATATAGGCCCTATATTTTATCATTTAATCATTAGATGATCATAATGGTCCTGTTTGGCCTTAAAATCAGTGAATTTATGTATTTTAGTTCATAGAAGAGTCATGGAAGTGTCGAAAGTCAGGGAAAGGTCAAGCTTCTCGAGTTTCTGTACATTTGAATAGACATATTTTGCATGTATATTGAAACTGCTTGGAACAATGCCCTAGGCCAGGGGCGGGCAAACTTTTTGGCCTGAGGGCCGCATCGGTTTTCGGAAATTGTATGGAGGGCCGGTTAGGGGAAGGGGTCGTGGCCCGGCCCCCACCTCCTATCTGCCCCCCCCACCAGGACTCCTGCCCCATCCAATGCCCCCTGTTCCCTGACGGCCCCCCCGGGACACACACACCCGCTCCCTGTCCCCTGACCGTCCCCGGACTCCCACCCCTGACTGCCACTTGCTGCCCCATTCAACCCCTCCTCTCATTCCTGGCAGCCCCCCAGGGACCCCTGCCCTATCCAGCCACCTCTTCTCCCTGTCCCCTGACTGCCCCAGGAACCCCTGCCCCCTGCCGCCCCATCCACCCCCCCTCCTTCCTGACTGCCCCCTCAGGACCCCTGCCCCCATTCAACCCCCTATTCCTCCCCCAACCGCCCCAACCCCTATCCACACCCCCGCCCCCTTACCACCACCCCAAACTCCCCTGCCCTCTATCCAACCCCCCCTGCTCCCAGCCCCCTTACCACGCTGCCTGGAGCACCAGTGGCTGGTGGCGCTACAGCTGCGCCGCCCAGCTGGAGCTGGGCCATGCCACCGCCACCACACAGCTCAGAGCACCAGGTCAGGCCCGGCTCTGCAGCTGCGCTGCTCCAGGAGCTCACCATCCCGCCGCCCAGAGCATTGGGCTAGCGGCGCAATGAGATGAGGCTGTGGAAATGGGGGAACAGCGGGGGAGGGGCCGGGGGGTAGCCTCCCAAGCCAGGAGCTCAGGGGACAGGCAGGACGGTCCCACGGGCCGGATGTGGCCTGCGGGCCATAGTTTTCCCACCTCTGATATAGGGCATGCAAGGTAGCCAATGCAACAGTGCTGGAGGGAAGATCAGATATTAATGCTCACCCTCTCTCCTCTTCCACGCAGCACAGATGTGGGGAGGGCAGGCAATGGCAGAAAGAGGCTAGCACCTCAGGCATCACTGGAGATAGCAGTGAATCAGTCTGCACTTTGTGGAAAAGGCCACTTTGATCATTTTCCACCTCTTCTCACCTGGAGATGTCAACAGGAGATCAGTGATAGAGCAGCGGGGAAAATGTTGATTTTATGATGGAGGCCACTATGTTGTAATTTATGCTTCTCTATGAACATGTGTTTTATGCGGAAGTGTATATCACATAATGTGTTGACCGATCGATCTGTCAATGCACTTAACTATTACTGTCTATATAGCAACTAAAATTGCACTGTCTTGTTTTATTTTATAGCTCCGTAAATCTGTTTTCAGCATCAGGGCAAGAAATCTTCTGGAAAAGGAGACAGCAATCAATAAAATCCTTAGGTAACAAACAGGGGTAATTTGATTTGATGCTTTCTATCTTTTGGATGACAAATGGGTCTCATTAATGAGTTATGAATTATTTCTAATCTGTTTCTTCTGCATGAGTGCTAAAATATTAAGTCAGTTTACAGTGTGTGCTTAATATTTGTGCCAGGGTATCTCTTTGCATTAAAAAAAACACAACTTGTTTTTACCTCTTTGTGTAAATGATAATAACCGATGATAACATGCTCTTAAAGTATATTATTCATGGATACAGTGGCAAAAGAGGGATCGTGTTTTATAATATAGAGTCAAATTTTGGCTTTTTCCACCTTTTCCCTTAGAATTAACCAAGATATCACTCTTCAAAAGCACTTATATTTTGCACTCGTGCCTGGGAATTCCAGCACAATCTTTGTACAGGAACCCAAGTGGAGTACTCCTACCAAACACATAAGTAAGCTATGCAAGATAGCATAGAAAGAAGACCTGTAGATTATTAACTCTGTGGGACTGATTGTGGACACCTTACAATGGTGATCACATGCAAAAGTAGTCCCAATACATGCTCAGCAACATGAGGAAGGGATACACAGTCATGGCCCTATGTGTCTCAGAGGAGCAAGAATCATGTCATAAAATTATCCCCTGAGTTCTCACCTTGCTACAGCTTTTCATGCCAGTTTTTGTTTTACATTGTTTAAATTAGAATTATTAACATTCAAATTATATGTAAAATCTGTGCCAACAATTTTTAGAGCATTAGTTTGTTGCTACCTACAGTTGTGTGTCATCAAAGCTTGCACACTTACAATATATATTATAAACTACCACTAATAGGGAAATAGCAGTACAAATCAGGAATAACTGATTAGAAAAATACAGTTGTGAAATGAGAATAAATATTGCAATGCTTTATGAAGAGCACTCCAGTATGAAATTCCAGGAGTTCAGTGCAAGTCCTGAACTGTGAATATTGTTGAAAAGTGCCTCATAATTACATGCAATTTGAGAAAAATTATAGCAGCCACCTTTTGTTGTTCTTTTTAATATTCCTAAAGAATAAGTAACAATAAGTGCTGTAGAGATTAACACAACGTAGCGTTCTTTAAAAACTATGGTAAATGTGACCAATTAGCAATTCAACTGGATATGCTTTGTCAAGATGTGACTGCAAGGCCAAAAGTATTCATTGCAAATGAAACTTAGGATTCTTTTAATAAGCATTTCAATTACGTGTCTCTTGGTTTTATAGAAGTTGCCCCATAGAGAAATAAGCACAGTTCCCGCGTACTAGTCAAGCTTTACAATACATTTTTATGTATTGGCTTCTCAGCAGCATTTGACGAAAACACACAGGTTGCTGATTTATAATCATGAAATTCCACTGACTCCAGTGGGGTTACACAAAGCGTCAGTCAGCTCAAAGTTCAACTCAGACAGTATCCCATAAGAAATCCACTCATGGGCTGCTTTTATCTTTTTAAGGCTCCATTCTTCCAGATTCAAGAATAACTCATGTAGAACAAAGGAAACTGTACAATTGAAACACAGAGTTTCCTATGAATTCTTCCATCATAATAGTGAGGTTTCCTTCCCTCAGAAGAAGTCAGCAGTTCTGCTTTCAGACCCTGTGGATTCCCGGTAATTTATCTGGCTCTCACTGCAAGGGACAGCCACACAGATTCCCTTTGTCTCTGCTTTGCTAGTAGCCTGCTCCCACTTGTCTCTTCAGAGCATGGCATCTGCAGAATCTATGCTTCCACAGGCTCCCTGAGAACATTTGAACCTGGAATCCCCCCTCAGGGACAGTTTCACAGGACAGAGGAAGAAGCAGTCCTAATTTATATTCACCACCAGGTGCTTACCCACCCAGATTTGCAGAGTCAAACTTCCTTGGAGCCCTTGTGGGGAAGTTTTGATGGTAAGGGGATCCTGCCAGTGGGGCAAAGTGTTCGCTGGCACATCCGCCTTTTACACACAAACATAGGATGCATAGGGCCCTTTGAGGAGTAATAGTGGCAAGAGTGTAGCTTATTCATTAACAAAGAAGCAGCCTCCTTCTGAGCAAGAGGAACAGGTAGCTTTCTTGGCAATGAGTAACTGCCTCAAGCTGTTTCCATACTCTGCTGGTTCCGATGATGCCATTTCTATACTATAGTTACTGGGCCCGCCGTAGGTGTCACAGCTTCGGTATTAACGTGCTAACATAAGAAAGCATTTTCACAACATAAGGGATGGATTTGCTGGTGCAGAAAGTCACTAAATATGAGGTTTTTTATGACAGTGGAGCCTCGAAGAAGGATCTTGCAAAAAATAAATAAAAGATGGGTGTGAAATGTGATAAAATATCACAGCTAAACCCGAGCATACTGTTCACAGGAAGCAGAGAAACTCAAACTTGCATGAAGATTATGTTTTTTCTTTGTACTGATCACTACTACTATGTTTTTATCATTAATAAAAGTAGCTGAGACATTTGAATTTCAGCTAGATTACAGACCTGACAGTGAAAGAAGTGATGTTTGTACCTAAAACACTGAGTAATAGTTCAAGTTTACCCTTCTCTAAAGATTCCCACCAAAAGGCTTTTAATCGTTGTCTGTATGGATGAAGGTGGGTATAAGTGCTTCTCTAAATTAAAGATGCTCTGGAACAACTTCAGTTTGCTCAAATTATTTTAACAAAAAGACTTTTAATTCTGTTCTTGCTGCTTTATGCTTTGTGCTGCCTTTTTTGTCCTTCTTACTCACCCTTATTGAAGAATATTTTTTATCAAATTCTAAATATTTTAACATAAACAAGAAAGAGTGCAAATTGTACACAATGGGATGAATTCCATCTTTGTGCATCTCTTGATTGATCACCTAATGCTCCCATTGGTGGCAATGGGACCCCTACATACCCTTCCAAGGGCAGAACTTGGGACCAAATGAAATGGAATTGAAGATGACATCAAGCATCAATTATGGATTAATTATCATCTGGAATCATCAAAGTCTAGAAAAATAGCTTTTGTAAGGATGAAGAAAATTGCCTGTCTGCCACCAGACCCAGCATCATGGATGCCAGCTAAATATCTGTCTGATTCCCAGAATCATTCATCACCTTTATGTTTTATATAATAATTATCAGTCATTCCCGTTGAGCTTCTCCCACTCCCTCTGCACCACCAGCCTTGACCCCACTCTCCTCACATTTGTTTTCTTCCCCCACACCCCTCTCTATTACATGCTACACCCTGAGAATGGAATACTCTATCAGCCACCATCTTCTTCTCCCTACAATCGTTTGCGTAAATATACTGGAACCATCCAGATATACACATATAACCACGTTATCGTACCACTGTGAGTGAGCCTTATCTTTCTCACCTCATCACCCCCTATTGCTACACATGCATATTCCATCACATAATAGTTTGCAAGCTTCATGAGGCACAGGCCATGTCACATCTTTTTATTGGTCCTATAAAGTGCCTTAGCACATTTTTGGATGCTGTATAAAAATATTTGGATTACCTATGTCAATAATGCAGAACATGGTTCTGGTTCAGATACAGGTTAGCTGACCAACTCTGAGGCTGTTTACTGTACAGCCTATTCTGAGTCATTTTCCCATCAGCATATCATATCATCTACATAGTGCAACATCTAAGTTTCAGGGACTGTTGGACAAAAAAATCAGCTTCTTCAAAGGTCATCATTAAGTAATGAATTATGACAGTTTTGGAAATAAGCCACTTTAGGTTGAGTAGCTTTTGATATGCATTACATTATAATTAATTTTAGAGCTAAATTGTAAACTAGTGCTAAGTATAAACAACTATGTATTCACTATTCCAGACAAAGCTTTTCTGACATTTCCTGAGCCTGAGGGAATAGCCTATCTCATGCATAAGTGAAGCTTTCAGTTGGAATAAACAGCTGAATGAATAAGGAACATTTATCTTATGTCTCAAACTATGTCTGGAGTGTGTCATTAAAATATGTTGTAGTGCTTGAATTAAAAATTCAGTTTTACTAGTTTGCTGGTATTCTGGTAGATTATTTAACCTCTCTTATAAAAGCATTCTTCAAAACACAGTGAACTCTTATGCATATCAGAATGAATGAAAAACAAGTTCTTAACTCTTTCTAAAAGGGTTATGACATTACTTTATATTTACCTAGTCTCTGATTAAACTATCTCAATAGGTTGTTATAATGGGCCATCCTGATTAGGCAACTTCCTGTCTTAAGACACAAACCCAGAGTATCCTCAGACATAGTAAGTAGTTTGTTTGTTTCTTTATTAGAAAGCCTCCACATTAAACAACCAATTTGTGTTGGTCCCTTGAGTGGTCACTTAAGACAAGTTCAACCCTAAGTCAATCAGGGTTTCTCCTTTAAATCTGTGATTCCTTTTTTGTTAAATTTTAGAATTGGATACCTGTAATTTTTTTAAACAACTGATATGACTAATCTCAGGTATGTCTGTCATGATCAGCTTCTTAGAGCATTAGAAACAAAGGCTGCCACTGGATTCTACCTAGTCTCCAGCAAAGTCAAACATGAAGAATTTCAGGAGCTGCTTAGCATCTGCTCATTGGAAAATGTTGCCCCTTTTTATACTTGTGCTAAGGGAGCTCCATACTTTTAATGGATCATCATGAAGCAAGCTCTGTGACTGGCTCATCCTTAATCCAAGGAAATACCCAGACACACATCAGCTAGGAGAGAATGGTTAGACAACAGGGCAAGAATGAAGACCAGAATGCAAGATAGCTAAAGAGGTGAGCATGTAAATATGCCATTTTAGATGGCTAGATTGCATAGACACTGAAGAAGACGAGTTTACTGTTTACTGTCTTTTCTTTTTAGAAACATCTGATCATATAAGAGGGACCCAGGAAGAAAAGCTTTATGTTATATCCAAGTTGCATTAATAATCCATTTTGCTTGACCAGTCAGATTCAAATTGTTTCAACAATACAGTCAAATTGAATAGCTGAAATGTAGTGTTGTTTGATTGTGTTAACAAAGTGCATTTGGCCTGCTGTCCAAACAGTGCCATAGTGAATGCAATCTATAAGATAACAGAAGTGGATGCTGGGATCCATCTGGTGCGTGCTCTTCTGGAACATGACAAAAGTTTATTGGAAGCATGGATGCCATGATGGAAAGATTCAGTGAGAGAACCTATCATCATCATCAGTAATGAATGAGTATGATAGTATTTTGTGTATTGGGTTTACTGGTGGAGCATTGCCACGTTCTGTTAAAGATTCTGTCCAAAGGACTCACCAGGAGAATTGTATGCAACAGGTAAAAATGTGGATAGGGTCTCTGGTGCAGTTCAACTAAATGATGTTCATTTATGAAACAAGCCTCAAATTGCAGTGATACAGCAACATAAGCAGACCTCCCAATAAAGTCATCACACAGAGCACCATCTTCCGCAAAGCAAGAGGCCTCATACTGTTAGTGGAAGGTACAGTATTATAAAATACATACAAACTGTTCAGCATCTTGAAGTGGCGTGGAGTATTTAGCTGAATTACTGTCTGTTTTGCTTATTTTTCAGGGATTTTAAAATGGGAAGGAAATAATGTGAAGGGCTGCTGCCCCTTTCATTCATCACTTTGGACCCCATCAGTTTTTTCCTGGTAATGTATGGTATATAATATTCCCTGTGGGATCTTGTCTTGCAACCAAACTCAGTGTAATTTCTTCCTCTAACTTGACTAGTAATTTGTTCTTATTAAACATACTTTATTTCCTTTGTGCATATAGAGATCAACATGAAGCTGCATTTGCTGAGAAGGAAGGGATAACATAAGAACATAAGAAAGGCCGTACCGGGTCAGACCAAAGGTCCATCTAGCCCAATATCCTGTCTACCGACAGTGGCCAATGCCAGGTGCCCCAGAGGGAGTGAACCTAACAGGCAATGATCAAGTGATCTCTCTCCTGCCATCCATCTCCATCCTCTGACAGACAGAGGCTAGGGACACCATTCCTTACCCGTCCTGGCTAATAGCCATTAATGGACTTAACCACCATGAATTTATCCAGTTCTCTTTTAAACTCTGTTATAGTCCTAGCCTTCACAACCTCCTCAGGTAAGGAGTTCCACAAGTTGACTGTGGATAAACTGCATCCAGAGCTTTGCATAGCGAGTAAACATTGCAACCAGCTTGACATGTTTCTACTTGTCTTTCTCCAGCATTTCCTATCTCTCTCATTACATATTACATGAACATGCAATCTCTCTGTTATCTAACAGAGCTAGTGTGATGGGGTGGACTAGGCCCAGAGGCTCCCTGCTTGAGACCTCAGGGTCCTGCCACACCCATCCCAAGAAAGGAGCAGTGGAGAGGTCCTCCAAGCAGGCTAGAGTGGCTGCAGGGGAAGCAGCCAGTCAGGGCCCAGGAGGGCCCTATAGAAAGGACCTACAGAATCAGAGACCGGGCAGTTCCTCGACAGTTCATCAGTACCTAGGCATCTCACACCCATTGAAATCAATTGAAATCAATGGGAGTTCGGCAACTAGGTGCTTTTGGAAAATCCCACAAGGTGCCTATTTGCCATTTAAGGTGCCTAAAATATCTTTACAAAATCTGGCCCTTAGCAATTGGGAGAATGGTCAGGCACATTTTGGCACTTGCTAAGGATTCATAAAGGCAAACGTTCCCAGAGAGTAGAGGATGGCAGAAGAGAAAAGTAAGGAGATGTTTAGTAAACAAGCTAAGGAGCTTGTAAAACTGTCCTCTCTGTCACATCATCTGTGGTGCTGTGAGTGTGGAAAGGCTTCCCTGCACATTGCTGCTGACAATTTGCATTATCTATTTCAAGTCACTTGATCTCAGTCCTGTAGCGCTGGCATTGCATCATTTCTCCATTGATTTCAACAGGGACTGCTGGACTGTCAGCATTTTTGAAAATCAGACAACTTATGTAGGCACCTAAATGTGGACTTAGGAACCAAACTTTAGGCATTTACTTTTTAAAAATCTTGACAATCTTTCAACGGGTCTGCTCCTTTATCCAGATCTGTTCCTTTATAGTATTTATTTAATTGGCTTCATTAGTCACTTAATAATATGGCATAAGAATGTAGTCACAGGAAGAATTTAGTATTTTGGTTGCAAGCAGTGTTCTCTTTTATTATGTACAGCAAGGGATTGTGTTCTCCACTCACAAAGCAACTGGGTATCTAAATGAGTTGTGTACAACCATGTGAAAACATTTATGTGGAAGTCACACGTGGATGTAAGGAAACAATTATTTCTGGATAATAAAATACAGATGCATGTGCCTAAGAGCACAGTAATTCATATTCACAAAGATACAAATATAAGCTGTTCCATTATCTCAGTGAGAAGCCGTTATAGGAGAGAACTTGCACATTAAAACCTACTATTGTCTCTGCTTTGAGAGACCTTAGTGTCATTCTAATGGAGTCAGATAAGATCCATTTCTCAAAAATAATGATTATTCTTTTACACAGAAATTACAATTATTCAAAGAATATTTTTGTCGTCTCTTGAAATGATTACATTACATTATCCTATATCACATAATGCTTTAAAATTCATTGTATTCAGATATTGGCTGAGATACTGTAAACTGTATTGCACTGCAAGACATACTGCAATTTTCTTAAATGCGATTATATTTCTGACTATTCAGTATAATGTAATCTAATGTGTTCTTGTAATAAGTGTATAATAATTTATAATTTGTATAATAGTGGGATTCTGGTGTAATGGGTGACAAAAACATAGGCAGGCATTATAAGCTTAATTTGCATTAGAGATCTCTCAGTGGATCCACATTCCTTTCATCCATCTGTTTAAAACCAAGAGAAGGAAAACAACAGAGAAGAGTGAAAACAGATATCCACAGAAATATTGGAAACAAAAAAGTTATCCCCTATAAAGCAATAATTGCCTTCATGAGATCACATCCTGCCATATGTAATTGTGCAACGTTATTTAAAACAATGGGAGTAAACATGTATTCAAAGGCCCAAATTGTTAGTGAATAGTGTGATGTATACAAAGGGCTCACATTCATAATACTCATATATGTTATCAGATATGAGGCAAGAGCGACTGAAAATAGAGAAATTGCACCTTCAAGACTCAACTTGCTTTTATGAAATATTTATATTTGGTTTATATCTGTTTCACTGATGAATTTCAGAAGTCCTAACTTACATCCACCTGGTGGCAGCCTTGCACATAGATCCGGGATTGAGTTTAACAGACTACTGACTGGAACAGCCAGACTGGCTGCCACAGTGCCACAATTTGGCTTAGCCAATCTTGACAGTGTGACTGTGGGGCAGTGATGCAGACAGTCAAACATGTGGTGGAGAAGTGCACAATTAGAAGATTAGAGGGTGGACTACCACACCTTGCCACCCTCGATGATGCAACAGTTAGATGGTCGAACAATCTCGATATCAACTTGTGACTCATATCAACGAAGAAAAGAAGATGTAACACAAAAATAAAATCAAGCATTATCCATGGGTGTTAATCCAAGGTTGCAGTGTTCTTGGCAAGTGAAGATTTTTTCACAAATGTGACCTCTTCAAATATTCCTCTGGCATAAATATCCTTTCTTTCAACATCAGGCATTCATCTCTTCTCTTTAAATCTAACTTTTATTTTTTCTTGACCAAAAATGTTTATTTACAGCCAGTACAAAAAAAATGCCCACATTCCTATTAGGTTGGAGTGCTCTGTGACGCTTTCCAGGGGTACCCAACATTGTGAAGCAACTCGCTACCACCTGCCTTTAGGATTGAGAAGCTTTGTCCGTGCCAGTCATGGGTCAGCTCCCCAACTCCACTGGCTGCAGGCAACACAAGCACTCCCATCTAGGCCTTGCAGGCCTCACTGTTACTCTGAAGATTAGAGACAGGAATGCTCCAACCCTGAAGCCCTCTGAGCATCTCCTGCAGCGTCCAGCCACTTGGTCCACTGGACACTCAGTGTTCACAGATGTATTACTTCCAAAGAAACAGTACAGCCCAGCTTTACTATTTTCACTTCACACCAGTGCTCTGCTTAACTCATAGCACTTAGATTTGTTTATAGTGAAATCGAGTATAAGTCTAACTAAATATAGAGATGCAAGTAGAAGTATTGGAAACAAATGGTTACATATAAAATAAAATCATAACATGCATTCTAGATCCTAGACTTAAATAACAAGATATTATCATGTCTAATGAAATATTGCTTGCTAGCACTTCACAGGCAGACCCTCTTTTCATGGGACAAGAACACTGTCAGTTTGCCTCTTCAATGAAGGATTCAGGGTGTCCCTTGTCTCCCCTAGCTATATCAGAACAATCCTTTGTCACACCCGGCTGCTGATTGTTTCTTCCTGTAGATTTCCAGCCTTGTCAAATTTAAACCATATTATGTCGCCAGTCATAGAAAAGCACTTAAGTGTGTGCTATAAGATGTAAACACATACTTAAAGTTAAGTACATGCTAATGTGCTTTCCTGAAAAGGGCGTTGTCTTGAATTGGAGCCTGTATTTGTAGAATTTCCTATTCATTATGGAGAATAAGAATAATAATATTGTTTATAAACATTAGTATTATTATTACACCATTATATAGTAGTTGTACCTAGAAGCCAATCAGATTGGGTTCTCATTGTGCTAAGCACTGTGCAAACATATAGAAAATTGCAGTCTTTGCCCCAAAGATCTTACAGTCTAAAAGACATGAAAAATAAATCCATTCTTTTTGGTTTCAAAGTGATTGCCCTGTGAAGAGCCAGCATGTAGCTGAAAGTTTCCATAATAATAATAATAAATAATAAAAATAATAATTAATAATTAATTAATGGGAGGTTATGGCATGAGTAACATTCACAGAATAAAGTTGGATTATTTCCAGTGGACTGGGGTGATGGATTTGTCATTGGCCCAATTCATACATGTGAATGGACTCTGGGGGAAGCACATTTGCTATAGTAAATCCTAAAAAGGGGATCCACAAATGAGGCACAGTGTTCCAGCAAGGAGAGGTCATAAAGAAGGCCCTGTCATTGATTATACGACAGGATGAGGAACCTTTGCATCTCATTTGGCTTTGGGAATATGAACATCTTTTTAATGAGAAGTACGAGTTGCCCTTACTATTGTTCTGTTGTCTTATATATTGTTTTCTATGAAGCTGTGTCCTTGCATTCCCTCAAAACTATATGTGCCAGTTGTGTCATGCCAAAAGTAATAACAGCATGTCTGTTCGTTTCCAGCAATGCAATTATTTGGTCTCACTTTATAAAAAATTGCTTACAGTGGAAGTTCCAATTGTTTATCATAATCACAATATTTCTTTTTAGGGCCTGCACTAGACAACGCATGCTGAGTGGATCCTTTGAGGGGCAACCTGCAAAGGAAAGGTCAATACTTAGTGTCCAGCATCATATACGGCAAGAGCGCAGGTAAACACAGACAGGAAAAGTGGTTTAAAAATAATCTTAAAATAAATTCAATGAATAGAGTTAAACTTGCACAATACCTAACTCGTCTACAACAGGAATGACTCATACAAAGAACTAAATTGTACATTTTTGATCGTAACAATAATGAAATGGGGAAAAGGCCTTTTTATTTCAAATGTCATTTCCTTCACTGACTGCAGAACTATCAATTTAAAGATCAGAAGGAAAAGAAATTGGTTTATGTTAGATAGGCTTAAAGACAATTGAAGAACATAAAAGCTTCTCATGTAAGCTAAGGAAAAATGATAAGAATTTGAGATACTGTATCTGGAGAGCAGTGCTTTATAATGGCCATCATATAAAGGTCAAGATTTGATCTTGAGATTTACTATCAAATTGATTATGATTGTTTCAGGTCACTAAGACATGGTTCCAACAGCCAGCGAATCAGCAGGGGGAAATCTCTTGAAACCTTGACTCAAGATGTAAGTCCAAACAAAAATTATGGTTTTAGTTTTGGAATATAGTAAAGATTAATATGCACTACAATCACTGTACAAGTCTAATGCCTATATAACATTCACTTTCTAATCTGTGGCTTGAGATCTTATTAGGAAATCAGAAAACAAATAGGATAATAACATTAACATTATCTTCAGAATAAACACCACATTCACACGTGATAGATTTCCTTATTTTTAAACACTTGTTTACACAGCAAATTCGCTGAAGCTGCAGGTAGTACTGGTCCACTACTTTGCCATCCAGGGCAGCCTACCTTGCATGTCCCCAGCGAAAGTTTAAAAAATATCATCAGCCTTGTGAGACTTATTGGATAAAAACCTTGCCGTTTCTACCAGTTTTGAAGGGGTATAACAGGAACAAATTTCACTGTGGCATATTTTCACAGACCAATGACATTTTCACTTCTGGAAATTTTTAATGAAATTTTGCTGAAGTCTCTGATTTTGCCAAGGAGAATTTCAAGACCAAAATGGGAGTTTTCAATCCCTCTAGTCTTATGCTCTCATATTCTTTTCTAGATGTGCACTGAAGTAAAGGATAAGTCAAAATAAAGGGTGCAGCTTTTCTACTATTACTTTGCCTAGGGCCAGAAATAACTGTCAGCACATAGCTGCACCATGGCAAGCTAAGGAAGCAGTTGTGAGTCTGAGCAGATACCAGATTGCTTCCTCATTAGAACCAGTTCATCTCCACTGGCTCTGACGGTTCTGACACCCTCTACCCACTCCCTGCACACCTGTTATATAGACACTGTTCTCCCCCTGTGTTTGAACCAGCAATACATGCAGCCTGCTCAATAGACTGAGGAAGAGCCTAATGCCTCCTATTCCCCTATGTGAACGCAATCTTGCCCTTAACAACTATGATGATGTTCAATAAAGATAGGAAGAGTTCATGAAGTAATAAAGTTGAATTCATTGGGGTTGCACCAGGGGAATTAACATCAAAATTTGATTCACTGAAAGTAACCAAGCATATGTTGTAGCACATACCATCCAGTATGCTTGGCTTACATGATTCATAGTGCATTTAGAAATGAGGACTTTACAATTTGAATGCTTTAGTGTAAAATACTGTATCTTGCTTTCATCTTTAAAGGAAAAAACACATTTTAAGTAATTGTTTTGCCTCTAGCATTCTAATACAGTGAGATACAGAAACGCACAGAGAGAAGACAGTGAGATCAAGATGATCCAGGAAAAAAAAGAACAAGCTGAAATGAAAAGGTATTTACAAACCAAAGGTTTGAAAGCGCACTTTTCAATTTGAAATGTTGGTATTGTATGATGGAAAAAAAGAAATCTAACAGCTGCAATGAAATAAAAACAAAATGATAATGGATATTTTTGATGGATGTCTTTTGCGTAACATTAAATATATTATGTATTATTTTTTAAAAGGAAAGTCCAAGAGGAGGAGTTGCGAGAGAATCATCCATATTTTGATAAGCCACTTTTCATAGTTGGTCGAGAACACAGATTCAGGAACTTTTGTCGAGTGGTTGTGCGAGCTCGCTTTAACGCGTGAGTGTATTACTTTTCAATAGTGAGTTTGGCCAAATACTTCCTTTACGGGCTAGTCTATTTATTTTGAAAGGAAAATATGTGCAACTAGCCCATAGCAGCTAGAAGTTAAACTAGCCATGATATAATCTCATTGCTGGAGAAAAAGAAACCAAAAGACATAAGCTCATGAAGACAGTCCAAGATCATGAGATGAGATAAGGAAGCTGCAGGCACGAGGTAGGAAGAAAGGGGTGAAGCTTCAGCTGCCATCTTTAAGCCCCAACGAGCCAGCTTGTCACAGTAGCCAATGAGCAGATTGGGGACAGAAGTGGAGAAGAGAATGGTACCTATGCGTGTTGATGTCAGGCCTGCTCATCCTAAGTAATGTGCATATGTTTACTACATGGAATCCTCTTAAAGTGAAACCTTCCCGCACAACAGAAGAATATCACTATAAGCAGATGTTCATGATGGGCCTTGCCCTGAGAGGTGCCGAGCACCTTAATTCCCATTACACTCCTCTCAGCACCTCTCAGAGTGGGATCATATAACCAGAATTTCATTGTGCACAGTGAAAAGCACTGAAACAATTTGGGGCTTTCATTCTGCTTCACTACAAACGGAGTTTCCCTACATCCAAGTTCACTATGACTGGGTTCTTCTGTATGTATATGTGCTCCTCTCTTCTCAGTTTCACAGTGCAGATGCCATTGAAGGCATCCAGATTTACACCATGTAACTGGGAGCAGAAATTTGTCCATACCTGGGTTTTAGAAGATACTATGAAGAGGTTATTTTGAGTTTTATAACTGAAGATTGTTAGGCTTGGGAGCTTTTTATATCAGTGGATTTAAGGGTCAGGAAATTAGATGAGAAATACACCTCTACCTCGATATAACGCTGTCCTCGGGAGCCAAAAAATCTTACCACATTATAGGTGAAACCGCGTTATATCGAAATTGCTTTGATCCACCGGAGTGCGCAGCCCTGCACCCCCAGAGCACTGCTTTACCGCGTTATATCCGAATTCGTGTTATATCGGGTCGCGTTATATCAGGGTAGAGGTGTATCTGTGAATATTAATGAGAAAATTATTGAACTAAGTAATTAAAGAAGTTTGGACCAAAAAAGTGAAGCCACTTTACACCAGCTGAGGACCCGGCCAATGAATTGTGATACAAGAGGAAAGGGCTTTTAGGGAAACTCTTTGAAACATGAAGTTGTTTGTCAGGGGGTTGTTTCGCTCAGAAAATCGAAACTGAATAAAGTAAGCTATTAATTGTAGAAGCTGGACTCAGACTTAATTACATTTTAAATTAAAAGTTTTTAAAAGCCAGTCTAGAGCTATCTTGCTCAGAGCTGTGCCATAAATTAAACTACTGCTAACTGTTTTGATTGGTAATTTGAACTAAAATTACCTGTCACAAAAATTGGGTAAGTAAAACTTAAAATAACTTTTTTATAAAAAGTAGCATTTGAGCATTAAGTCATAGAATATGTCATGCATGTCAGGCATTAAGCTAGACAGTTAATTGTTTTGAGGTGATGCATGCACACTACAATTATAATAACGGCCACTAAAATGTAATTTAAATTGCTGAATTTTAAATATCTCATTTCCTTTTTATAGTTCTAAAACAGATCCTGTTACCGGAGCTGTGAAAAATACCAAATACCATCAGCTCTAGTAAGCATTGCAAAAGTAATTTCATTTGTTTCACTGCGTTTTGCATATCAATGTGGATTATACTTTTTGGCTTAAAATGTCTCTTTTTCTGTGTTTGTTTTTTTATTTGTTTGTTTGGGTTTGTGGGGAGGGGACTTGTTTTGTTACCTTTGTTTGTTCTGTTACTTCTCTAGTTTTACTATGCATTTCTGACATGTTGAAACTTTTCAAATGCCTCCTTCTAGAGTTAATTGACTTTTCACAGAAAACTCTTTAGCTAGACTGTATTTTTAATAGACATTTGATGTCACTGGTTAAGTTTCTCTTTAATGATTGTCCTTGCATATTTTTGACAGTGATTTGCTGGGATTGGTTACTTACCTGGACTGGGTTATGATCATTGTTACTATATGCTCCTGCATTTCTATGATGTTTGAATCGCCCTTTAGAAGAGTTATGCGTGCTCCAACACTCCAGGTAACATTACTGAATCATCTCACATTTAATAAAGCACAACCATCTTATTTTTCTCTACTGCTTATTACTAAATTATGATTGATCTCTTCTTTGATTTTTAGATTGCTGAATATGTTTTTGTAATATTCATGAGCATTGAGCTTAATCTGAAGATTATGGCAGATGGCTTGTTTTTTACACCAACAGCTGTCATAAGGGACTTTGGAGGAGTCATGGATATATTTATATATCTTGTAAGTTTTGATAGTTAAATACTTTTTTGTAACATTTTTAATTTTCATCTTTCTGAATATGTATTTATTAACATTTGGGGACAGTTTTTTAAAAATGAACTCATGCAGAACTGTGAGGGTAATTTGAGCACAGTCACCACAGTTTCACATGCAAACTTGACAACTGCAGTTGTGTACTTAGGTATCTGAATATTGACTTGCATCCCAAATTGTGGTAAATTCATGTAGGTTTCCCATTGCATGGTAATTTCTCTCTGTGTATATATTTATTTATCTTATACATCTGACCTGCTTTCCTTCCATCTTTAGATCCAGATCCTAGATCCTGGACTCTGCTCTATCCCTTTTATGCAGGGGAATCCGCTGGTGTAGCTGGCTCTTCACCATTCATTCCTTGCCTTCCCACCTCATCCCCCAATTCCCCTCTGTAGAGAGGGCATTACCAGATGACGGATATTAGGGTTGAATCAGACCTGTCTGCTTATAGTAGCTCTGGTCAAAAACACTTCAATAGAAAAGGCAGTTGTGTTGAAATTGAAACTTTTTGCAGAAATATGTTGATTTTAACTAAATTTTCAATGAGAAATAGTTGAAATGAATTATTTTGACTTTTCCTTTTGTTTTTCAAAATGTTTCATTTCAATAAGCTAAAATGTTTCATTTCAACTGTATAGATTTGATTCTTTTAGCTTTGACTTTTATATTAACTTAAAATATCTTTAATATATATTTACATATACATTGTATTTAAAATCTTATATAATATTATAATGTTTTTACGACATCAAAATGAAACATTTTTACCTTATTGAAGCAACGCATTTTGATAGTCCCAAATCGGAATGTTTGTTCTACAGGAAGTTTCAAATTTCCAGTTTCTTGTTTAGGTTCAGAAGAAAAACAAATTGCAAAATGTGAGCATTCTCATGCAATGGAAATACTATTTTCTTAACAGCTCTAAATTCTACCTTCCTTTTTTTATAAAACACTATGCCTGCCAGTGGCAACAGATGAGTAATAAATATTAATAATAAGAGATTATACCCAAAAAACAAACAAAGAATGAAATCAGTGACTAATACAGTACAATATAAAATGGTTTTTCAGTCTGAACTGAGCTGCTAAATGAAATGAATTTGATGGGTTTGATTAACTCTTGGAGAGATTAGTCTGTATCCCAGATGTGCTGCATATAATTTGTCATGATCAATCTGTACTCAGAGTTTCTAATAGCATTGGTTTGTCAAAATTCCTCTTTTTGTTTGTGAGTTTGGAGGAAAATCATGTTTTATCTAGGTCTTGTAAACATTCCTAGAATATTGAGAGGATACCAGAGAAATTCAGTAACATCTGCTTATCCGTTTTGTTTTGCTAGACTGGTTGTTTGTTGTTTTTTATTTAGTTTTTTAAAAATCACAAGTAATTTTTTTTGTTGCTTTTAATCATATTGGCAATAATCAGCTGGGTACTGCATTTCTTGCGCATCTACAACTAAGTAATCCCCCTGTCTAAGTCACACTTTATATTAAGAATACATTTATAAATAAGAGTATAGAACTTAAGAACAACAATACTGGGTCAGACCAATGATCCATCTAGCCCAGTATCCTGTCTTCTGACAGTGGCCAGTGCCAGATGCTTCAGAGGGAATGAGCAGAACAAGGCTATTATCAAGTGATCCATCCCCTGCCATCCAGTAGGGTGACCAGATAGTCAGTGTGAAAAATTGGAACAAGGGGTGTGGGGTAATAAATACCTATATAGGACAAAGCCCCGAACATCGGGACTGTCCCTATAAAATCGGGACATGTCACCCAATCATCCAGTCCCAGCTTCTGGCAGTCAGGGGTTTAGGGACACCTCAGAGCATGGAGTGAGAAAAAGTATATATAAAATATTCTATAAAGAGTTAAGAAATGATTAACTGACATTTTAAGAAATAGCTAATCAGTTGTTATAAATTGTTATAGAGTCCAGCAGATAATACGTTGTTTATAAACATGGTTCATAACTAAGGCTACGATTTAGTCATGGCAGTCACGGATTCCGTGACTTTACCAGACCTCCGTGACTTCTTGGAGTTCAGCTGTCAACAGCTGAAGCTGGGGCTGGAGCCGAGGCTGCAGCTGGGGCTGGAGCCAGGACTATGCTCCCCTGCCCTGTGGTGGGGGCTACAGCGGGGGCCATGTGCCCCTGCCTCGCGGCTTCCACCGGTGTCTGCAACCGGGGCCATGCGCTCCTGCCCCATGGCTTCCACCGGCGGC
>NW_020664372.1:24617214-24665690 GCF_002925995.2 Terrapene triunguis | reverse complement strand
GGCGGCTGCAACCGGGACCATGCACCCCTGCCCACGTCAGGGGCTGCAACTGGTACCCTGTGTCCCTGCCCCACGTCGGGCTGCAGCCGGGGCCGTGAGCCCCTACCCCAGGCGCTTTCACCAGGAGCTGCAACTGGGGCCATGCGCCCCTGCCCTGCCTAGGGGGCTGCAGCCTGGGCCGTGTGCCTCTGTCCTGTGACTTCCCCAGGGGGCTGCAACCGGGACTGTGCACCTCTGCCCCGCAGCTTGTACGGTGATTTTTAGTAAAAGTCATGCACAGGTCACGGGCTCCGTAAATTGTTGTTTGTTGCCAGTGATCTGTCTGTGACTTTTACTAAAAATAACCGTGACAAAATTTTAGCCTTATTTATAACCATCTATAGCACCTTCTGTAGACATGGCATAACCATCTATGATACATGCTATTCATGTCTATACCATGGTTATAATATCTATTAATCATTTTTAACACTATATAAACTAGATATGCATGTTCCCTGAATATAAAGAATGACCTTTCTCTGTCTGTTTATCTGTGTATATATAACTCACTGTATATGTATATGTTTGTATACGTGTGTATGGCACTCACTTTGAAGAAACTAGTGCCAGTAGTTGCCTTACACTTGAATAATCCTCGTGTTCAGAAAAATGCAGGAATTACATTGTGCCCCTGAGCAAGGCTCTTTAGCTCAGGTTTTTAATGATATATATGCTCCTAAAGATGCAGATAGGTACCTAGTGGAATTTTCAAAAGTGCCTAGATGCCTAACTCCCACTAGGGACTCCCTCACCGAAATCCCCCTAGGCGCCTATCTGCATCTTCAGGCACTTAAATACCTTTAAAAATCTAGCCCCCTATGCCTTCTTTTCCCACAAGCACACCCAAAAAGGGACAATTATAATCTTTTAAGAAATACTTACAAGTTTGGATTGATGTTCTGTTTTATCATAATTTGTCAAATAATATTTTGTAATCTGGATTGCTCATTCTTTCTCCATCCCCACTCCCTCCCAGGTAAGTTTGATATTCCTTTGCTGGATGCCTCAGAATGTTCCTGCTAAATCTGGAGCTCAGCTCTTAATGATACTACGATGTCTCCGACCCCTTCGCATTTTCAAACTGGTGCCGCAAATGAGGAAAGTTGTACGAGAGCTGTTTAGTGGCTTCAAGGAAATCTTCTTGGTATGTGCCAGTTATTTTGTTCCTATGATAAAACAAGATGGAGAGTAACGATGTAAAATGTATTTCTGTAATTCAGCTTTGGTTTTTACTAATTTTTTTTTACCAGCTGCACTCTGTTTATACCTCACAGAGAAAATGCATTGTACACTTACCATTGGAGTTTAAAAAGTAACAAGTTAAAAAAGAAATTACCAATATAAAGTGCACTCATTTTCATTCATATTTAATAAGGATGCAGTAATAATTATTTCACAAGTGACTTTGTTTATTCAGCATATCTTAGTACTGATGTAGACAGCAGGATTATTGAGAGATATAACGCAATTTCTGCTGGGGGAAGAGGATGAGAGACAGGCTGCTTACGTGGCTGATCTACAGAAACCTAAGAAAAGTCAGACTTGCAGAGACGAGAGTCTCTGTCACTCCCAGTTCTTGTTCTGAGACTGTTGGAGGGAATCCTGCCCCTGATTGCAGCTCTGGGAATGGTGGTGGGTAGGGTGGCCTGGAAAACAAGAATTCTGTCTCAGACATTTTTTTGAAGTTTTGGCATTTGGTTTCATTCCTCATTGAGATAAAACCAAGATTTTTTGAAAATTTTTGGACAAATGAGAGAGACTGACACACCCCAGCCCCACACACAGAAACACACACCTCCTATTCAGGATAGCCAATAACCCAGTGGTTCGAGCGCTTATGTGGGATACGGGAGACCCAGGTTCAAATCTCTGTTTTAGTGGTGGGATCCCAGAACCCATTATTACTGCTCTTTCTCTCTCTTCCCCCCAAGTGGTGTGTGTTTGTTTGTTCTAGAATTTTTTCCAGGATCAGGTCTCAAGACCTTGAGAGTGTGATAAGATTTTAGACTGGGCATGAGGGTTAGGAATAAAATCTTGCAATTTTATCTTATATATTTATTATACTGTGTTATGTATTCATGTATATTGTTTGATTATAATACACAAACTAGTCTCTTAATAAAGGGGCAAGGGTCATTAGTTTAAGGCCAGTGTTTAACTTCCTTTATATCTGTTACAACCTGTTATGATGTAAACATTTTAATTCATTTATGTCTGACTCTTGCATGTAGCTGCTCTAGTGTTCCAGAGCCAGACAGCCAGCAGAGGCAGCACATGTTAATGAATAAGGCCTGATCTAGCAAAGCACTTAAGCGTGTGTTTAGCTTTAAGCACCTGAGAAGTCCCATTGAAGTTAATAGGAGTCTTCCCGTGCTTAGTTAAGTTAAGCAACTGTGTTTGTACAGCACCTACTGCAGTGAGGTCCTGGTCCCTAAGTAGTGCTTTGAGGTGCTACCATAATACAAACAATAAGAAGAGTGTCAGTGATTGCTGGGTCAGTGCCTACACTAAAGGCCAATAGCTTAAGCTTCATAGGAAAATCTACAAAGAAAAAAAACCCAGTGCTTGTCTGATTGAAAAAGCCAAAATTAGTATGGAATGCAATGATATTTCAAGTTGCTGAAATGGTATCGCCAAAAAGATATGGTAACAAAAGTTTTAAAACTTAAAAAAATACTTGTATTAGTTTCAATGGAGACATTATTATAAAATGATGCATTGTTATTCATAACACATAATGCATAAGTTATAATTCATAACACAAAGAAGTTTAGGGAGAACCCCATGTTTAAAAGTTTGGAGCCAGACCTTCCAGTGCAGCCAAAGTTGGAAGTGTACTGGCTAAAAATTCAATGGAGCAGGGAGAGTGCCTGTCATAAAATCCTCTAGGTCAGCATTATGCCACCAAAGGCTCATTCTTGGACTGCATCAGAGGATCTAGCCCTTCACCTCTAGTCTGTAGGAGAAAAGTTTGACTATATTTACATCACTTTCACAGGTGTCCATTCTTTTGCTGACATTAATGCTTGTTTTTGCAAGCTTTGGAGTTCAGCTTTTTGCTGGGAAACTGGCCAAGTGCAATGATCCACACATCATTGCAAGGGTAAGAACTGCTTTTCTATTTTAAAATACTAGTATACTCCATCCTCGCTGGGCAATGGAGGAAACAAGTAGGAAAAACAACAAGCATTCAGTATGAAAAAGAGAAACTGTGTGGCATTTCATGTATTCAGAAAAGGGGGGAGGGAGAGGGGATTTCTATATTCGTTTGCACAATTAGTACAAAATGTTTTTTTTTAATTCAAGCTGAAAACAGAAAATAAGCTATTATCACCTGTTGATCCCCAATAATGCATCTAGCAAAGTGCATGCAGTAGAGAAAGATATGCTCCCAGTCCTAAGAAGCGTAAGCCAAAATTTTCAGACCTAGGTACCCACAGTTAGGCACCACAGGGTGGGATTTTCAAAAGTGCCCAAGTGACTTAGAAACATAAAAATTATCTTGACAAATTGGAGAACTGGTCTGAAATAAGATGAAATTCAGTAAAGACAAATGTAAAGTACTACACTTAAGAAGGAAAAATCTAATGTACAACTACAAAATGCGTGGTAGTACTGCTGAAAAGGATCTGAGGGTTATAGTGGATCACAAATTGAATATGAGCCAACAATGTGATGCAGGTGCCAAAAAGGTAATATCATTTCTGGGGTGTATTAACAGGAGTGTTGTATGTAACACACAAGAAGTAATTATTCCATTCTACTTGGCACTGGTGAGGTCTCAGCTGGAGTACTGTGTCCAGTTCTGGGTGCCACATTTTAGGAGAGATGTGTACAAATTGGAGAGACTCCAGAGGAGAGCAACAGAAATGATAAACCGTTTAGAAAACCTGACCTATGAGGAAAAGTTAAAAAAAACTGGGCATGTTTAATCTTGTGAAAAGAAGACTGAGGGAGGACCTGATAACATTCTTCAAATATGAAAGAGCATTGTAACAAGCACAGTGATCAGTTGTTCTGCATGTCCACTCAAGGTAGGAGAAGAAGTTATGGGTTTAATCTGCAGCAAGGGAGATTTAGGTTAGATAGGAGGAAAAGATTCTAACTAGAAGGATAGTTAATCTCCAAAATAGGCTTCCAAAGATGGAATCCCTGTCATTGGAGGTTTTTAAGAACAGGTTGGACAAACATCTGTCAGGTGTGGTCCAGGTGCACTTGATCCCACCTCAACATGAGGGGTGGACTAGATGACCTCTCCTGGTCCCTTCCAACCCTATGTTTCTATGATTCTATAAGCCTTGCTGATTTTCCATAGGATTTGTGCTCCTAAAGGTAGGTTGTCACACAAAATGCTGCAGCAGTGCAGCTACACTGGTGCAGCTATGCCACTGTAGCACTTCAGTGCAGATGCTACCTACACCAACTGATGGGAGAAGCCCTCCGGTGTAGTTAATCCACCTCCCCAAAAGATGGTAGCTGTATTGAGGGGAGAATTCTCACTGTGTACACCGCAGGATAGATCAATATAATTACATCACTCAGGGATGTCGATTTTTCACACCCATGAGCGATGTAGTTATACCAATGTAAGTTTCTAGTGTAGACCTTGGCTAAGACTAGAGTCACTTTAAAAATCCCACTGCCCCTGGAAAGTCAGTTGGATTTGAGCTCTTAAGTCACTTAGGCACTTTTGAAAACCCAACCCGAATGCCTTATTTGTGCATCTAAGCAAAGTGGTTTGATTCTCAGAGGTGTGGAACATCCCCATCTCTCCTGAGGTCAATAAGACCTGTGGGGGTGCTCAGCACCATAAAAAATCAGATTGTTTTTGCTTAGCAGCCTAAATATGGGCTTGGGGGCCTGATTTTAAGACCCCATGTTTGAAAAGTTTGGCCATACTGATTTGCCCTTACAGATGTGCAGGAAGCCTCCTCCTCTACGCCCCCTTGTGCTTCTACAGGGGCCTGTCAGAAATGTAGTCTCTGCACTTGGGACAGCACAGGAACTATCTCCTCCCTGCACTATTGGAGGTACAGATTGTCTTAAAGGAGACAAGGCAATGGGGCTACTTGCCACCTTACCAGGAAGATGGACCTATTGGACCAGGAGAAGCAGACTGCCCTATCCCAAGGAGTGGTGCACATCCTTACCAGATTGCTCAGTGACGGAATGAGCTTCACTGAGACAAAATTCCTCCTGCAGACACCCTCGAGGACAATGCAGAGCTGTGCCAAAGTCACATAACTGAGTCTTAAATTAGACAGTACAGTAAGGGCACAAACACGGCATCCAGCTTCATAGCCAAATTCTTAACCCAGGCTTCATATGACCTCCCTTTTTTCACTTTCACTGATTGAGAAAACAGTTGGGATCACTTAGATGTCTAAGAAGCAGTAATTGCAGGTGCAATGAATTCGGGGCAAAAAACTGTGCCTACAGTGTTAATTCATAAAGGGAAGCCAGTGTTTCCAAACCAGTTATAGTCAGTGTACTGGGAATTCTTTAAATCACAGCATCAAAGCAGGATAGGCCCTAATCTTGCAACTTGCTCCATATGGACAGCCCCTGTATAAGCACGGAGCCCAGCTAAGTTCAGTGGGCCTCTGCATCAGCAAAAGGTCCACCAGTGCAGGACCAGGGCCATAGTAAAGAACATAGGGTGAAATCTTTGCCCCATTGAAGTCAATGTCAAAACTCCAGTTAACGTCATTTGGGCCAGGATTTCCCCCATAATATTGTTGATCATATCTGAACTAACTGGATAGCCACACAACACAGAGTAAAGCTTCCAAAGTCCCTTCCCCACATATAGGGACCTGTGATGTGTGATAGAATCCCTGGGGACAGTTTCTCATTTGGTTGTCATGAATCTTTTCTGGTCATGATGCTGGAATGGATGTCTCCGGTATATTACAGTTTTTCTTCGAGTATTGTCCCTATGGGTGCTCCATTGTAGGTGTCCCTTGCACCTGGAAATGGAGATCTTCAGTAGCAGTGCCTGTTGGGCCGCACATGCACTCTTCCCCATCTCATACCGTGAGCGACGGCTATAAAGCGCTGTGCGGTCCAGCTGCCCTCATTTCCTTCTCAACCGCCCTTGTTCTGGGATGGAATCCCTAGCCAAGCCCTTTATATGCCTGTTGTGCCTTAATAATATTAGCGCTTCCATTGAAAGTTCTAAGGTAATACTTGTTTCCTTTATATTTTTTTCTTTCCATTTCCCCTTATTAAAAAAAATCCTTTCCTCTTTCTCCCCATTATTCTTTAGAGTAGCATAGGTTTCATTTTTCTATGCCCTTCCTTACAGGGAAGTTCTCCCTGCTCGGGGTTATGCCTGGATCTCCCAAGTTTAAGAGGTGCCTCTCCTGTCGTGCGGCCCTCCCTGTGAACAACAGTCACTCACAGTATATACGCTGTTTGGGTGAGGGGCACGTGTCACAAAAGTGCACCCTCTGCCTCAAATTGAAGGCATGGTACAGAAAGGACCATGAATTGAAACTAAAACTTTTACTAATGAAGAGCTCATTGTGACCTGCCTCAGACCCTAGCCCCGATACCTCTCCTCTGCAGCGGTCACCATCAACACTGTCATCTGCCGACTCCCACTCACTGCGCACCACTAAAAAAAAATCTACACACTTTCTTCAAGATGAGAAGAAATGGGCACCGAGCTCACCCACCAAAGAAATGCATCCCCCGTGAGGTCGATAGCCTCAACATCTTCTGGGGTGAGACCTAGCTCCTTTGACCATCCAGGCACCTCTGGTACCAGCACTGTTGAGAGATCTAAGGACCCTAAGTGAGCAGGACCACATAAGCGGATACTGTCACTCGGCACCGATAAGGACAAATCGCTAACTACAAGGCACTTTTATCCAAATATAACCATATGAACTATTCCAAGGGGCTCAGTGCGCTCAGCAAAAAGTTTAGATCCTTCAAACGGGAGATCTTCCTGGGGAGACCTGTCAGGGGAGCCCTGAGAGGTGAAGCCATAGGGCTCATCTCATTACCACAGAAGTCACAATGGACTGGGCCACCATATCCGCAGCATCCAGAGAGGTTTGTAGCGCCATGCATGCCAGGAGTGGTCCTTCTGTCACTAGTGCTTGGAATTGCTCTTTTTTATCATCTGGGAGAGCAACACTCCGTTCACTCAGCGTCTATACACCACTGCAGAAGAGAAGTCAGCGTAGGTATCAACCTACCCCGAGATCTCACCCTCCATATTTCACCCTTCAACGGCATTATGATCCACAACATAGGTGACAGAGACCTCCTCCCAAATGTACACAGACATCAACACAGGCGGTTATGTCCCAGGCATCTGCATGTCCCACGCATCTGCCTCCAAACAATAATTTTGAAAATTTGGTCGAGGCCCTGAGATGTCTCCCCATGGTCCAGATGCTGCAGCCATCCAAATTACTCCATCAGTTTGGCAGCCATTTGACTCCGTTTTACCTGACATGACAGCAAGTCACCTCCAACAAGTGGGTACTGGAAATCATCAGCAACGGGTATTCGATTTCATTCCTCTCTTTCCTGCCCACCCCATCCTGTCCCTCTTCAGGGAACATTCTCATGAGCACCGTCTATGAAAAGAAATAAACCATCTTCTGTGACTGGGAGCCGTAGACCTGGTGCCATTCCAACTCAGCAGGAAAGACTTTTATTCCCACTATTTTCTAATCCAAAAGAAATCCGACAGTGGAGGTGAATGCTAGACTTGGGGAAACCTCAACAATGTTGTCAAACTACAGCAGTTCAAGATGGTCACACTATCCACAATAATCCCAGCACTGGAACAGGGGGGAGCTAGTTCTTGGCCCTCAACCTCCAAGACACGTACTTCCATATGACCATACACCCTTTCCACAGGAGGTTCCTCAGATTTGTTCTGGGGTCCGACCATTTTCAGTAAAGAGTGTTTTGGCCTCCCTATGGCACCCAGAGTATTTTCCAAAGTCCTGGAAGTGGTGGCGGCACCACTCTGCAAACAAGGGGTTATAATATTCCCATACCTAGATGACTGCCTCATCAAGGCTCCATCCAGAGGCGATACGCTCCAAGTCATAACAAAAAGGATGGACCTTTTCTTGAAACTCACCCTCCAGATAAATATACAAAAATCAACTGATACCAGTACAACAGCTAGAATTTATTAGGTCCCAACTAGATGCTATAGAGGCCAGAGCCTTCCTCCCAGATCACAGATTTTCCGCAATAGTCAGTCTCATTTCCATCATGAGGCCCAGCCCACAGATCTCCATAGGGTGACCAGACAGCATATGTGAAAAATTGGGACAGGGGGTGGTGGGTAATAGGAGCCTATATAGAAAAAGCCCCAAATATCGGGACTGTCCCTATAAAATTGGGACATCTGGTCACCCTAGATCTCTGCCAGAACTTGCCTACAGTTGCTCAGTCATATGGCAGCGACCACATTCATGGTAAAACACTCCAGATTACATATGCATTGCCTCCAGGGATGGCTACGAACAGCATACATACCCCACAGACACAGGCTGAATAAACTGCTCTCGATATCACTGAAGGTCAAGGACTCATTAGACTGGTGGACACAACTCAGAATGTCTGCATGGGGGATCCCTTCCTCCAATCACCACTGTCCTTGATACTTATGATCAACGCCTCCCTACTAAGTTGGGAAGCACATCAACAGACTCACACGGTACAGGGCAAGTGATCCCCATCAGAGTCCATGTTAAACATCAACCTCCTAGAATTACATGTAGTCCGCAACACATGCCTACACTTTCTATCAATAATCAGACAACAGACAGTAAGAGTAATGATAGACAACATCGCCTATATGTTTTATATCAACAGACAGGAGTGAGGTCTCAATCCCTGCGTACAGAAGCACTAAAATTGTGGATGTGGTGCATCCAGCATGACATCAATATCTCAGCCGCATACCTTCCTGGACACCAGAATACCACGGCAGACTCACTGAGCAGGAAGTTCTCACAAGAACACAAGTGGGAGATAGACACAAGAACCCTACAGCATATATTCATCCGCAGGGGATTCCCCAACATAGATCTGTTCGCCACACCCAAGAATGCCAGATGCCCACCATTCTGCTCAAGAGAGGGTCTAGGTCACCAAACTCTGGGGGACACCTTCCTCATTTCATGGGATGCACCTCTTCTCTATGCCTTTCCACCTCTTCCCCTACTATTCAAAGTGCTTCCCAAGGTAAAAGTGGAACGATCCAGAGTCATTCTCATAGCCCCAACATGACCACGACAAATATGGTATCCTTACCTCTTATGCCTGGTGGTCTGTCCACCTATCACCCTGTTGACGCCACACCTCCTCTCACAGGATGCAGGTCAGATTCTTCACCCAAATCTAGAATTTTTCCATCTGAAGGCATGGCTTCTTCATGGTTCCAGAATACAGAGATGACCTGTTCAGAACAGATATAAGAGATTCTTTTAAATAGCCAGTGTTCCACAATACATTATACTTACCTACATACGTGGAAAAGATTCTGAACTTGGTGTGACACCAAACATGTCTCAGCAATGAGCGCTCCTTTACCACTCATCTTGGACTACACCCTACAGCTAAAAAGATCAGGGCTATTCGCAAGCTCTGTTCATGTACATCTGGCTGCCATTATTGCATTCCACTCCAAGATAGAAGGTAATTCAGTATTCAACCATCCAATGACAAAAAATTCCTTAAGGGTTCCTACAGAATCTTTACCCTGAGGTACAAGACCCTCCTTGGGATCTCAGCCTATCTCACCAGCTCTCCATTTGAACCTATGGCGACCTGCTCCTATATGCATCTATCCATGAAAATGGTCTTTCTTGTATCCATCACATCTGCCCAATGGGTAGGAGAAATAGGTGCCCTCATGGTATACCCCACATACACAATCTTTTACAAAGATAAAGTCATGTTACAACCACACCTGAAGTTTTTACCCAAGGTACCATCCTCTTTTCATGTAAATCAACCTATCCACCTTTCCTAAACCATGTGGCAAACAGCATGAAGCTATGACACCTTGGATGGCAGACAAGCACTAGCCTTTTACCTTGACAGTCATCACACTTATTCTTCTCTATAGATGAAAGATCAAAGGGATTGGTCGTATCCAAACAACATCTGTCAAAATGGGTCTCAGAATGCATCCACCTTTGCTACCAATGACACAAACTTCAGTCCTCACCTGGAACTCATACGCATTCCATTCACTCGTTGTCCACCTCGAAAGCTTTTCTAAATAACATGCCGATTACTGGCATTTGTAAGGCAGCCACATGGGCACCCACGGACACATTTAGTCAACATTATGCAGCATCAGATGCCCTACTAGGACCACTGTTCTATCCTCCTTAGTAGATGTCTCTCTGAAGCCCAGCCTTCCATCTAGGGGCACTGCTCTACACTCACCTACAATGGAGCACCAATGGGAACACTACTCGGAGAAGAACAAAGGGTTACTCACCCTTTGCAGTAACTGAGATTCTTCAAGATGTGTGTCCCTATGGGTGCTTCACTACCCTCCCTCCTTCCCTCCGCTTCAGAGTTCAAACGTAGGCTCTGTGGTAGAGAAGGAACTGAGGGTGGTGAACCACACAATGTAATATAGCCACTGCTCACAGCGTGAGACGGGGAGGAGTGCGTGTGCGGCCCAACTGGCACGGCTGCCAAAGATCTCTGATCCCACAGTGGAGCACCCGTAGGGACACACATCTCGAAGAACCTCAGTTACTGCACAGGGTGAGTAACCCTCTCTTCCATGTCTTTTTCCTGCTTTCTTTTACAAAACACACTGCTTTCTTCGGGAGATTATGATTGTAAGAATTGGAAGGAGGGTCACTGAAGAGGGGTGTTTTAGGAAGCGGTTTGAATGAAGAGAAGGTTGTTACGTAGTGCAAAAGGAATGGGAGTGCCAGGCATTTGAGGAGACATGAGAAAGATACCGAGTTCATGACATTTGAGCGCTGAAGGACTGGACAGCGCAAGGGACTGGAAATGGGCTATGACATCTAGGAATCCTCGATCACCAGTTAAAATCCAGGCCAGGCTGATGGTGACGAAAAGTACCAGCCAGTGTTACGTGGCCTATGTGAAGCAGATTAGTAGCATCATTCCACTTGCAGTGGGGAGGAGTCAAGCATCACAAACACCATGACACTCTCAGAAAAGAGGCCAAGAGCTGAATGAACTTGCAGATTTACTAGCCCTCTCAGTCTGGGAGGGGGCCTTGAAGTGCAGAATGAAGATTCTACATTGTCACTGCTCATGCTGTATCTTCCCTGCATATGAAAAAATTCTGTTCCCAGTGCTTTTAATCCAGTACCTAAAAATAACCCTTTTGTTCCATTTACACTGTTTCAAGCTGCCTTATTTATTGTGCTGTTTGTGTTGTACAGTGTCCTCACCTCTCTGCAGGTCTATATTTCACCCAATGTGCTTTATTTTACTATAGGAAGATTGTCATGGCATCTTCAGAATAAATGTAAGTGTTTCAAAAAATCTGAATTTAAAGCTAAGACCTGGAGAGAAAAAGCCTGGATTTTGGGTGCCAAGAGTCTGGTGAGTAGTTGTAACTTGGCCAGTTTTTCTTCAGATAGTTCAGTTGTTAATCTGCTGCAGGACCCAAACACTGCAGCGTTGTAGTACTGAAAGTAGCAAATAAAACTGGTGACAAACGGACCAATCTAGTTTCCCTACCAACCTGAGGGAAGCGCAGGAAAGACAAACATGCTGCCTATTACTGTCCACATCTGATATTTCCTATTTTACACACAGGGAAATACTGTGGTTAGGGCTGTCAAGCGATTAAGAAAATTAATCATGATTAATCGTGTGATTAAAAAAATTAATCATGATTAATTGCATGATTAATCACACTGTTAAACAATAATAGAATACCATTTTAAATATTTTGGATGCTTTTTACATTTTCAAATATATTGATTTCAATTATAACACAGAATACAAAGTGTACAGTGCTCACTTTATATTTATTTTTTATTGCAAATATTTGCACTGTAAAAACAAAAGAAATAGTATTTTTCAGTTCACCTAATACAAGTACTGTAGTGTAATTTCTTTATCACGAAAGTTGAACTTACAAATGTAGAATTATGTTCAAAAACACTGCATTCCAAAATAAAACACTGTAAAACTTTGAAGCCTACAAGTCCCACTCAGGCCTATTTCTTGTTCAGTCAGTCACTCAGACAAACAAGTTTGTTTACATTTGCAGGAGATAATGCTATCCGCTTCTTGTTTACAATGTCACCTGAAAGTGAGAACATGGCGCTATTGTAACCGGCGTCACAAAATATTTACATCCCAGATGCTGTAAAGATTCATATGTCCCTTCATGCTTCAACCACCATTCCAGAGGACATGCTTCCATGCTGATGACGGGTTCTGCTAAGTAACGATCCAAAGCAGTGCAGACCGATGCATGTTCATTTTCATCATCTGAGTCAGATGCCACCAGTAGAAGGTTGATTTTCTTTTTTGGTGGTTCGGGTTCTGTAGTTTCTGCATTGGAGTGTTGCTCTTTTAAGACTTCTGAAAGCATGCTCCACACCTCGTCCCTCTCAGATTTTGGAAGGCACTGCAGCTATCTTTAGAAATCTCACATTCATTCTTTCTTTGTGTTTTGTCAAATCTGCAGTGAAAGTGTTCTTAAATCGAACAACATGTGCTGGGTCATCATGCAAGACTGCTATAACATGAAATATATGGCAGAATGCTGGTAAAACAAAGCAGGAGACATACAATTCTCCCCACTGGAGTTGAGTCACAAATTTAATTAACTAATTATTTTTTTAACAAGCATGGAAGCATGTCCTCTAGAATGGTGGCTGAAATATGAATACGAATGTTTAGCATATCTAGCATGTAAATACCTTGCAATGCCTGCTACAAAAGTCCCATGAGAACGCCTGCTCTCACTTTCTGGTGACGTTGTAAATAAGAAATGGACAGCATGATCTCCCATAAATGTAAACAAACTTATTTGTCTTAGCGATTGGCTGAACAAGAGGTAGGACTGAGTGGATTTGTAGGCTCTAAAGTTTTACATTGTTTTGTTTTTGAGTTTTTTATGTAACAACAACAAAAAATCTACATTTGTAAGTTGCACTATCATTATAAAGAGATTGCAGTACAGTACTTGTATGAGGTGAATTGAAAAATACTCTATCATTTTTACAGTGCAAATATTTGTAATAAAAAATAATAATATAAAGTGAGCACTGTACACTTTGTATTCTGTGTTGTTATTGAAATCAATACATTTGAAAATGTAGAAAAACATCCACAAATATTTAATAAATTTCAATTGGTATTCTATTGTTTAACAGTGTGATTAAAACTGTGATTAATCGTGATTCATTTTTTTAATCGTGATTCATTTTTTTTAGTTAATCGTGTGAGTTAACTGCAATTAATTGACAGCCCTAATTGTGGTATCTCAGATGCAACAATGATGTAATGGCAACAGTAAGTCTATGATTTATATTCTGACAGTGTCAATTTAAGATTTTCTAACACCTAAAAATGTGTGAAACTTGTCTTTAATTGCTTATATTTTGAAAGGAGGTTGTTTCACTTTTTGCAAATTCAGCAAAACGGCTAAAATTATTTTAATTAAGGGGGGAGGGTAAAAGAACGTGGTAGCATGGGAAAATTCAGAGCCATCCTACACTAATGAAATAATACACTGTGATTTGAACAGTCAGTGAAGCTGTGGCATCTGCAGAACTCTTTCAGCTTCCGTATGCTTCAGATAAATTCTGAAGGCAGAATTCCTGTGAGTAAGCAAATTCAATCCACTTCAGCTTGATCCCGAAATAACTAAAAAGATCTTAATCAGCAAAACTATGAAGTTTGGAGAATTTTTTGTCACTGCAGAAAATGTATTACTCAAGGAGGTGAGTACCAGTTGTTAGCCTTGTAGGACCAGATTTTCAAGAGCCCAGTACCTCATAGCCTGAGTGTCACAGTGGGAGCTATGTCCATATTGCAAGCGAGGGGTGTGATTTCCCGGCTTGTGTGCAGATACCCATGGTAGCTCAATGAGAGCTAGCCTGAGTATAAACAGTAGTGTAGCTGCAGTAGCGTGGGCAGTGGCAACAGAGGCATGGTTTGTACTAAGCTAGTGGTTCCCAAACTTTAACAACCTGTCAACCCCTTTCACTAAAATGTCAAGTTTCGTGAACCCCCTTCTAAAAATGAATATTTCCAGGGATTTTCTCCTTTACCTGAGTATAAATTATAAAAGCAGTGATCTTGGAAATATAACATTTGTTTTTATGACATGCTTATTCCACACTATTATTAATTATTAATTATCATTACAGTATTTTTATTACATTATGAAAACAGCAACACTCTTCCAAGATCTCACTTTCATAGCTTGTATCACTTTGAATAAGCCTGTTATAAGAAAAGGCTCCTATGTTTCATCAAGGAGTATTAGATGTGAAACAGCATGAAGGTATTTAAGAAGCCAACTCAAAGAGTTCCTCCTTCCACAAGCATTCAGGTCTTGAGCAGTCCAGGCAAACAACACACATTACAACAAAGCTTAAACTTGTTCTTCATAATAATTTTAAAAACAATACTAGCTGCCTATTTAATTATAAAATCAGCAAAAAATATCCACCTCCCTTTCCATTTCTTATAAGGAGTCTTCAAGTTTAAATCTCAGTGTGATAGATAGGCTTGCTTTGATCTGCTTAGCTCTTGGAAGCTCAGGGGCTCCAGGCTGCCCGAGGTTCCTAGGTACAGCTCCGTCCGCCATTAGGGAATTTTTTCCTAAGAACCTCCTGTAACATTTCGCGAACCCCCAGGGGTTCACGAACCCCAGTTTGGGAACCACTGTACTAAGCAAAGCTAAGCTGTGCCTCTGCTGCCACTGCCTGTGCTACCACAGCTATACTACTACTTATACTCACACCAACTCAGGGGAATCACACTCATATTGTAGACATAGCCTTAGCGGTGAGATTTTTCAAAAAGTTACGCTGGTAGGGAAACTGGAAATTTAGCTACTTATTTTGGTGTCTGAATGGTAGCTGAGGATGAGCTTTTCAGAAAATCTGTCTCTGATTGGGGATGCACAGCTCTTTAAAAAACTAACCTCTAATGGATTCTTTCATTTTCAAATGGCGTTTCTTCCTTTGGAATCCTGGCTAACACAAAGAATGTTATGTTTGAAGGCTGAGAAAACCAGTGATTTCCTCTCGTTAACATTTCTCTTTGGACTAGCAAAATCTGATATTATGAATGAATATGAATGATAATTTGCAGAAGCACCTACTGACTAAACCAGGAGCCTAAATCACATAAGCACTTTTGAAAATTCTGTTCCTTGAGGTACATTAGCAGGGTTGTATGACATAGCTTTGTTTCTGCCAGTGTCATCAGAACTGTTTTTTTCACGATCACTAACTTTTGGCAATGTACTGTCAGAAACACTCTAAAATACAGTGCCATGTCACAAGCTTTATCATTTTTACAGTAGCTCAGCTTATAAATAAACATGAGATTGTAAAGATTTAGCAATTAAGTGGAGTATATGTAATTTTTTTAGTTTTCAAAGTATTATTATTCAGAACTTTGCATGATATTTTGTAGAGATTTAGACAATGCCACAGTCACTGTAACAAAGGAGTTTACAGTCTCAGACTAACTTAGAATATGAAGAAAAACTAAGCAGATATGGAAATAAAAGTTGAGTAATAACACAAATAAAAACTGTGCTTCTTTATATGATTAGCTCCTTTGTATAGCATGAGGTTGTATTCTTTGACTTAGAGAGGCCACAGTACGATGCCTAAGATCCATCTTATCAGAAGATAGTTAAAATGCACTCATTCCTTTACTATTATTTCAGGGCAAATCCTCGCAATTTTAATTTTGACAATGTGGGAAATGCCATGTTGGCACTATTTGAAGTTCTTTCATTAAAAGGCTGGGTGGAAGTCAGAGATGTCATTATTCATCGCGTGGGGCCGGTAAGCAAGCATATCAAATCCTGTTAACGCTTCGAAAGCTGCTGAATTTGTTTTGATGAATAATCATATTTTTCGTATATGCAGATCCATGGAATCTATATTCATGTCTTTGTGTTCCTGGGCTGCATGATTGGATTGACCCTTTTTGTTGGAGTTGTCATTGCTAATTTCAATGAAAATAAGGTAATAATTCAGTTATTGTATCTCACATGGGAATAGTTTCATACTTTGTTAGCTTTAAACATCATATGACAAATTGTGCAATATGAGATAATAAGATGTGCTGTTGCTAATATAAGTAAGTTACAATTCAAGAAGCAACCTCATTATTTCCTTAGGATCATATTACCTGAAGAGAGATATAGGACCAAATTCAGATCTAAAGTGAGCAGATGCAGGTGTACTGAAGTATGAATTTAGGCATGGTCTCAATTTGGCCCATAAGCAATGAACAAAGAGAACCATTCTTTGAGTTCCTCACTTGACAAAAATGGTGGTGAGGGGGAAAGCTCTTGAGACACAGATCTAGAGTCTCTGACATGGTTGTTTTTAAATTTCACTGAGCTTGTGTCTTTATTTTACTACCTTTTTATTTTTTCTGTAATGAAATCTTTCCAACAATCCACTAGTTTTTATTAATCTTTTTTATTGTGTAATCCCTTTTAATTTAATATTTCCTGTGCTGTGTGATTTTTGGCCTAACAGTGAGAATTAATACATGTTATAATAATCAGTCTCTTTAACTGCATCACGTTTTAGGGTGTATCTTCCCAGGGCATATCTTGGGGACACAATTCCATAAAGAGATTATGTTCACCTCAGAGGGAGCTTTTCTGATCTTATTAGTAGGACAACCACCTGTTTGTTTGACTCACTGTTCCAAGTCGAGACATTCCAAGACACGCCATGAGGATGGTACCACTGCTCACACAGCTTTGTATGGTTAAGTGCTTACTGGGCAAAGTTTCTATGTGTCTGGGAAAGCAATCTGTGACATTTGCCTTTAAAAGTTCTCTGTTGCTTTTGCAGCTCCAAACCCTCGGTATGAGATTTTATAGCTCTCTGATGTTGTAAGGACCTTATTATGTCTTAAGATAATTTTAAATAGTGTAGTTTGTACTATGCTATCAAAATGCTTATGTGTGTGCTCTTTATTACTACCTACCCTGAAGTCATATCTGCACTTCTTATGCTTCCTTTATGGAAAATGTTGTAGCATAGCATATGTTTATTTTATTTAAATTATACTACAAGCATAGGAAGTGTGTCTGTAGTGCTTTTGTAGAAGGCTGGTTCCCTGATAAGCTAGAGCAGTGCTGACAAGCTAATACCTTGCTGCAGGGTTTTTTACAGCAAAGTCCAGACAGAATCGACCACTGTTTAAAACAGTGCTCCCCAGCAAATGGTGTTCAGTCAAATGGAAGACCTCCTGTAGGTTTCCCTACCCCTACTGAGCCGCTGATACAAAGAGCAACAACTGAGCTTGCTGAGTTGAGTCCCAGAAACTCACAGCTAGTGCATTTGGAAATCTTCTTGAGTGCAGGGATGATGCTCTGACCCCTTTACCCAAATACAGTGTTATTCAAGGAGAGTTTGAGAATGTAACTTCATTTCAAGGCCCGAGGCAAGCTGTTGTTTTCATGTGCACAACATTTAAATGTTTAAGATTTTATATGACAAAAGCTTCTTGTTTTTCTTTGTTAAGGGTACAGCTTTACTGACTGTAGATCAGAGACGGTGGGAAGATCTAAAGAGCAGACTGAAGATAGCTCAACCTCTTCATCTCCCACCTCGTCCGGGTATCAAAGATATTCTGATGTTATTCATGTTGAGCCCCAGTGTTCATAATTCCCCAGGAGTCTAAGATTCAAATTAAAATTGTAATCGTTAGGCCACTAGGAGGTTGTGCATAAGTTAATGTGGAAACAGGCTCCAACTACAGATCTCTGCATAAGGCTATTAAAATCAACCCAAAAAAGGTTGTGCTTCAATGGTTTTAGGATAAGCCTTAATGAAAAAATGAATTTTAAATGAAATATATTTGCACTTGCCTGTTAATGATATGAATTGAATGTATTATCTTGACAGCTATTGAATGATGCACTTGCTTTACCCCTACCAAAGCCTTCATGCAACATTGGTGTTCAGTATTTGAAATTACATGTTCAGAAGCACTATTTGATATGTGAAACTGTAGCAGAAAATTAGAAATGTATTTCAAAACTAGGCAAGGATTAGGTTACCATTAACAAACAAGAAAAATATGTCAAGAAACAGGGGGAAAAAAATACCACTGTGTGCAATTTAATTCTTCTTGTTTAACTCCTTCTTTTTCAGATAACGATGGCTTTAGAGCCAAAATGTATGATATAACGCAGCATCCGTTTTTTAAGAGGACTATTGCTGTGCTTGTTCTGGCCCAGTCTGTCTTGCTTTCAGTGAAGGTATTTTTGTTTCTTATTGTGTCTTGTAACAGTGGTGGAACGAATGAGCTGTACCCTTTTAAAATAGTGAACTGTACATAAGCTAGCAATGACCTGCTGGAAATATAATATTTCTAAATACAGTGGGCCAGATACTCAGCTGGTGTAAATCAGTACAGCTCCATTAAAGTCTCTGGAGTTGCGCCAGTTTATACCAATTAACAATCTGGTCCACTATTTTTAATTTCTCATTTAACGCTAAATCCATATAAAAGGAAAGATGCACCCACCTGCCATTCCTGCCTGAATGTGTTATTCACTGTAAAAACAGAATCTATGGGAACAATACACACTGAAATAAAAATTAAAACGTGGTAAATAAATTTTTATATCTGTTTTATGATCTACTATCTTTGTTCCATTTCAGTGGGATGTCGAAGATCCAGTGACTGTTCCTTTAGCAACAATGTCTGTCGTTTTCACCTTCATTTTTGTCCTAGAGGTACAGTAATATATTTAGTTGTTTCTCCAGAGTCAGACTAGTTTTGTATATTTTATTTTGGTTCTAGGGTTACTGTCCAAGTTTTAATTTCAGGCTACATATCCACGGGGCAACTCATATGACTAGTGCTTGAGTATGTATTGCAAAATGTGTGTTTTACTTGTTATGGGGCTAGACTTGTGTATCCTTTTCAGTCCATGTATCTGCAACATAGATAATTTCATCCTGGATATGTATAGCAGTGAGAATGGTATTTCAGTAAATTTCTAAAGCAGAGTTGCAAAGGGTGTTCTGTGCAGTGAGCCAGCACTAGGTCTAGCTACCTGGGAAGTCCTGCTTAAAACATACATCCTTCCTTTCATTCTCAGTCTGTTTAAATATGACACCATGAGAAAACAGAAGGCAAAAGGACTGTTAGCCATAGAAAGCACATATATTTCTAAGCATCTCTGTGTGTGTATCCATCTCCTTTCCCTCAGTCATTTAAAAAGCAAAAGCAACAGAATTACGGGTAGTATGTAGATACGAGCATAGAAAAGTAAAGGTTATATAACGGGTATATTGGAGGAAGACTATGACAAACATAACTATTTGGTGTATAATTTCCTTTATCATATGACTCTCTTCCCCCATCTTAAAAGACAATATTTAGTACAAGCAGTGAAAAGAGGGTTTTTCTTAATTAGCAGCCTGGAAAACACTGCAACCAACATCAGCTCTGTGAGCATAATTAACCTGTGGGACTCATTTCAACAAGATAGGAATGAGTCTGAGAGCTTAGTAGGGTTCAGAAAAAGATTAGATATTTATATAGGTAATAACATATTTAGCTACACTGGATAAGATGAAAAATGAGAAGGGATATAAATCCTCATCTTTCAGATTGTAAGCCAATCACAAATTTATGGGATTTAAGAATAAACTTCCCCTTATGGTTCGCTTATTCCATAATTCCACTACAAGATTTTTTGCACTTTCCTCTGAAACATCTGGTACTGGCCACTATCCCAGACAGGAGAGTGGACTAAATGGATCACTGGTCTAATCCAATATGACAGTTCCTATGTTCCTAATTTGAAAGGTTTTCCAAGCAATGATGGATAAACAATGAAGTGACTACCTTGTAGCAGTCCTACATATATCATATGTTGCCTATGCCTTATCTGCCTAAGAGGAGTCAGTGCCTCTAGAAGAGTGAGCAGATATGGAGAGGTTTGATTTGTAGGATACATGGCCAGTTTTTAATTCACCAAATAAGGATTGCTTTAGAAATCCCTACTCTCTTGTTCTGCCTGGGAAAACAAACAATTTCCAAACATTTCAAAAGGGTTTTGTTTCAACATACAAAAATGACATTTTCAGTGTACAAGATTTATGGGGAAAGGAAATCAAAGTAGATGGATTTGTATCAATATTTTATACCTAATCTAGCAACAACTCTGTCTGGAAACATCTGCCAATAAAGCAGTCTAGTAATCAGAGAACTCAGCTCCTCTGTGTACCTAAGAAAGGAGATGGCAACTAAAAAGGCTCACTTTGCTAGTCATCAAATAAAGAGGCTCAAACTAAAGCCTTAGCAGCCTTTACATTTTAGCTGATTTATAGAATTGCACATAATATCCTTTCTGTAGTTTTTTTTTTTACCATTTTACAGAATCCTCCATAAAGTTATGAGTCTCTCATTATAATGTCAACAATTACCACACCACAATCTGATACTCTATTTATTTCCTGTGGTAAGTATGGGGAAATGTGTTGGGAGCTAAGATACCTCTGTGAGGTAACTGCTGGTTGAGAAATATTGACTTTTTAATGGCAATCATTCTACCTGGAGGCCATCCTGAGTAGGAAACTGTCTAGAGGGCAAAGGAAAAGTTGGATTCAAGGTAAAATTTCTGTAGTACATGGGATTCAAACAAGTCTAATTCCAGTGCCCTCTACCATGCTAGCACAAACAGATAGAACTTGTGACAAGGAAGCTAAAAGAGCCACTAACCAATGTGGGGAAATGAAGGCCATTCCTCAACAGGGGGTCCAGAATCATGCCCATCGAGGAGAGTTCAGACTAACAGTGAGAGTGCTGCACAAGGAAAGAGAAAATTCTATAAAGCTCCAGAATAGACTGCATCTTAATGAAAAAGTGATCTAGATACGGATATAAATTAAAAACCTTTTAGACAAAAGAATACTGGCAGGATCTAAACTGTGTGTTCAGCTTTCTCACCTGGATTAGAAAGTTAACAGGTAAAAATAAAATATTCCTTTGTTTCCAAACTGAAGAAAACTCTTGATGCCTATTTGGCTCCCTCATCAAGGTCCTTCTTGAAAAGTTTAGAGCCATTGTGCCCACAAGCATCTCCTGAGTCTACCCACAAATTCCAGTTCATTTGTGTCATGCATATCCCCAACCTACCAGATACATCCCCACAAGCCAGATAAATGCAGCTTGCTGCCAAGTACTTGGTACCTGTCCTGGTTAATCATGGCCAAACCTGAACCCTGGTAGACACAGAATCTGAGTAGGGTCAGGTCTAACTGCATAGCTCTGGTAAAGAATGCAGTGAAACAGTTCTAAAGACCACTGATGAGAGCTCAAACCTGTGTAAGAAAAGAATCACTCTTCCTATTGCAAACATCAATATGAGTGGCCACAGAATCAGTGGAAAAAACTTACTTTGAGACCTCATTATTATTTTAGGATACTATGAGACATGGCTATAGTGATGACTGAGATGAATATCAGGTGGACCCCATTCTTACAATAAAATATCTTGAAAAGACATGGGAAGGAAGGATTTAGTCTGCCTGTGGTAGACCATTTTTTTAAAATCCTGGTATGTGGAGCTATTGTATCCTGCTAACTGTGGGAAAACTTGGTTTGTGGAATGGGAGGGATGGAGAAGTACAGCAAAAAATAGATATTTGGAAACTGAAAAATATTCCTCTGCAGATTATAAAAATTGTGACTCTGTCCTCCACTTTCCAGTCATATCTGAGTGGAGAGTATACGATCAGGTAAGTGAAGAGTGTCAAATTTGAGCCTAAACCAGTGTCACCTTAAATACAATTTAGCCTTTGGGAATTTAACAAATATTGTTAAATGTCACTATTGAAAGCTAGGATATAAAACCAAAGCGGTTAGTGCCTAATTATTATTTCTTTTATATGATATGCTTTAGTAACATTTAAACCGTTAATATGTGTAGATAAGAACTGACTGTGTGCAACGCTAAACCTTCTTTTGTAGACATTCTGCATGGATCACATGGCTTGTACGACTGCTAAATACTGTTATCTATTCTAAACAAAACCTATTCCTAAACATCCTGCCTGTGGCATCACTAACTTTCTAAGAAAAAACAACGAGAAGTCCTTGTGGCACCTTAGAGACTAACAAATTTATTTGGGCAAAAGCTTATGCCTAAATAAATTTGTTAGTCTCTAAGGTTCCACAAGGACTCCTCGTTGTTTTTGCTGATACAGACTAACATGGCTACCCCTCTGAAACCTGTTTCTAAGAAAAGTCAACCCTTTCAGTCTCTGTGTTCATTAGGAGCATTGTGAAACCCACTGCAATCTACTGGCCCACACTATTTTTTCCTCCAATCTTATGCTTCCTGTGCTCATGTATGCTGTTGAGCATGGATGGAGTTCAGCAGAAGTAAAACAAAAAACTTTTGCAACAGGAAAAAGAAGGTTGCTTTTAAATTAATTTGCAGTACATGAGACATATAAGACAGTTATAACCTTGCATATAAGTGTATTTGTGCGAAATTGGCATTAATATATACTTCAGTCACTTCATACACCCATACACACACACGTAAGTTTTTTAGTTATGCATCATCAGCTTAATCATTTTCTACCTTCATACTAACCCTTTGTTTAACTATTAAAACTCCTACTCATTTAAAACCAATCTACAAGTAGAATACTACCAAAACATTTTAGGGACCAAATGTTCTTATAGTGAAAAATAACCTTTTGCTAAGAATTTGCACTAGCAAGACTATCTTTATTGTTCTCTAGGTCACTATGAAGATTATTGCCATGTCACCTGCTGGCTTCTGGCAAAGCAGAAGAAATCGATATGACCTTTTGGTGACCTCCCTTGGTGTTATATGGGTGATACTTCACTTTGCCTTACTAGTAAGATCAACAATTGCAACTCCAATGATCATTTATTGGTTTTATTTGTTAATCACCAACAGTTTTACTGCTATCCTGATTCAAATAAGGACAATTGCCAAGCCCAGGGTGTTTACAAACTAAAAATAAGACCCAAATAAAACAAGATGCCCTGGGAATCAAGAAGAAGGTAACAATTTGTGGGGTTGGTGAACTAGATTTTTCTTACATCCTATAGTGCTGAGGTGGAGAAGATATTGGACTGATATAGGTTAGGCTCTCAAACTTTTTTACTGGTGACCTCTTTCACATAGCAAGTCTTTGAGTGCGACCCCCCTTATAAATTAAAAACACTTTTTAATATATTTAACACCATTGTAAATGCTGGATGCAAAGCAGGGTTTGGGGTGGAGGTTGACGGCTCGCGACCCCCCATGTAATAACCTCGTGACCCCATGAGGGGTCCCGACCCCCAGTTTGAGAACCCCTGGTTAGGGTCTGCGGGCCTTGTGGAGGAAGTGAGTCCTTAGGAGGGATTAGAATGAGGAGAGGGAAGAAATGTGGTGTCCTGGGATTGGAAGACCTTGCCAGGAGCAGTTTCATTGGGGGGTGAGAGAGGAAGAGAGGCTGGAGGGAATAATCCAGGTAGGAGTCATTGTAGAGAAAGATAAGGCAGAGTTTCTAAACTGATGAACAGCGCAAAGCATGTCAGTGAATCTGGTCCATGCGTTTTTGTTACAGAACAACATTTAGTCCAGGAAGGCAGAAGATTTATCTGTCCAGGGAAGAGGTCAGCTGCACCCTCCCTCTCAAGTTTAAAAAAAAGGGGGAGCGTGAGCGTATACCCTCATTTGTGGGAACGTGAGCTCTCCCCCCTTATCACTGGAGAGGCGAGGTGGCTTCAATCAACAATCCCCAGTTGTGGCTGTCACCTCCCTACATTGATGAGGGCCTTCCCTCTGGTCTATCTCAAGCACTCTTTGTGGGGGCAAAACTGTCCCTTTGTCCCTGGCATCCTCAATTTGCCCCCTGCTGCTGAGTAGCTTGGCAGGCCTGTGGAGTTTCTGCAAGCCAGCAGCTGCCTAGACTTATAGAACTGGGAGGCTGTTGGACATAATTACAGCCCAGCTAAGAGAATTGTGAGGGTTTTGTTGGTTTATTGTGTTGGGAGGTTTGGCTAGTGCTTTTGAAGTGGCACAGCTTTTTCTGTTAGTTTATTATTATTCAGCATTTGTTGTTGAAATATTACTTTTTTTAAAATGCTGATTGCACTGTATAATTCGCAGAGAGATTCATGCAGAAAAACTGATCATTTGAGAGATCACTGCGGGACACTGTATATGAAGTCTCTTGTGTTTAAATTTCAGAATGCATACACATATATGATGGGTGCATGTGTAATTGTCTTCAGGTTCTTCTCAATTTGTGGGAAACATGTAAGTACAAATCAGGAATTACAGTCAATACAATGCTCATGCATAGATTAAAAGATTTATCACTTTGCTTTTCTACAGCACATTCTACGGGTCTCCATTTTATGTACTGCTGCTATAAGTCTCCATTTTATATGTTTAACTTAAAATATCAGGGTTTTAGTTGTATTACATTGTGACGTTCCCCTCTGGTGTTATCCGGACCAGTGATCTGTTAGGTCACTCCAATCCTTGACTCTGGGAGCCAGCCTTACCCTGCTCTGCTGTGAGAACCCCCACTCCTGGGTTGTTCATGCACAGCCTCTGGCATGTAAGATGCTTCTTGGATTGTGCAACCGAATGACCCTAGCCAATATCTCCGGTCCCAGACACAACCCTAGGAACCTCCATCTTGCAGTGTCCAGTTATGCCCTTTGGATGCTGCAAGCTTATATGAGTTCGTCAATTTAACAAAGAAATTGATATGTACCAGGCTTGTTATCCCAAGGGGAGTCTCTGACATGCTTCAAACCAAACACACTGCTTCAGGTAGAATAAACAAACAGATTTATGAACTACAAAGATAGATTCAAAGTGATTATAAGTCGAAGCATAACAAGTTGGATTTGGTCAAATGAAATAAAAGCAAAACGCATTCTAAGCTGAACTTAACACTTTCAGTGCCCTTAAAAACTTAGATGCTTCTCACCACAGGCTGGCTGGTTGCTCTTCAGCCAGGCTCTCCCCTTTGATCAGCACTTCAGTTGCTTGGTGGTGGTGGTGTCTGTAGATGTAGGTGGAAGAGAGAGGAAGAGCATGGCAAACGTCTCTCCCTTTTATATGTTATTTCTTCCCTCTTGGCTTTGCCTCCTCCCTCTTCAGAGTCAGGTGAGCATTACCTCATTGCAGTTCCAAACTGACCAAAGAAAGGGGCGTGACTCCCTCGAGAGCTCAACAGGTTATTTTGTTGCTGTCTAGGCCAGCATCCTTTGTTCCTGTGAGGCTGGGCTGGGTTTGTCCCATACATGCCCTGATGAGGTGTGAACTGCCTCTCTGTTCTTGGAGAGTTTTTGCCTGGGCTTGCTTTAAACCATGAGGATACATTTTCAGTCTCATAATTATATATGAAATTATAACCTAGAACATTCCTATAACATTATTGTAACAATTACTATAACATCACTATAATAACCATGCTCAGTGCATCATGAGCCTTCCGAAGACACCAAACATGACAAACTTTGCATTGGATACCACACAATCATTTTATAAAGATGAACAAGTGGGTGTACGGTGTTCCTCCAAGGTACAGAGCATCACATAAATATCAGAAATAAATTATGGTTATTGGAAATGCTGTACATTTTTTGCCATCAAAAAGATAACTAAGGCTTGGTCTACACTTACCCCCCAAGTCGAAGTAAGGTACGCAAATTCAGCTATGTGAATAACGTAGCTGAATTCGACATACCTTACTTCGAACTTACCACGGTTCAGACGCGGTCCACACGCGGCAGGCAGGCTCTCCGTCGACTCCGCGGTACTCCTCTCATTGAGCTGGAGTACCGCAGTCGACGGCGAGCACTTCCTGGTTCGATTTATCGCGTCCAGACCAGACGCGATAAATCGAACCCGGAACTTCGATTGCCAGCCGTCGAACTACCCGGTAAGTGTAGACCAGCCCTAAGACACAACACCATTTAAAATTATTGCCATCTAAAGCCCTGAATATATATTGTGCCCTTTTCGGTATTTGTAACCATTGCTTTTTCAATGTGCTGCGATGTGTTACTTTTATTTTCTTTTATTTATTTTCTCCACAAGAAAGCAGGGTATGGGGTGATGTGCTCATCTTGTGCTGCTGTCCGCATGCAGAAGCTCCATCCTGCACAGTGCAGGTGTTAGCACAGTGCTAATGTTAACTTGCACATTATATTTTATCTAAATAAGGGATTCGTGCTCAGTAAAATAAAGATGTTGGGCCACATTCTCAGATTCATTTGTATAAATTAAGAGCAGTTCCACTGAAGTTACTTTCGATTTACCTGATATGTAGATTTACACCAGTGTAACAGACAGCAGGTATAACTGACAGCTACCTATGCAGAGAACAAATGTATCTCTTTAGTAAGTTGTAATACTGTGCATTCTGTTGTGGCAAAGCTTCTCCAAACATTATCCAAACATTTTCTATGCCATAAGACATATTAGAGTAACTGCAGTCAAGGAAATGAATTCTGTATTAGGACTAAAGGGTTAAGAATAGATAAGTCACAGAGTCTGTTCAGCAAAGAAAAAAGTCTGCCTCCATCTAACCACACAGAGCATGGAGAGCCTTGGAAGTCAAGTGAAAAACTCTTGCTTCTCTTATGCAACCAGATCTGGTCATTTCCATCAAAGCTTTTTGAAGGATTCTAGATTTTTTTTCAAGCCTTTAACCTAGTTATTTATGCTTTCATGTTAAAAGCTTTATCAGTCCCATTAAGTTATGGCTATGATGTAGTGTGATGGGAAAAAGTTAACATGATTTGTTAGATTTGTCATGATTCTGATGAAAATTGTTTCACCTCCCCTGTAAATAAAGAGACATTCCTGCAGTGTCCGAATATTTTTGAAATTAATTCAATCTAAAGTAATAATTCTGCCACGATGCTAAAATATCATACAGCTTCCATTTTCTCTACATTTTGCTGTATTGTGTCTCTTTGTCTCTGCTTAGACACTACAGGCTGACTTGTGTAAGAAATTACAATAGTTTAATCAATCTGTGCTGATTGTTATGTCATAGTCTCTCTGGGGGGGCTAAAGCTTGCCCTTGTAGATAGATGGGTTTCTTTAAATCTCCAGTGAAATCCTGTACTGATTACCATAAACCAGTGGTTCGCAACCAGGGATACAAGTACCCCTGGCGGTATGCAGAGGTCTTCCAGGGGATACATCAACTCATCTAGTTATTTGCCTAGTTTTACAACAGGCTCCATAAAAAGCACTAGCAAAATCAGTAAAAACTAAAATTTCATACACACAATGAGTTGTTTATACTGTTCTGTATACTATACACTGAAATGCAAGTACAATATTTATATTCCAATTGATTTATTTTATAATTATATGGTAACATGAGAAAGTAAGCAAATTTTCAGTAATAGAGTGGCTGTGACACTTTTGTATTTTTATGTCTGATTTTGTAAGCAAGTAGTTTTTAAGTGAGATGAAACTTGGGATTCTCCAGACAAATCAGACTCCTGAAAGGAGTGCAGTAGTCTGGAAAGGTTGAGATACACTGCCATAAACCCTGGAACAAGAGACCAAGTGTTGTTCCAAACTCAGACTGACAGTGTAGTATTTCACTGAGCTACCACTAAACTACTGGATTGGCACATTAACCTATACGTTTTCCCAGTTAAAAGAACAATCATTACAAGATTTAAAGTTACAAATGTGTTAAAGTCTCCTTTATTTCTGTTATTTAATAGTATCATGAATTGTGTTTCCTCTCTGCCTTTCCAGGTGACACTGAAAATGCTGCTGCTGACTGTGGTTGTCAGCATGTATAAGAGTTTCTTCATCATTGTGGGAATGTTCTTACTGCTTCTTTGTTATGCTTTTGCTGGAGTAGTTTTATTTGGCACAGTGAAATATGGAGAGAACATTAACAGGTACAATATTTGCTTCCCTTTGTGGAAGGTTTTTTAACAGCCAAATAAAATATTCCCATCTACTGAGCACAAATTTTCATTTGGTTTTATGTCAGCAACCAAGAGCCAGATCTCTAGGTCTGGCTGAGCGGCACTCAGCTGACAATGTATGATAGAAGGCTCTAAGCCACCTTCCCATTCCCCAAATCCTGGGACTAAACAGACACCCAGTGTAATATACAGAAGACTAATGGCTGCTCTTCATTGTGCTAGCTGGAACAATCCCAAAAGGACTGTTCCATTGGCCCAGGTTGCTGGAACACTGAGCTACAGCTACACCTGCTCACACCCTTGGTTCATCCAAAAATGGTCCCTACACCTCGAATGGAGTGAGAGGGAGCCAGCTACATTGGCTTTATGCCACCTGGGAATTATCCTACATAACCCAATGACAGCTCTCCATCCCCTTTGCACCACAGAAGAGGCACGAATAGGATGAAGGCCTGGGGAAGGATATGGCCCCAAATGAGCTTTTATTACTTGATAAGATATTAGCCAAATTTTTCAAAACTGGGTGGCTAGAGTCCCGGCTTCTAAGTCCCTATTACATTAATGGCATAAATTATTCAGTGAATATATTTGCAAATTATTCTCTGAGTTCTACCAACAATATATGGGGCATGAAGCTCAGGTAAGAATAATAGAAAATACAAATTATTTTTTTTTACTTGTTGAACACACAGCAAAACAGAAAGTTGCATGTGTTTGTATTGCCAAGATTTTATTTCTGACATCTGAGCTGCTCTTTTTCTCTTTTTGTTTAAAAAAACAGGCATGCAAACTTTTCATCAGCTGGCAAGGCCATTACTGTACTCTTCAGAATAGTTACTGGGGAAGACTGGAACAAGATTATGCATGACTGCATGGTAAATACAGCACAATCACAGATAAAACACAAGAAACTGGTTGCGCAATTTCCTCTGACTCAGTATCCAGTGCTCTGGGTTGGTACAAAGAAGCACTGTGTTGTTGAAGGTGCCATCGTCCTTTAGATAAATCTGACCTTAAAATGAAGTACCCTGGGCCATTTCATAAGAACATTAATCTTGATGTCCTGGCCCAAATTCAGTTAACATCATTTTATTTTGCCTAACATAAAATCCCCTCCCACCCCGCCCCCATAGTTTCAGTTACATTGGATAAGGTATTCTTCATTTCCTGTCTTGAATACATGGGAGTGGTTGCTGTTTGTTAAACGTGTCTTAACATTTCATTGCCACTGGTTGCTGTTTTGCTGTAATAATATATACCCATGCTCATATATGGGGGTAATTGCAGAAATGTGTTAAATGGATTTATCGTGCACCTTTGAAATCTGCCTCTCCTTCACTCTGCCCACTAATCCATCACCTTCAGGGCCAGCTCTGAGCTGCTTTCAGCATCTACCATTTAAAATAACAGCGAAATATTTCCTCCTTTCTCCCAAATGTGGTATTTCTCCATAAAACCTACACTGGTTTGAGGTGCATTACTGTATTATTTTTATTATTTTCTAAAAATATAGTTATGTTAACTGCAGACCGATAAGCAATCCCTTGCCTAATTTTTTGATTTAATTATTTACTGTTTTCTTTTGAAGGTTCAGCCTCCTTTTTGTACTCCAGATAACAGCACATACTGGAGGACAGATTGTGGAAATTATGCTGGTGCTCTGATGTATTTCTGTTCCTTTTATGTCATCATTGCATACATAATGCTAAATTTGCTTGTAGGTGAGCAACAATTATTGACTATGAAAAATAGTTATCTTAAAATGTGGGTGGAGTGCCATAGATCTGGGTGCCTCATCCAGAACAGGCCTTACGTTGTAGGCCATATCAACTGTAACATTTTTTTAAACTCTCTCAGTAAAAAGAAATTGTTAAATGCCCTCAAGTTAATGTTATAATTGTCTGATGTTTTCAGATACTTGGCTGGTATGTTATGTGTTTCTAACCTTTATTTTAAATTGCTGGCTGTTAACACTAAATAAGAAAATGTCTTTTGATAAGGAGGTCTGTAAATGAAAGTTATGTGAAAATGAAAGAGTAGATGAGAGCTGTACAAAGGAAATCGTTTTTGCAGAGCTAGTCTACTCTCCAGTTTATATTTTATAGGCCTGATAATCCAACTCCTGCTGAAGTAAATGAGAATCTTCCAGTTGAATTTAGTGGGTGTTAGATTAGGCCCCTACTTAAGATTTAAGGACTACATTTTCAAACTTGAGCACAACAAAAACACACAATATGGGGCTGCATTAGCACCAGGTTTGCCCATAGGTTGCCGCTGTTACAGCCACATGTGAAAATTTAGTTCCTGCTGAAATACATTATCTCTAATTAATGTATAACTGTTGGAAAGTGCTGACAGGCTAGTCTTATACTATGTTTAATTTATGTGTTTTTTAGCGATCATTGTGGAGAATTTCTCATTGTTTTACTCCACCGAAGAAGACCAACTTTTAAGCTATAATGATCTTAGACATTTTCAAATTATATGGAACATGGTTGATGACAAAAGAGAGGTAAGAGACTTGACAATAAGCACTGCACTCGGTACTATTATTATTATTTGTTTTACTATAATGCCTAGGAGCCACAGTTGTGGACCAAGACCCCCATTGTGTTAGACATTGTCCAAACCCACAACAAAAAGACAGTCCCTGCCCCCAAAGAAATTATGATCTAAGTAAATCTTCTGCATTGTTTCCTCGAAAAATGTATTACTAGGAAAACATAAAGTGGGCTGTGTTAACCCACCGAGCCTCAAACCGACCTAGAGTCAGAGTGAGTTTGGGGTAAGAGGATTTTGTGATTTATTTATTTTTAACAGCCCAGGTTCACAAAAGAATGATGAACATGAGATGTTGCATTTCACATAGGCCCTGATCCTTGAAACACATACGTGCATGCTTAACTTTGCTCCCAGGGACTACACACAGTAGTAAAGTTAAGCATGTGTATAGGTGTTTACAGGCTTGGGGTCATAGTCCTTTCCCTCCAGGCAGCACAGGAGTTGTCCCCTCGACCTAGGGTTCAGAGATTCACATAGTTACATTTCCTGTCTTAAGAATGGCCCAGCTGAAAAGGAGAGAGGGCCTGGGTAGGGGAGCAACTTAGAGGTTTAGGTACCAACAGGAACTAAACTATGACTGGTTCACTCATCCCATCACTGAATTACTTCGAACAATTTTGAATATGAACTACAGTGTGCTGAGATCAGCTGATGATCTAGTGCAGTCATGGGCAACCTGATTTGATTGCGGGCCACGAGACATTTTGCTGATGTTGACCGTCTGCAGGCATGGCTAACGGGAGCCGTGGGAAGCAGCGGCCAGCACGTCCCTGCAGCCTGCAGCTTCCTGCAGCTCCCATTGGCTGGGAACAGCGAACCGTGGCCACTGGGAGCTGTGGGGGGGCCGTGCCTGTGGACAGTCAACGTCAGCAAAATGTCTAATGGCCCACAATCCGATTACCCTGATGGGCCGCGTGCGCGCCACAGGTTGCCCACCACTGGTCTAGTGGCAGAAGATTGCTGTGTGGAGATCGAAGTCCATGTCCTGTGTTTGCAGGACTGGCGGGGCTCAGAGTGCTACATCCTAGGGCTGCGAGGAGAGCGTTCTGATGTGGGACCTTCCATAACAAAGGACTTCCATCCTTTCCCATAATAAAAAAGTTATAGAACATAATGTTCAAAGAGAACTATTTGATTCTGCAAATTTTGGAGAAAATATTTTCACTCCTAGTTCCTTATCAACAGCCAGGCTCAAAATTGTTGCCAAAAACATCTCAAGAAGTTTGTATGTTGGTTACATCTTGGAGTAGAAGCTCTTGGAAAAGCAAGAGGACATACAACTTATACACCACTGAACACACACACGATGGGGCAGCTGCATAACAGGCATAGAGGCACACACCTGTGAATGTTTAGAAATCTAGCTGACTTTATTCCTAATAAATGACTCTAGGCCTAAGGTTTAATTCTCAGGAAATAAAAATGGTCAAGGCTGATTTTCAAAGCCACCAGTTTGGATATGCAATTCCCATTACAAATGAATGGAAACTGGACATCCAAGTCCCCCAGAGAACTTTGAAAATCTTAGGCAAAATATATAGGCCAGATCCTCAGCTTGTATGAATCAGGATAGTTCCATTGACTTCAAAGGAACTATTGCTAAGTTACACGAGCTGAAGATAAGCCCCTTTATGTCTGCATTGTTCAGTTACACTACCCTTGGTACAATCCTGGCCCCATGTAAGTCAAAGGGTACGTCTACACCGCAGCTGGGAACAAGCATCCCCGCCTGGTTAGACAGACTCGCCCTAGCAGGGCTCAAGCTAGACATGTGGGTGCTGTGGTTCACACTGCAGCTCAGGCTCTGAAGCCCACCCAACTCCCTGGTCCTGTGCTTGGGTAGCTAGCCTGAGTCTCTACCAGAGTTGCATCCTCCACACTGCTGTTTTTAGCATTTTAACTTGAGCCAAGCTAGCATGAGTCTGTCTACCCAAGCTGGGAGACGCATTCCTAGCTGCAGTGTAGACATAGAATCATAGACTATTAGGGTTGGAAGGGACCTCAGGAGGTCATCTAGTCCAACCCCCTGCTCAAAGCAGGACCAAGCCCCAGACAGATTTTTGCCCCAGATCCCTAAATGGCCCCCTCAAGGATTGAACTCACAACCCTGGGTTTAGCAGGCCAACGCTCAAACCACTGAGCTATCCCTCCCCCCATACCTCACATACCCATACCTCACATATCCCTCCCCACATACCTCAAGGGTCTTTGGAGAAAGAGCATCTGTATCACTTTAGAGAAACAGCATCAAATAGAGCCTCTGACTTAGTTATAAGGTAGCCATAATTAACCAGCTATGATGCAATCTTACCTAGGGGGTAATCCCTACCTTCCGTGTGAAGTTTCTGCTGAGGTTGCTGCGTGGGAGGTTGGAGGTAGATCTTGACAAAGACAAACTTTTGTTCAAGCACATGTGCTATGAAATGGAGAGGCTGCATAATGGTGGAGATGTCACGTTCCATGACGTATTGAGGTATGGTGGGCTTTTTCTTTAAGTTTGTTGTAACACGTTTCTCTGCAGACTAAATGTTATACATAAGGCTGAAAAATGACTTGGGGATACAAGCTTGTGTCTAAAGAGGTACTCTCTGCTTAATTTAAACCAAATATTAGAGTTTTCCCCTAAATTCATTTTTGCCGTAGAAAATCTAAGTCCTAGAGAAATGTCTCCGTGAGCTTTCTAAATTCCCACTTGAAACAATTGTTTTAAACTAACATTCCCTTGCTGTGTTTGTAAATCCAAACAATGCAGTATTGCACTAGCACAGGTGAAAATCTGACAGTAAAATTGACTATAAACAAAAGTGAAACTCAGTCTCCTCCAATAATTACTTTGTCCCAGATGAGAAAAAATGCAAAAAGTTAAAGAGGCAGCATAAACAGGGGAAAGAAACTGAATTTTCAAATGTAGGTGCCTAAAGCTAAGCACCTGAATCCATATTTAGGCACCTAAATATAGGTGGCCTGATTTTCAGTTGTTCCGAGCACCAATGGATCCTCCCTTCATCTTTTTTTAGCTTTCTACATACTGTAGGTGCCAAAGTTTGACATTTTCGTATTGAGATTTTAAAAGTGTAATACTGTTAATAATAATATAGGTAAGTACATTAGCTTTTTAAAAATACTGTTTATTTGTGTGTTTCTTCTAGCATGCTGTCATACAGGTCTGTTGATATCAGGAAAAGCCTTCAACTGGAAGAGCTTCTTGCCAGGGAACAACTGGAGTATACAATAGAAGAAGAAGTGGCCAAACAAACCATACGCATGTGGCTGAAGAAATGCTTAAAGCGTATCCGAGCAGTAAGTGAAGCGAAAACAGCAAGTCCTGGTGGAGTGCTTGCAGTGAACTGAACCAGTCAACGAAGCTAGAGTTTTCTCTCACTTTGCCTTGTTTAATCTGTATCCATCATTACAAGCTACGTGAAAAAATATGTATCAGCAGAAAAATCAGGCTTGGTCTACACTTAAAAGTTAGGTTGACATAGGCCAGGGGCGTGAAAAAAAAAAACACCCCTGACCGACATAGCTATGCCAATCGAATCCCTAGTGTAGATGCAACTATGTCAAGAAAAGAATGCTGCCCTCAATGTAGCTAATTTCCTCTGGGGAGGTGGTGGTCTGATACTAATGGAAAAACTCCTTCCATAGGTATATGCTGTGTCTACACTACAGGGTTATGCCAGCATAACTATGCTAACATAGCTATGCTGGTATAGTCTCCGTAATACAGACAATTACATTCACAGAATTAGTAAACTCCGCATATTTTGCAGGCAAAGCCTGTTTTCCTGCCAACAAATCCCCTTTCCTTACACAGCAGGAAAACTGTGTGACCTGATCTGCAACAGACAAGGCCAAATGAATAAACCAAGGAATACATTATTTAGGGAAAGGTCTTTGTGGGCACAACCTTGCTCTCATTGAAGTTAATAGCAAAATGCCCATTATCTTCAATGGTGCAGGATTGTGCACTCTTCTAAACCTGTTAGAGGTTAAAGAGAGTGCTAGTTTCTGGCATTTGTACTTCTGATATTTTCATTGCCACTGCCACTCCATCTTGGATAGCTATTCAGGCAGAAGATAATCCTGTTAGCTACCACCACCATATCAAGGGTCTCCGTCACTGTAAAATAGATCCCAATGAGAATGGTACTACAATCCTCAAAGAAGACCCAAATGTAATGTATATTCTGAAGCCTAATTTGCATATACCATTACAGTGACTGTGTGTGCAAATAAGTTGTTTACATGCACAAAAGGCCAGTTTGTATATTTCAACACACAAACATGTGTCTATGTGCATGTGTAAATTAGGTACATAAAGCCCTGGGTTCCTGTAGTTGTGAAAATCAGGCCCAGAATGCGTAGAATGTTTGGGCCGGTCATAATCTTTCCACTGAGTTATTCCCATTTTTGCTGGCAAAAAAAATGGACCTGGGCCAAAATTATAGTAGGAAATTTCCCCACGAAAATCTGTATTTTTGCCATGAAAAGTTTGTGATCTGAGCACATCAGGGAATTGTAGGCTCTGCCTCTTGCTGCTTTGTAATTTTGTGTAACCAAAACCTGATAGTTTGAATACAGCTTTCATTTTATCTGAAACAACAAATTTCCAGGGATATTCAGATAAATGGTTCCTTTTCAGACTAATTTTTCTATTTTTGTCCCAGCTCTAATATTAGCTGTTGTTAATTTCATCTTATCTCTCGGTTTTGATTTTGTTCAACCCAATTGCTCAATTCATTATGATATTGAATTACAATATATAAAAGTAAATATACTTTTCATTTCATTTTAACAATATGAATCAGACCATTACCTGTTACATGAACCTTTTATTAACTTGAGTAGAATTGCAAAAGACTTTTTTTAATATAAGTTTTTTATATATTTTCAAATTTGTTTAATTATTAAGCAAGTGGCATGTTAAAACTATACAGCACAATGAAACCTTCTCTAAGGACCATTTATTTTAATTTAAAACTAAATTAGATTGTAAGATTTTAGTGACAGAGGCTACATTTTTCTATTTGTACTATAAAGAACCCAGCAGATTTTTGGCACTGTTACAATAATAACTTGCAACAAAAAATCCACACTGTAAAATATTCCTAAGGTGGGGGTGGCCAACCTGAGCCTGAGAAGGAGCCAGAATTTACCAATGTACATTGCCAAAGAGCCACAGTAATACATCAGCAGCCCCCCATCAGCTCCCCCACCTCCCCTCACTCCCAGCGCCTCCCACCCATCGGCAGCCCCACCGATCAGCACCTCTCCTCCCTCCCCGCACCTCCCAATCAGCTGTTTCATGGTGCAGGAGGCTCTGGGGGGGAGAAGGAGAGGGAGGAGCGAGGGCAGGGCAGGCTCAAGGGAGGGGGCAGGAAGGGGTGGAGTGGGGGCAGGGCCTGTGGCAGAGCCAGGGGTTGAGCAGTGAGCACCCCCCTGCACATTGGAAAGTTGGCACCTGTAGCTCCAGTTCTGGAGTCGGCACCTATACAAGGAGCCGCATATTAACTTCTGAAGAGCCGCATGTGGCTCCGGAGCCACAGGTTGGCCACCCCTGTCCTAAGGCTTCCATGATCATTTTATTCAACCTTATTTGGGGCCAGAACCAAAGCCCGTTGCCTTCAACAGGCTTCTGATCAACCCCATAAAGCTCATTTTTACTAAGTCACGGTTTTGTTTTTGCTGGCTCTTTGGGTGGTCTCTTGCGGCATAGATATATTTTAAGGCCAGAAGGCACCATTCTGATCTATTAGTCTGACCTCCTGCATGACACAGAACATAGATTTCACCCAGTAATTCCTACATCTCAAGCCCGTAGATTTCAGAGACAGATTTCTTTATATTTAAATAGTGAAGATAGGGGGTCTATGTAGATTTACAGAAAAGACTGAACAATTTGGAATCCATACCAGACACTCAAAATTGTTTGAAGTATTCAGTATTTAGAGGGATTTTAAAAAAAAATAAAAAGAATCAAGGAACAAAAGTCTTTGTGAGGGAAGTTTCTTTTTTCCTTTTGGTCACATAAATATTATATTTTGATAGAAACAGCAGCAGTCATGTAGCATTATCCATAGTCTACGAGAGAGTCAACAGCAGGAGTTGAGCCGATTTCTGAATCCGCCCAGCATTGAGACAACACAGCCAAGTGAAGATATGAATACTAATAATCAAGATAACAATGCACAGCCAGAGGTACGGACCTATGCAAATTATTGTTGTTTAAACTAATCAAGAATTATACTTGAGCTTGTCACAACAACAGTCTTTTAAATATTTTTAACATCATTTTTGTTGGAAAAAAAATTAAACCAACATATTTTTAAAACGTTGACATTCAGTTATAAAGGCAGCATGGTCTAAGGGGCACTGGACAGGGAATCAGGAGACCTGGGTTCTATATCCAGGGAGGTATGCAACATGGGAGAGAGGGCTCCCCCATGGGATCCTGGGAAAGCTTTCCTGCCCCCACGAGCCCTTCTGTGGAATTTTATCATAAGCTCCAGCCCAATTATTTTTTCTGTTAATTTTTAGACTTTTGGAGGGATGGGGGGGCAGTAAGGAACCAGAAAACAGACTGCAGGGACAAAATAAAAGTGTAAAGTCAGCGCATGTTTCTTTAATAGGCTGGGAAATAGTGACCTTTCAAAGCATTTGTTACAATGGTATGGCCATGCCGTAAGTAGCCATAATTAAGGTCACTGAATTTTGGTTTTGCTCCATTCAGACGAGTAGCCAGCAGCAGCTCCTTAGTCCAACGCTTTCTGACAGGGGCGGGTATCGGCAGGACTCTACAGATGGTGGGAAGCCTCAACGGAAATTCGGACAATGGCGTTTACCTTCAGGTGAGTGAAGACCATTAAATAAAATATATAAATACCAAAGCACCCCTTGGAATGCAGCTTGATAAGAGGCTGTTTTAAAGGGGTCAGACTGTCTACACACAGGGCCTAGATGGAGAAAATGCAGAGGGGAGGGAAAGCTGGTCCATGGTCCTTCCTTCTCTTTGCCCCGCCCCACCCACTTTGGAGTGGTTTGCCCCCTGAGCCTTCTAAGAGGAAACTGTCCCTTCACGCCCCTCAAGTTTTTAAAAATATGAAATTATGAAGACGTGATCAGTCACCACCCTGACCACTGGATTGGTATGCTGGAGTTGTGTCTTCCTGTACAGCATCTAGCACATTTTGGGTGCTATTGAAATATATAAAATGTAATAACAATAGCTTAATTAAACATTTCATTATAACTGTAGCACCTTGTGATGCTCTCTTTCACCTCTGTACTAACCATATCCGGGATTGATAAACTCCTTGGCCTTCTGTCTAGGTGCTTAATCAGCCCCGGATAGGTTTATTTACTCATAAACCCTTAAGTTGTCATCACAATAACTACATCACAATAGAAAATAAGAGCCAGGTAGTGTCTTTTAAGTCAATGCTCATGTTGGGCAGGTGGGGGGATTGAATAGGAGGCGCTGAAAGAAGCACATGCTACCACCGTACCTCTTCTCTTTTTAAAAGTGCACAATCCCCATGCCAGGCCAGCTCTGCTGACCAACGCAAGGGGACAGGGCCCCAGGCCTATGCGCATGCATGATACTGAGATCATTTTATGTAAAAGAGGCACATTAGCCCTTCTTCCTCCAGTCCTCGGTTTAAGATGCACCTCAGTCGGTTTAACTCTAGCATATACTGGTTGAGCTTAGATCAATAACTTAATGGCACAAGCTAAACTAATTCAAGCAAATGTTAAACCAGTGTAAGGGCTCAATCCTGCAAAGTGCTGAGCACACTGGGCCCAATCTACCAAAGCTCTTAAGCATGTGTTTAACTTTAAGATTATGAGTAGTCCATTGAAATCAATGGGATCATTGACCTACATTAAGTCAAAGCCAGGCTTTGATGGATCAGGGCCGAGTGTTCAGCACCTTGCAGGATCAAACCCACAGTGCATCTACATTAGGGGTTTGCACCAGTTTAACTAGATCCATTTTAAATCAGTCTGTTTAAACTGCTGCCATATCTCTCGTATAGAAAAGCTCTATGGCAAAATAGTTCAATAAGCATGTGCACTCTAATAAGTAGTTTTCCATTTAATTTCCTAGCCCCCAAACCAATAAGCCATTCAGTGTCTTCAGTCAATCTGCGGTTTGGTGGTCGCACAACTATGAAATCTGTTGTATGCAAGATGAATCCTATGTCAGATGCTGCTTCTTGTGGATCAGAAGTGAAGAAATGGTGGACAAGACAACTAACTGTGGAAAGCGATGAGAGTGGGGAGGATCTTCTTGACATCTGACCAAGAAAAGAGGCTAACTTAAGTCATATTGCAACAACAGCCACTTCAAATAAAAACAGTTTTCTTGGGTTTTGAATTGAATGAGATATAATTGATGTATGATTTATTTAAAACTAATGCCATAGGATTTTTCAACTGCTTTACCTTTTTGCCATATAAAACATAATACAGATCTGTATGTTAGATTTCAGTGATGATTACTGTATGTTAGGAAGACTCTATATTATGGCAGTATTGACAACGCCACAGAGTCTCTATTGTCTTTAGCATAGATGGAGCGTTGAAAGATTTCATACATTCTGTAGCTGTAACAAAAATTTGTATTCAGGTATACACTTCTGCATTTTTCCATCCTGTACCATACCTGAAAATGGCCAGCACATTACTGTACAGCATTTCTTTTCTTTTTCGTTTCCCTCGGTTCTATTCTAGTAATAATTTCTCTAGAAAGATTTTATTATTCATGAATGACCTAAAGAGGTCAGCACTGAGTTCATGGTAAGGGACAGTATTTTTACAAAGTACAGATTCTGAATTTCAAGTCTAGTCTTTTTCTTGTAATTTTCTTAAATATGCAAATACAATATAGCTGATTTTAAAATCAGAAAATGATGGATTGGCTTTTACAAATCGGAATTTTTTCTTCTGGTTAATTATGTAAAGAGTTCCATTTTCATAAGAAATCAGCCAAAAAAAATTACATGGTTTAAGAATTTGCAAAAGCCATCTACACATGGTGTGTTTCATTAATGACCTGGAAAACAAAAATAAATCCTACATAAAGTGGAAACTCGGATGGATTGCTAAAGAGGAGCACAAAAGAATTGCAAAACCAGAAAGCCTAAGGGACAAAACTAGTTACACCTAGTAAGGGACAGAAGCAGCAATAAGAAGAGGTTCTTTAAATACCTTAAGAGCATGAGAAAAACATAGGAAAGTGTAGGTCCTCTACCTAGTGAGGAAGGAGAGCTCATGATATCAAGAAGCTGCGATGTTTAATGCCTATTATGCTTCAGTCTTCACTAAAAAGATTAATGGTGACCAGATACTTAATACAATTAATATTCTAACAAGGGGGAAGGAACACAAGGCACAATAGGAAAAGTACAGGTTAAAGAATATTTAGATAAGTTAGGATGAATTTCATTTGGCCCTGCCAACTTGAATATATCTAAGGTACTTAAGAAACTAGCTGAAGCAATCTCGGAACCATTAACAATTATCTTTGAGAACTCATGGAGGCCCCAGAGGACTGAAGAAGACCAAATATAGTACCTGACTTTAAAAAGGGAAACAAAGAGGACATGGGGATTTATAGACCGGTCATCCTAACATCGATATCTGGAATGATACCAGAACAATTGATTAAACAATCAATTTGTAAGCGCCTCAAGGATAATAGGCTGATAAGGAATAGCCAGCATGGATTTGTCAAGAAGAAATTATACCAAACCAACCTAACTTCCTTCTTTGACAGGGTTACTGGCCCACTGGATAGAGGGGAAGCAGTAGACATGTTATATAAAATAGCAAGTTGGGGTCCTCTTTACAACTCTGAGGCTTTTAAAATACAGTTCAGTTTTACCAATCTAGATAGGAGTGAACCAAGTTTTAACCATGTTATCACTCATGCTCCAGTCTGACAAACCCAAGGCTGTATCATGATTCCATAACATGGTTAAAAAGTGGTTTGGTCCCTTTTAGTCTGGGAAATCATGTTTTAACATGTGATGGTGGTTTGTTTTGTGTAGTACCAAGAATGCTAACCACTTGAGAGATAAGTAAAAGAGAATCCGTTGGTTTCCCAAAGAGTTTTCAATATAGGTTGATGCTATACAAATGCAGGGATGGGAAAGAGAAGCGACCAAAAGCAATGTGAATGATCAGTGAAGCATGGCACATATCTTGTAGGTTCCACAATATACAGTTGTTTAAATATATGGAATGGGGATTGTGTGCCCTTTCCTCAGATACACACTGGCAGTTGTAGGCTTTGTTGTTGGGCCCCAAACACAATTGTTTTTGTAGTATAGCGGAGACCTTTTCCACTACCATTGTTTCCTATGGAAATGATAGGTTGCTTTAACATGGCCTGACGTGAGATCTTGTGAGAGGCTCACAGTTAATGTATGGCTCCACATGTAACATTTTCTTTCAAAAACTGGCAATTGTCAGTGTTCTACAGTGTTTTCTGGCCAAAACAGTAATGGAGAATGATCAGAAGACAGTATGGTTTTCACTGATGCCTTCACCAGTGATGCAAACTCAGTTTTGACCATAAAATACAGTTTTCATGGCGTCTATCAACATTTCTCTGTGTGCTGTTGAACAGATATTTTTTAAATGTAATAGTCTCAAAGAGTCATCATGTACACATTTGTGTTTGGTGTAGTCATTCTGTTCTGTGGTACATTTAAGTTTAAAACTAGTCAAAACTTAAATACATCATAGATTTAGAGTAACCAGTATGTGCATTCTGTTGTTTATTAAGTAGACTATGACTAAACGTTTAAGAAAATTACAAAACATCTTTGACAAGGCCAGTATTTTGTGTTCTGTTTTGTGTCAGTTTGAAGTTCAGCTTTTGTATATAAGACAATCTGATAAATATTGGATTTATAAAAGATATAATCTTGATTTTCAATAATGTATTGAACTGCAGAAACTTTCTGAATCATTGTTACTGCGAGTCGTCTTTTTAAAAAAAAAAAATCTGGCAAACATTTTGTCCTTGCCTACAGTACTCTGTTAATAAAAGTGAGTTGCATTAAGCCAGATCCATCCCCCAAACTTTCATTATAACTGCATTTGATGTGCTTACCTCATATATTAGTTGGCTGCATAGTAGCGTGTAATTTTATTTAAAATGCATGCAGAGTAGCAGTGGTAGCATTTAAGTCCTAACAATTGCCATATCAGATCAGAGCAGTGGTCCATCCAGTCCAGTATTCTAGATGTTTCTGATGAAAGGCCAAGAAATCCTGTAATGGATAATTATATCAATATTATTTCATTACTGGAGGAGCCAAGGCCTCTCGACTTACCTTGAAACAAATATTTTTAAGCATATTCAAGGAAAACAAGCAGATTAAGAGTTATCCACAATGGAAAAGCCAGAATCCAGTTGTCTGTACCCTAGTTGGGCTACATGGGATAGATCACTTGATGATTACCTGTTCTGTTCATTCCCTCTGGGGCACCTGGCATTGGCCACTGTCGAAAGACAGGATACTGGGCTAGATGGACCTTTGGTCTGACCCAGTATGGCCGTTCTTATGTAGTTTTGCTGTTACAGATGTAAGCAATCAAATACAATTACAGAGATGTGGAAATGTATATATGTCAATCGTAACACTCAGGGATGTCAGAAACCAGGTGAAAAACCTCCTTATATAACTAAAAAATAGGAGAGAGCCATCACATTCAATAGTGGAGAACCTAGCAGGGGAAAGAGGTTAAGAGGCGACAAGTTGAAAAATCACCTCAAGTGCAGTGACAACTTGCCTGAACAATACAGTTCAGCCAGGGAAAGAAAAGCCCGACAGGGAGGCAGAGTGCACCAGTTCACCGATGGAAATGTAAGTGTCCTAGAGAAGAGAGAAGTTGAAAAAACCACAGACCTAAAAGTTAAAAAAAAACACAAAAAAACACAACCCAAAGGAGCACTCCCACAAGGCCAGAAACATCTGTTGCACACAATGCCCTTGGTATATGAAACCAAACCCAGAGTTATCACATGAAAATGAAAAAATAAAATATTTTGGATCCCCATAAGTCCCAGCCCTACTCCCCATGATGTCAGTGGCAAAAATCCCTGTGACCTCAACAGAGAAATACTAAGCTCTCACAGAAATAAAAAGCAAACTATTATAAAATCTGAGCACCAGCCTTAAATGAGCTCAATATTATTTTATTGGTTCAATATTATTTTATCATGTCAGATTTCAGACAGTTAAATTTGCAACCAAAAATGGATAGCATTTCTCATAAGGAGATACCACTTCTTAATGCTGATCTAAAAATTCAAGCAAGATGTTTGTCTATCATTTCTTTAGTCAGTGAGGACCAGGTGGGCTTTCTCATGGGCAGATTCTCCTCAAAAAATATTGTGTCACCTCAGAACTTCTGAAAGGGCCTGAAATTCATGTTATATTAGTTAATGGCTACCTATGAAGATCAATATCACAGCTTCTGAGCAGTCAGAGGAGAGTTGTACTCCCAAGTGGGGTGTTTTCTTTGTAGGAGAAAAATTCTGAGGGGACAGAATCCGGATGAGATTTCCTGCTCTATTTTTTATTTGCAATAATCCACATTGCTCCTGTTATTGCTTCAAAAAAGGATGGCTATTAACCACAAAAGCAGCAGCAAAGCTTCGCTTGGTGTAACAATACTTTTGGAACCCCAGAAACATAGATCTGTGTTTAAAGTGCAATCCAGACTGCACTTTCTTAACTCCTCTTAAATCTTCCTCAAACCACAATCACCTGGAACCCAAGCAGGTGGTATGGGTATCTCAACCTCCCTGAGCTCAGAGTCCGCAGGCCAAATCTATCCTTGCTGTAATTCCATTGAAGTCAATTTATTTACAGGAGGGATTAATTTGCCCCAAAATATAGGTTGTTGATGGACAAGTCGGTTGTCCTGACTTGTTCAATTGCTCTGCAACACAAAGGAAGCTCACTAGAATTCAATTAACCTCCTCTTAATCTCAAGGGCTGTAGTGTGGGAATCCATTAGCAATTTTTGCTCATTGTTCTCACTGAAGTACCTTCAAACACCAGAGTTATTAACCCCTCAGTGAGCTAAGTGTATATGCAGCACATTTAACCCCCTTCTGCAGGTTCCCATCTCAGCTATTTATTTCACTAGCATTATAGGGTTCATACTTTTACCTGACTTGCACATGTGCATTGGGGGATTTGGGCGACTAATTTTGGCACACACAAAAGTGTCCCTTACAAAAGGGCAGCTTATTGTGAATGAAAGAAAAGCCTAAGTAGCGGGTTAAAAGGAATAAAATGTTTAGCTGCCTGACGTTTCCTCCTCAGATTTGAAGAGCCTTTTCTTCTTTTGTTGCTGCCACAAAACTGGAGTTTTTCAATAGACATTTTGTGTCTCAGCAAAATTTTTGCTGAAGTTGGACACGAAAACATTTGTACTAGCATATCAGCAAGAATTTGGGGAAGGCTTTGACAATGCTTTCTGAATTAGCGATAGTGTAGACTCAAGGTACTCAATCTCTTTAGTTTAACAAAGCAAAGGTTAAGGGGTGAGTTGATTAGAGTCTATAAGTACCTACATTGGGAACAAATAGTCGATAATGGACTCTGCAATCTAACAGAGAACGGTGTTTGTATCTAACATGCTCCAGTGGATGGAAGTTGATGTTAGCCAAATTCAGACTGGAAATGAGGCGAATGTTTTGGAAAATAAGGGTGATTAATCATTGGAACAATTTACCAAAGGTCATGGGGGAGTCTCCATCACTGACAATTTTTAAATCAAGACTGGATGTTTTTCTAAAAGATCTTCTTTACTAATTGTTTTGGGGAAGTTCTATGGCCTGTGCTATACAGGTTGTCAGACTAGATGATCACGCTGGGCCTTTCTAACCTTGGAAACTATGAATTTCAAACTGGAGTAGTCACATGATGGAAGACTTGGATGGTGTTGTTGCTGGTTCTCTGAGTGGCTAAGACTATGCCATGGGTTTAGGAGGACCAGATAAGGTTTTGTTGGTTTTTTTACTTGAGTTCGCTGATGGAGAGGCTGGATTTAGTAGTTCTATGCCATTATATCAGCCTGGTTTTTTTAAAGCCTCAAAACGCCAACTTGCCTGTCAGACACCAGCCTGATACATTTAACATTCTCAATATTCACTCAGTTAGTGGGCTATGTGTCACTATAATTGTTTGATTTTTTTTTTCACATATTGGATCTGATTGCAGTTTTACAAGGGAAATAAGTCTTATTTTCCATCTGGGTATTCCTCTAGGAGCCCTACACTCTCCTTAGATCAGTAATGTTACTTTCTGGGCTTCTCCTACTTCTTACTGATTGAGAACTCTACTACTAGTACAGTTTAAAGACTTCCAAGCTTCATGTTGTTATTATGGATTTCATTTTACTGTTTTTGGCATAAGAAAAATGTCTCTGTTCTGAGAGGAGAGGGGGGAAATATTATATGGCTCATCTCATTGCTTATTGACACATTAAAATTATACAACAACGCTAACATTTTGCTGTGCTTGCTTCAATTGCTTTGATTCAAATTTCGGTTGCGGATGTTTGTGTCAATCTTTTTTTTCTAAACACTTCAGATGTTTTAAAAACTAAACAGATAATCAAAAAAAAAAAAAAACCCCAAACGCTTTTTTTGGGTTTTTTTTTTTTTTCCTTCTCAGCTGTCTGCCAACTCTTAGCCCTGGTCTACCTACCTAAACCCAGTGTAGACAGTGCTATGTTGTTGGGAGGGCTTCTCATGTCGACTTAGCTACCACCTCTTGGAGAGGTGGAGTACCTAGCCAACAGGGGAAGGTCTCCCATCAGCAAAGATAGCATCTTCACTAAGGGCTTGGCTACACGACAGAATTATGTTGACCTAAGTTACGTCGGCATAGAACCGCCACAGTAATTAAATCCCTTTTGCGTGTCCACATTTTGCTCCTTGTCTCGGCGATGTGTGTCCTCACCAGGAGCGTGTGCGCCAACTGTACTGTTAGTGTGAGGCATTGTGGGACAGCTTCTGAAAGCTGTTAACAGTCAATGTAAACAATGCAGTGTCTACACTGACACTGTGTTGACCTAACTACATTGACATTGACTCTATGCCTCTCGCGGAGTTATTAAGTCAGTGTAGCAAGGCATTTATGTTGGCAGAGGTGAAATTTTAGTGTATAAGTTCGGTCGATGTAAGCTGCCTTGCGTCAACCTATTTGTGTAGTGTAGACCAGGCTTAAGCGCTACAGCAGCGTAGCTGTAAGTGTAGACAAGTCCTTAGGGCTGATCAAATCAGAAAGTTGCACTGGCTTAACTAAAGTTGTGATTTTAAACCCCTTTAGTTAAACCACTGCCTCTTTGTCTGTGGACTCTCTTAAACCAATTTAAACCTGAACATATCCATTTATATTGCACTGGTAAGGCCTTGTCTACATGAGACAGTGGAACTAAGTGAAACTTAGGACATGGCTACACTTGCAAATGTAGAGCGCTTTGAGTTAAACCAGCCTTTGTAGAGCGCAGTAGGGAAAGCGCTGCAGTCTGTCCACACTGACAGCTGCAAGCGCACTCGCATGTCCACATTTGCAGCACTTGCATTGGGAGCGGTGCATTGTGGGCAGCTATCCCACAGAGCACCTCTTCCCATTCTGGCGCTGTGGCTTGTGGGAAGGGGACGGAGGGCACGGGACATTCTGGGTCCTGTCCCAATTCCCCGTGATGCATCGGTTCGCATCCCAGCAATCTCTCTGCTTCCATCCACAATTGGCACCATCTTTCAACATTTTTTATACTGTGCGCTCTGTCTTCCCTTTTGGTCTTTGGGAATGGAGCCCAAACAGCTGAGGAATATGCTGACAAGTGTTGCCAGCACGCCACGTTTGGCAGTCGAGTTATTCCTTAAGATCCAAAGTGACAGTGAGGACTCTGACAATGATATCGACTCAAGTAATGCATACGACACAAGATTGCTTGTCGCATTGACGGACATGCTCACCACCGTGGAACAGCACTTTTGGGCTCGGGAAACAAGCACTGAGTGGTGGGATCACATCGTCCTGCAAATCTGGGATGACGAGCAGTGGCTGCAGAACTTTTGGATGAGAAAAGCCACTGTGACGAGCTCACCCCCACCCTGTGGCACAAGGACACGAGATTGAGAGCTGCCCTGATGGTGGAGAAGCGGGTGGCTATTGCAGTCTGGAAGCTGGCAACTCCAAACAGCTACCGATCAGTTGCTAACCAGTTTGGAGTGGGGAAGTCGACCATTGAAATCACGTTGATGCAAGTTTTCAGGGCCATTAATTGCACCTTTTGCTCAGAAGAACCGTGACTCTGGGTAACGTGCATGACATTGTGGCTGGCTTTGCACAAATGGGCTTCCCTAACTGCGGAGGGGCGATAGATGGGACGCATATTCCAATTCTGGCACCAGCCCACCTAGCCTCCGAGTATGTTAATCGAAAGGGGTATTTCTCTATGGTTCTCCAGGCACTTGTGGATCACCGTGGGTGTTTCATTGACATTAACGCAGGCTGCCCGGAAAGGTGCATGATGCACGCATCTTTCGGAACACTGGCCTGTTCAGGAAGCTGCAAGCCGGGACTTTTTTCCCAGACCAGAAGATCACCGTAGGGGAAGTCAAAATGCCCATTGTGATCCTTGGAGACCCTGCTTACCCTTTAATGCCCTGGCTCATGAAATCCTACACAGGGAGCCTTGACAGCAGCAAGGAGCAGTTCAACAACAGGCTGAGCCGGTGCAGAATGACAGTGGAGTGTGCTTTTGGCCGTTTAAAGGGCCGCTGGCACTCTCTGTATGGGAAGCTGGACCTGGCCGATAACAGCAGACCCGCGGTTATATACGTGTGCTGTACCCTCGACAACATTTGTGAAGGGAAGGGTGAAAGATTCACTCAGGCATGGAACTCAGAGGTTCAACACCTGGAGGCTGAATTTGAACAACCAGAGAGCAGGGCTATTAGAGAGGCCCAGTGCGGGGCTGCAAGGATCAGGGATGCCTTGAGGGAGCAGTTTGAGGCTGAAAGCCACCAGTAATGTCTGGTGCCCTGCACGGGAGTGAAGTGCAGTGGTTCCAATGTTAGTAGGAATCTGTGTTTGCTACGTATGATACATTGACTTGCAGTGCCTGTTGCTTTCCTGGGCTAAGGTATCTTTTACTTTATGCAATAATAAAGAATGTTGTCAAAGCAAAAAATCCATTTATTTAAAAGAAAATGCATTTATTGAAAAGAAACACAACTGCCTGGGAAACAGAAAGGGCAAGGGGCTGGGGCGGGGAACGGTACAATCACAGATTTGCGTATGTCCTGTTATCATACTCAGCCTTCCTGTTTGGAGTGCTGTGCAATGAGTGCTGCACTTCAGGATGGCTATACTGCATGGTGATGGGGGTTGAGTGCAGAGGGTAAGGGTCATGGTTTTCAGTGTTGGGTGGTGAAGCTACAGGTGTTGGAGGTAGCTGGTGGTGATAAGAACCTGGATGTTGGGGAAATTGGGTTGGAGGTGACATGAGGGCACAAGGGAAAGAGTTTGGGGACAAGAGCTGCAGGGGGGGGGGGGGGGGCAGTAGTGCTCTGCCTGCATGGCTACGAGCACCTGGATCGAGTCCGCTTGGTGCTCCATGATGCTTATCAGCCGCTC
>NW_020664372.1:24616351-24617204 GCF_002925995.2 Terrapene triunguis | reverse complement strand
CTGCCCTGAGCCCCCTGCCTGCACCTCAACCCCCTGCCCTGAGCCCCTGCTGCATCCCACACCCCAACCCCCTGCCCTGAGCCCCCTGATGCATCCCACACCCCTTCTGCACCCTGAGCCCCCTGCCTGAACCTCAACCCCCTGCTGCACCTCAACTCCCTGCCCTGAGCCCCCGCCACACCCTTCATGCACCCTCTGGGGGAAGGGAGGAGGTGGAGTTGGGGTGGGGACTTCAGGGAGGGGGTTGGAATGGGGGCAGGGAAGGGGTGGGAAGAGGCGGGGGCTCATGGAAGGGGTGGAGTGGGGGCAGGGCCAGGGGCAGCGAGGGGCGGGGTATCAGTGATGCAGCCCTCGGGCCAATGAACTAGCTCTCATGTGGCCCTCGTGGTCATTTGAGTTTGAGACCCCTGGTCTACACAATAGCATAATTTGCCCGTCCCAAAGCGAGCGCACATAACCCATAACATACTCAAGGAGCTAATAGAGGAGGTATCTGAGCCTCTAGCTATTATCTTTGGAAAATCATGGGAGATGGGAGAGATTCCAGAAGACTGGAAAAGGGCAAATATAGTGCCCATCTATAGAAAGGGAAATAAAAACAACCCAGGAAACTACAGACCAGTTAGTTTAACTTCTGTGCCAGGGAAGATAATGGAGCAAATAATTAAGGAAATCATCTGCAAACACTTGGAGGGTGGTAAGGTGATAGGGAATACCCAGCATGGATTTGTAAAGAACAAATCGTGTCAAACCAATCTGATAGCTTTCTTTGATAGGATAATGAGTCTTGTGGATAAGGGAGAAGCTGTGGATGTGGTATACCTAGACTTTAGTAAGGCATTTGATACGGTCT
>NW_020664372.1:24585661-24616341 GCF_002925995.2 Terrapene triunguis | reverse complement strand
TCTTTGAACACTAGAGGGCTAACATTACCTTACATTGGCTGTCTGCAGGCATGAGGCTCAGACAGGATGTGGTGGTTATTATCTATGTTCATGGAGCAGCAGAGGGTGAATGCTTGGTGTGCTCAGCCCACCACTTAGATACCCTGGTGACAGTATCTTAGAAGTACCAAGAAATTTCAAACATTAATATATGACACATGACCTTTGATTAACCTGACAGTGCTCCCAGAGAAACTCTCACTGTTTTTGTTTGGGAAGTACATTTTTCATTAAAATGATGCAATTTGCATTGCCCATTTTTATGCTATTTGACAGAAGTGGTAATATAAGACTTCAGTTGTAACAGATTAATTGATATTCTGTATTAGCAGTCATTGCAGGCATTTGCATGCCAGCTGGCATGCACTTCAGATCCATATTTGAATTCCAAAGACTAACTTAGCTAGAACATCCTTTACAAAACCTAGAGACTTAAAAACAAAGTAATGAATAGCTTAGGACATCAAAGGCGTGTTCTACACTGTAATGTTAGATCAACATAGCTATGTCGGTTGGGGTATGAAAAGCCATATCCCTGACCAACATAGCTATGTGGACCTAAACCCCAATGAAGATGCAGTTATGTCAAAGGAAAAATTATTCCGTTGATGGAGCTACCATCATTCAGTGAGGTGGTGTTCCTACACTGACAGAAAACCCCCTTCCGTGTCTATACTATGGAGTTGCATTGGTACAGCTACTCCACATGATTAAGCTGGTGTAGTCTCTGTAGTGTAGACGTATCCATAGATTTAAACTGCCCACCTGATAAACATACCAAAAATATTTTTATGAGCACAGGAAATTCATCACAACACAATAATCTTAGCTAACATACATAGGGTATAGTTATGTATTATTTTTATTGTTTTAATTTCAGTATGTATGTACGTTATCTTAATTTCACGGATGTTCACTTAGGTGAGAAATATTATTAGATCGTATTTTCATCAGCTTTCACTGTTGATTTTTTGGGGGGGGGAAGAATTTATAATTGGTGTTTCTTGAGAATGGTGTTGCAAGTGCGGTTTAATAGGAGAAGTGTATAACTTTGCTGATACATGCTAAAATCATTTAGGTATAATACTTAGCTTGTTGGTTGCTCTTTTCATCCATAGGTCTCAAAAACTCTTACAACAGAAGATAAGTATGATTAGTTTTGTTTTACAGATGGGTAAACTGAGGCACTGAAATGCAAAGTGATTTGCTTAAGGTCACACACTAGGGAGAAATACTGGCTCCATGGAACTCAATGGAAGTTTTTCCATTTTTTTTCAGTGAAGCCATGATTTCATCCCATGTCACTGACTAGAAGGCTAAGGGGCAGTGGTGTCAGGTGCATAGCACACTGCACTAAAACTCAAGCGTCGTGAGTTCTCAGCTCTGCTCTGCCTTGCTGTGCCTCCTACCCTTTGTCCGTGTTTCCTATTTAGACTCTCAGCACTTTTGGGTATAGCCTGTCTGTTACTGTGCATTTGTAGCCAAATGGGGCACTGATCCCATATGGCCCTCTAAGCGCTACTGTAATACAAATAACAACCTCATTGGTTGCGTATCTACTAGACTAGGCCTCCTCGCCATGTATGGTGTCATGCTCATTAATACAGACACACATAAGGATGGAGGATAGGTCCATAAACGGATATTAGCCAAGACGGTCAGGCTAATGCCCTGGGTGTCCCTGAACATCCAAGTGCCAAAAGCTGGTACTGGACAACAGGGGACAGATCATTCAAAATTGCCCTGTTCTGTTCATTCACTCTGAAGCACCTGGGACCGACCACTGTCAGAAGATAGGATACAAGGCTAGATGGACCATTGGTCAGACCCATTATGGCTGTTCATATGTTCTTATAATATAACATGTTTTTTTCAGTAGGGTTTGTGTTTTGTTTATATTTTGATGATTCTGATGAAAGAATACTGTTAGGAAGGAGTCAGAGTTAAGGTTGTTGAGACAACTTTCCTTTATTTCCCCCCCTCCCCTTTCTAATTTTTCTCCAACAATACAAGAGAAATCAAAGTAAGTTTTACACCTGGCAGGCCTATCCCCTCTCCTGCAGAGCTGGCACTGGTCCCTCAGTTCCAAACACACAAATCTCCTACATTTTAGATGAATTTGTTGCTATCTATCGAGGAATCCATATGTTCTTTCTGTGCTGCAACCAGCCAATAGAGAGCGCAATACTCACATACTCAATCTGAATCGTAACATTTTCTACCCATTTTGCATGAACGTTACCCAAGTATAAGTGGCTACCCAAGGTGCAGCGTATTAATGAATCAAACCCATAGTGTCTGATTTTGCTTGCATTGAAATAAATGGTAAAAAAAATTCCCACTTAAATCAATGGGAGCAGGACTATAATCCCAACACCCCTCAAAAACCACCTATTTCCTTTCAATTCATTACTTTTCAGAGAGTATTAACTCTATGGAAAGGTTGAAGGGATAGGAACAGCTGGTTGGGCCCCAGGCACGGATAAAGTAACATTAAACATTGCAGAAAAGGCCAAGGAACCCAGCTAGGGCAAGTGGGACTGAGCTCAGTTGAAGCAAATTGCTCTCTTAGGTGTGCCTATAAGAAGAATTATCCCAGGTGAGTCTTTTGCTCTTTAGGTTTGATTGGGACTGGGAGTTAAATCCATTTTAGTAAAGATAAAGGGAGAGGTTGGTAATAAGAAATCCCTTTTCTTTGTTTAAGAAACATATTTTGGCTTGGTCATAGAGCCAGTCCTCTCCTCCCCAAAATGTGGGCTGTTTTTCTTACATCCAACCTTGGTTTATAAGATTAAGGCTGCTTGTCTGTCATGGAGGTCACTGAAGTCACGGATTCTGTGACTTTCAGTGACCTCCATGACTTTTGCAGCCGCCGATGCTGGCTCAGGGGCTGCCCTGGGCCAGCAGCCGCAGTTTGGGCATATGGGAGGGGGTGGGCTGGGGTGCAGGGTGGCGCTTTCCTGATGAGGAGGCTCCCTGGCTCCCACCAGCATGTCCCTGCAGCTCCTAGGCAGAGGGGCCAGGGGACTCCACGCACTGCCTGCGACCGCAGGTGCCACCCCTGCAGCTCCCATTGGCTGTGATTCCTGGCCAATGGGAGCTGCCGAGCCTGAGCTTGTGGTGGGAGCTGCAGGGACATGCTGGTGGGAGCTGGGGAACCCCCTCCCTAGGTAAGCGTCACCCTGCACCCCTCTCCCATATGTCCAAACTGCTGCTGCTGGCCCACCACCCCAGGTAAGCGCCACCCTAGGGACATGTGGAGCCGGGTAGGGAGCCTGCGAGCCGTACCAACCCTCCCCACCCAGCACTCGCAGGGGTCCTGGGTCACGCGCTGCTACCCGTGCTCCCCCCCGCCAGCACCAGCCGGGGTCCCAAGCTGCATGCCACCACACGTTCCCCCTGCCAGCACCAGCGGGGGCTCCAGGCTGCATGCCGCCACATACCCCCCCAGCACCCATGGCGCCCCCAGACCACTCCCAGAGCATCCGTGGCACCCCGATCCAAGTTTAGTATATAGTAAAAGTCATGGACAGGTCACAGACAGGTCACAGGCTGTGAATTTTTGTTTACTGCCTATGTCCTGTCCATGACTTTTATTAAAAATCATCATCATCATCATCATGTTTCTATTATGCCTCTGGCGTTTAGGGCAGTGATGAAGCTCCTCCACTCCTGTCTGTTTCTGGCAAGTCTTTCAATGGTTCCCCAGCTGTGCCCCAGGTTTTTCAGCTCGGCTTCCACAGCTCTTCGCCATGTTGTTTTCGGGCGGCCTCATTTTCGCTTGCCTTCAGGTGTCCATCTTATTGCTGCTCTGATGATGGAATCAGTTTCCACCCCCAGCACATGACCGATCCATCTCCAGCGCCTCCTGGCAATGATGGTGCTCAGATCCTCTTGGCTGCACTGTGTCAATAGATCTTGGTTTGAGATTGTTCTGGGCCAAAAGATATGGAGGATTTTTCTGAGGCAGGTTGGATGGAATGAAGACAGTTTGGACATGTCATACTTTCTCATTCCCCAGCATTCTGCACTATAAAGTTGTATTGAAAGTACGCAGGTCTGATAAATCTTGAGTTTGGTTTTGGTGTTGTATTTTGATAATTTCCAGACTGTATTTAAACTGTTGAAGGTATTCCTGACTTTATTGATTTTGTTCCGGATGTCCTGGCTTGTTCCACCGTCCTGGCTGTTGGTGCTGCCAAAGTATGTGACTGTTTCTACATTGGTGAGAACATAATCCTCTAGCCGTACTGGTGATGGTGAGACAATATTAAAGGTCATGATATCTGTCTTATTGTGGTTGATTTTCAGTCCAATTTGCTGGCTGAATGCATTGAGTCAAGTTGTTTTTTCTTGTACTCACAAGAAGGGGTGAGCATAGGCTCAGGGCTGAGAGTGTGTATGTTTTTGTTGGTTTGCGTTAAAGATCTGTAACTCTTGTAGGTTTTAAGTGTATAAATTACTGTGGTTTTAGACCTGCAAAGCCTGGGTTTCTTACTTGATCTGCCACAAGCGTCCCAGGCATTAAACTATAAACCAGAATGCCTATGGAGATGGAAATCTGGGCAGCCATGACTGGGGACGCTTTCAGGGCCTAGTTGGCCTGCAGAGTGCCACTTCCCAAGGAAGGGGGCCAGATAGAAGATCTGCATCCAGGAGTGTGCATGTGAGGCCCAAAGCTAGAAACAGTGTTTGGACTCTGCCCAGACCTCGCCGGCTTGGAATCACATGGTTTCCAATTACAAGATTGGTGACAATCCACTGGGGGACTCAGGGAGGTTTGTAATAACATCTACAAGAAAAAAAATCTTTTGTGATGGAGCAGACGTTGAATGAGGGAAAAAAGGGGAAAACCTTTCACTGAAATAATGTTCACTTGTGTGCAGCTAAAAAATAAAAGCCACCGTATTATTAAACACTACAATTGAGATGTGAACGTACAAACACTGTAGTGCTGTTATGAGTGTGTCCTCACTAGCCAGAGCTATCTTTACTTGCAGTGTCAGCCGCAATACATAAGTGGCATTGTCACGGCAAAGAAAAGATGGCAGATTAATGGCAGCTGTTTATGATGAGCTGTGGTTCCCCACACTGACATATAATGGGGAGTTATTTGTTTTTGACACTGCACGGTAAAACAGCAAAGAATCAAGCTCGTCTAGTGAATTGTATTTGAGCCAAAAGATATTTAATGTCCTAAAAGAAACAGCTTTGCCATACACAGAGATCTATGGAAATAGCCATTTAAACAGTAATGTTAAAGAAGACAAGTTAGGGCCACCTTGGTTTGAAGATTTTGGGGAATGAGGAGGGCTCCGTTTCACAAACAGATGGAGAATCAGAAGATCCTCGGTGTGAGGAACTGGGAATTTTCTGTAATATTTTTATGAATCCTATGCATGCCTCAGTTTCCCTCTGGAGCAGAGCAAGAGCCATGTGGTGTATATGTCACGTAGCTGTCTGGGTGGAATGAATGGGTCATTAAGGACTGGCTGAAACCAACCCATATCAATAGAGAATCCAAAAAGACAGTGGGAACCCTGATTGCTGGGATATTCAAACAACAGGAGGAAGGAGATTTCCCCAACATCTCATCAGGGAAGCAGAGCACAGGCCCAAGAACAAAGGGGAAAGTTGTCAGGTGCCTGGGGTAAGAGCTGCCCTTTTGAAGAGACACAGGGCTTTCACCTGGAAGTGACAAAAAGAGCTGGCAAGAGTCCATGGCAGCATGGCTGAGTGAGACAATGTCTTAAACTTTATTTCTCTGTGCTCACCTAAAGACTCCCATTGCTGTGTTCCAGCTGACTAATAAACTCTAGTCTGTTTTTGAAAAAGGCTGCCTGGTGTCACTGCAAATACTTGCTGAGAAGCACTGGTCACTGAAGAGAGTAAATCTCTGATTAGGAGTCTATGTGAGTTGGACTCGCTGGGCAGAACTCTTGGTGTGAAGCAGGCGTGCTGGAGCCCAGAGACTCAATCTAGGAGGCATTGAGGCAGGGGCGGCACTGGGGGGGGGAGGCTTGTGGGGGCTACAGCCACCCCAAAATTTGCCTTAGCCACACTGTAGCCACCCTGTAGCAGCTGCTGCTCTCTAGCTGCCTAACTGTGAAGGCCGAGTGGAGAGAGTGGTGGCTTCTGGCCAGGCACTCAGCTCCAGCAGCAGCGGAGAAGTAAGCCTGGGCGAGGGGTAGGGGTGCCTAAAAGCAGCTCCCAGCCCGTCCCTGCCGGCTGGGGTGCACTGCCCAGGGCAGATGAAGAGTCCGGGGCTCCCCACAGCAGCCTGGACTGACCCCTCCATCCTGGCCTTCTCAGCCCCGCCCCTCAGGGTCACTGCTCCCCGAGCACCACAAGGGCTTTGCCATCTCTGGAGCTGGGTCCCCTGCCTGGGTCGCTCTTACTGCCTTGGAGCAGCCAACGCTGCGCACTGCCCAGCTCCAGCTTCTGGCATTCAACAAGGCTAGGGGTCAGGGTCTTGGGGGGAGAGGAGGGGCAGGGCCACAGAGACAGGCAGGGCCTCGTGGCAAGAGGGGGCCTAAGGCTCGCCTCAGACCCCCCACCGGGAAGAGGCTGGTGCCTCCCCTGCATTGAGGCCACGTGGCCTACTCTTAAGGAAGACTGGGACCATTTTGGGGTGTGCCACACAGAAAGGGTTCCTCCAAGGGACTGTTTAAAAGCTGGGGTGTGGCACAGACCCTATGGATCCATGACACTGGCTTAGACTATCAAGGACTGACTTACTACCTGGCAATTAGTTGCAACATCCTCATCCACCAGTCCACTGTCAGCACAAGGGGAACCTCATTCATTCTCGCAAATGTTTTTGTACCATTATGTCCTAGAGCCAGTCTGTGCAGTGTGTCTCATTTTGACAGCTGTTTTAAATTCACAAGCCACCAACTGTCCAATTGTTAATTGGCTGTCCTGGCCTTTGACACGTGTAATGATTTGAGTCACCTGCTCATTGATCACATCCTCTTGGATGTTAGATTTTACCTGAACCAGCTGCGTGTGCAGTCTCAGTAACAATACTACTGGAGTTCCTCTAGCTGTTTTGAACATTAGCTATATTGACTTGTGAACAGTATTTCATGTGCTAATCTCACTGATGATAAAAATGACATCAAAATGTCACGTTAGTTGTTTTTCAATTCAGACTTTTCTCCTGCGACTTTGCCCTAATAACACAAGGAATGACAACATAGCAAAAAAGAAAATCTCCTGATGCTGTTACCTTCATTTTACAATGCAGCCTTCTGTTGATGTGAGGCACCTCAGCAAATATAACAGTAAATATGGTTTTAGCTAATCAAATTTGACAATCCTGGCCACTTACCACTGGTCCTTGCCTTTACTCCCCACACATTCCAGCAGAAAACAATTAAAAGTACATTTAAGAAAATAAACCCTTTTCTTGAAGGATGCCATAAGTTACACTGGGAGGAGCCAATTGCCCCATATTTCTTCAAACCACTTCAAAAGCCTGGCTGGAAATAGCACAAGCAAGGCTGAAATAAAGCAGGCACATTTTCTTATAATGAGTGAGCCAATAGAATGGTTTTAAGGGAAATATAGTGACATCTGAGTGGCCAGACCCTCTGGCAATCTCGGAAAGAACTCAAGCGTTACCAGAAAATACAGACGGCGAGCTGTAGATGGAATAATTGCATCATAAGAATGGCCCTACTGGGTCAGACCAAAGGTCCATCTAGCCCAGTATCCTGTCTTCTGACAGTGCCAGTGCCAGGTGACCCACAGGGAATGAACAGAAAAGGTAATCATCAAGTGATTCATCCCCTCGCCCATTCCCAGCTTCTGGCAAACAGAGGCTAGGGACACCATTCCTGCTCATCCTGGCTAATAGCCATTGATGGACCTATCATCCATGAATGTATCTAGTTCTTTTTTGAACCCTGTTATGGTCTTGGCTTTCACAACATCCTCTGGCAAGGAGTTCCACAGGTTGACTGCGCGTTGTGTGAAGAAATATTTCCTTTTATTTGTTTTAAACCTGCTGCCTATTAATTTCATTTGGTGACCCCTAGTTCTTGTGTTATGAGAAGTAGTAAACAACACTTCCTTATCTACTTTCTCTACACCAGTCATGATTTTATAGACCTCAATCATATCTCCCCTTAGCTGTCTCTTTTCCAAGCTGAAAAGTCCCAGTCTTATTAATCTCTCCTCATACAGAAGCCGTTCCATACCCCTAATCATTTTTGCACTGTTTATAATTGAAACAGAAATTGTACAGATGTTGAAGCCTAAAGTTTCACCTATGTCAAAGTGATCACAACTGGTAAGTTTACGTCTTCCAGGCTCTCAGTGATCATTTTTTTCCACCGCCCTAAAGAAAACTCTCTTCTCCAAGACCTGTTTTTTGAAGAGCTGATAAATTTCCATATGGGACCCACATGGAAGGAGTGTTTTGTTATTATTACATTACTTCTTAGAGGCCCCAGATGAGATCAGGGCCCTTAGGTGCTTTACAAACACACAGTAAGAGACTGCTCCAAAGAGTTTACAGTGTAGGGTCCTGGTCCTCTGAGGACAACCGTGTGAGCAGACTGCATCATCATCAGGAATTCCTATTGATTTCAATGGGAGCTGAGCACTTTTGAAAAATTCCATTTTAAATTATTCACCCAAAGCCACACAGGAAGCTCAGGACTGAACTCAGCTTCCCTCATCCCAACCCTGGGCCTTAACCACAAGACCATCCTTCCTTTTTGGGCTCTTGTGTTTTCTCTGGTAGCCCCACAGCAGCAGGTAACTAGTCCACACTATAATTATTGGTCTGACAGACGTCACGAACTATGCTCCATCTTTCTGAGCACCATATCCTGGCACCTCATCTATTAACTCACTACGTAGAGAAATTCAGTAGTGTAGCTGGGTTGATCCCAGGGTCTTAGCGAGACAAGGTGGGTGAGGTTGGTGCAAGAAAAGATATTACCTCAACCACCTTGTCTCGCTATTTCCAAAAATATCATTTTACACCTTGCTGAGCATTCCTGTCACACTATGCAGAGATATTCTTCAGTAAAGAAGAGGAGAGATGTGCTAAACATTCTGAGATTTTCCTGAGCTACTTATCTACTAGTCCAGTGGTTCTCAAACTTTTTGTATTGGTGACCCCTTTTCACACAGCAAGCCTCTGAGTGCGACCCCCCTTATAAATTAAAAACACCTTTTAAAAAATATATTTAACACTATTATAAATGCTGAAGGTGAAACAGGGCTTGGGGGTGGAGCTGACAGCTCGCGACCCCCCACATAATAACCTCATGACCCCTGAGGTCACGACCCCCAGTTTGAGAACCCCTATATTAGTCCTAGGTCTCTTAAAGCTATTTAAGTTCTAGGCCTGAAAGACTTTACTACTGAGCAGAGCATCTCTAAGCAAAATACCTGTGATAAATAAGAAGAGATAAATGTAGGGCAGTAGTTTACTAAGGAGACTAAGTACATACCCCACATATAGTGAAATTCAACATGTATGAAATCACAGTTGTTTCAGGCTGGTTGGCACTTTGCAATGTGTCCACTAATATTTTGTTAATAGAATTTTTAGAAAGTACTGAGCACCTCAGAGGACCAAAAGATCAGACCTACCCCTGGGGAATTCTGCGCCACTGCACAATGCAGAATTTTGCACAAATGAATGTTGTGCGTGCAGAATTTCCTTTCCCCCACAGAAATGGTCTGCAGTGCTGCTGGCCGCCACTAGGGGGCAATGGACTCAGCAGAGCCCAGCTTGCACATAGAAGACACTGCTGAGGGGAGGGAGAGGGAGCTAGAGGATTCCTGGCAGCTGCAGTTCCCAGCATGCCCTGAAGGAAGGAGGTGGTGGCACGCAGGAAACACTGTGCAAGCCTGGGACTGAGTATCAGGCTGTCTCTCCCTCTGAATCCCTGGGCTCAGGGGGAGGGGGGAAGAGGGGGCTGGGTGTCTGGGAAAGGGGGGGGCCCACATCTGGGCTCTAGGATGGGAGTGCGGGTATCTGGGTTGGGCTGGCCCCATGGTTGGGCTCTGGGGAGGAGCAGGTTCAGGTGTATTGGCTGGGCGGTCCCTGCAGGTGGGCTCTGGGGGGAGGGGTTGTGGGTGTCTGGCCCCCCAACTGGGGGGGGGGAAAGGGGGCAGAAAAACAGGAACTGGGTTGTCATAGGGGTTTCTTTAACTCTCTAATCAAAGGGGAAATTTATGTGTGTGTCTGTATTGTTACAGATTTACTTGATGACAGGTATTCTGAAATAAATTATCAAACTAATTGAAATTGGCGTGATTATGTAGTGTTATTTGGACAAATAAAATTTGCAGAATTTTGCAGAATTTTAAAATATTGTGAGCGGAATTTTAAATTTTTTTGTCACAGAATTCCCCCAGGAGTAATCAGACCCCAGGTGATTTTCTTGTTCAATAGATGCAGCTGTCTGTATTTTCTAGAGATGCGCATATAATAATGAATAATATATTCAGTTAAGTTAGCCACTTTTTCTGCTAGCAGAATAGCCATCAGCAGATCACGCTTTCCTCAAATTTATTCATGATTGGAAAGTATTTGTTGATAGTTTTGGAGCAAACTTTTAAAACTATGGATTGACTGCAAAGAGTTCTCTGCAAATACTTGATATTTGAATTGTATGTGTTAGTTGAGATTGGGCAGATAAATACCCTGTTACTGCTTCTGTACCCTGAGGAGATGAGTGAACAAGTACTTCTGGACCAAACACTTGCATATGCAAATTGAAGACCCCTTATCGAAAATCCTTGTGCATATGAGACTTTTAAATCTGCCTTCCATGAACATTTGTGTTAGTACAACTCAAATACACAAATGTTCACAGCATGATGGGTACAAGCATTGCTAAAGCAAATTCATTTTACAGTTGCAGAGTGACTTTAGCTTGCCTTAGAATCTTGAGGTAATATTGTAGGTAACGTCACAGAACATATTCAGAGACATGTACAGAGAGGTACAACAAATAAATGCTGTTTGTCCTGGGAGAGGTCCACTAAATGAGACTTCAGTGGGAGTTCAAGGTACTCTTTAGCTGACAGGATAAAGCCAAATGTTGATAGTACATCTTTTCTGCAAACGTGTGAAAATACACTATGGATAGTAGCACCACAGTGGCATGATCCCCATTTCAGCGGTGGAGGATGTGAGTGTATGGACAAAAGGAATAGAATGATGACACAAGGGTTAATATTCTTGGAGATTTCAGTTTAATGTCTCCTCCACAGAACCACATCACTGGTACCATGCTGGGATGCTGACAGATGAAGCACATCTGTCTCTGTGTCCCTTAATATTTCAACCTTTTATCTTCTGGTCCAGTGACAAAAGTGGTGCCTATTGAGAAACCACCCATACTGTGACAATCCAATTGTTATTTTATGTTTAAAAAAATGTCCTGTTGTTTATTGAAATATGACACCACCAGAAATCCAATAGGAGTTTGTTGGAATTATTTACTTACCTCATAAACACTAGCTTTACTAACTGTTGTAACAAACCCACATTTCCTCTAAAAGTGACTGTCGGTGATAGGGTCATTTGGATTAAAGTCCTCAAGGAATCTAGAAGTCAATATAGAAAAAAGATTAATAAAGGAGGGCTACCGTCCACTTTCAACAGTATCAAAGTTGAGAAGAAGCTATTAGAAAACTTTTCACTGTCACTCACCCATTGTTAAAGTTTTTATATTATGTTTCAAACTGTATAAGAATAGAGAATAAATGGCATACATTAGCCATACCAACAGGTCAATTTATTCATTGTGAATAATATTCATTGCAAATTTAGCCTTTTTATCTCAGAGTAAATCAATTGTGATTCAATCCTGATACGAAAGTATGTGTTTGTTATTCATAAATGTGTGGAATAGATTAAGTCTATGGATGATTGGGAAATATTAACCTCAGCTATTCACCATTTTTTATTCGGGGTGTAAGATTGGTCACTGACATCAGAGGTTATTGTTCCTGCTCCCTGATTGGATGGCTGAGACATTTTAAAAAGGAGAATGATCAAGAGTAGATAAATAATTTGTGCTGTGAATTGTGGGGATGAATCAACACTTATGTTAAAATTAATTACATTTTTGAGTTTTTCTGCCTTGAACATTTGCACAAATAGCTGGTATCTAATTGACTGTGCAGACAATGTATCATATGACCCCCCAATAATAGAAAGATGAAGTGAATGTACCACTTATTCACACAAATATTTGAGAATCACTTTTTGCATTATTCAACCAGCAATATTAACTGCACAAACAATGAAAATAATTTTGTTATTAATATGGTTAGGTTTGAAGAGTCAGACAAAATAAGTGCATTATCTTTCGTCAGAAGCTTTGCAATTTTAAGTGTAGCTCTCAAGAAAAAAAGAGACTATATAGTGATTTATTATTTATATTAAACGATATTACTTTTGGACTTGCTAAATCCCTACTGCTGTGTTGCAATTGACAATAAGGGAGACTGCATGCTTACCAATGCATACTCTAATTAATCATTTGCCTCTTTATCCGTATTTTTGTGTGAATCATCATTGTCCCTATTTTAATGACTGAAGATAGAAAAAAATATATATCATTAGAGTCGGTACAAGTTAAAACTGTTGCTTAATAGGATGTGCTGATAGAAAAGCAGGTCACACAAACAACAAGAGCTTTGAAAAATAATTAATGGTTTGTTTGAAAAACTGCATCTATTTAATAATTTGTGGCTGAATGTGCTGTATTTTGGAATGACCAATTAGCTGATGGTTAAGTGTAGATAACAGTGTGTGGAGTGTCCTTGCTGAGTGAATGGAGACAGCAGCATCTAAAGGTTAAAAACTGATGCATGAGAACCTGCTAGGAAACAATTCACTGCTGAACATGCCTGAGGTCAAGTGTGAAAAGAGTTTCCTGCTTATTTTTATCTCCATGCAGAGGATAAATCAATAACCCAATATAGTGTACACTCCTCAGTAAGAACTAACTGCCCCATTCTGGGCACATTCACACTGGCTTCATGCCCTGCAAATAAAGAATTTTTCTATCCATCAACATGACTTAGGGTCCGTGTGTTATTCCTTTATTTTGGTGTCCCACTTCATACCTCTAAATAAGATGAACCAATGCCCACTGCACAGCTCAGAGATGCACAGCAGGTAATCTGCAGCTGCTTGGTCTTTAAAAAAAAAACCTCTCACAAAATATTATGACTATAGCAGATTCTGTATGCAAAACTGGAACATCTTGGGCTGAGAGGGGCACCAGCAGCAACCCCTCAGCCAGTGTTTTATCATTCCAGATCTCTGACTGTTGGGGAAAAGCTTGAGAGAGCATGCGGGGGTGGGGGAGATAACAAAATCCCATTCCTCAGCAGTCATTTCCTTTCACTGCAGGTTGCTTTTCTGTAGCTAACATTGATTTTCTTCCTTTTGTTTCTCTTGGAGCTTTATTTTCCAAGGCTCCACTTGCTTATATGGTACACCAGCACCAGCATTAACAGCAACAAAACCACTGATAATTACTAGTTGTTGTGCACTCCAAATGGCTCCTGTGTGTGCAGCTCTTTACATGGAGCTTTTAACATACAGTAAGGGAAGGGTGGTACCTGAGGAAGCCAAAGGCCAGTGGTTCCCTTTGGAGCAGGACTTCCTTTGCAGTCTTGTTTTAGTTCTACAATATCTTCTAGTGATATTCTTTGTAGCTCCTGTTTCTTTTCTTCTTTGTTCCTATGTGCCTTGTTCATCTGGGAATTTTCTGGAGTGCTTCTCCCCTTTTTGTACCCTTTGGAAGGAGGAAAGAGGTTGGACAGACTGGTTCTTTGCACACAGAATAATCTGTCTGCCTGAAACTCAGAGTAGTGTCTGAACGTTTGACTGTAGCACTTTTTGGGTTTCTTTCATATTGGAACAATTCTTTAAGCTTTGACTGTTGTTATCTTTGGCTCTCTCCCTAGGTTCTGTTCTTCCACCCTAATTAGAAAAGTAGTCTGCCTTGCAAAATAAAAAAATATAGAGAGTATTGTCTTGCCTTCTCCTTAGTCACATAAAATGTTTCTCAGTTCCTTGGGCTGCATTCCAAATGAAACTCTGTCACAATCCTCTAAAGTAAACGGCCCTCCAGGAAAGGACTGAATATGGCATGCCAGAACACATACATTTTTGTACAGGTATAGAGAATGTGTGAAAGGTTGGCATGTGGCTGATTGCATCTCCAACATTCACTGTGTGTTGCCAATCTAGCCTTAAACAAATGTTCCGGAGTCAGGTAGTACCTGTTTAATATCTTGTTTTGGAAGAATCGTAAGGATAAAGAACTTGAAGTATTTTTCACATTAAGCCAGGTATCTTCCCAGATTTCTGTTGTGATACTAAGGCTAAATTCTTTTCCGCATTTTAATCTGAGACTGAGATTGTGAGGGTAATGCAAATTAAGCCACCTATCAGTAATTCCTACAAAGTGATTTTTGTATCCATATTTCTTAACATGTTCTTCTAGAGGTGAGAGAGTTGAAACAGAACAATTGTATCCTGTCCTTGCATGAATCATTGAGCACAGCCGCTGAAAGAAGGATCTGTGAGAGAGCAGTAGCTAACATTTGTTACACATGTAAATCAAATTAGGCCAGTCTATCCAAATTATGTTAAGCATGGAGTTGGCCTTGATCCTGAGGCACGTGTTATCCCATAGTGGTATGAGAAGAGAATTAGTAAGATGCAGGAGTGCTGGAACAATTTGTACGGTGGGGGTACTGAGAGCCATTGAACCAAACTGTAAACCCTGCATATGATAGAATCCACTTCAAGACAGAGGGTGCTACCGCTCCCCCAGCACCCCTGGTTCCAGCACCTATAGTAAGAGGGGAATGCTATAATCATAGAATTATATAATCATAGAAGTGTAGGACTGGAAGGAACCTCAACAGGTTATCTAGACCAGTCCCCTGCACTCAAGACAAGACTAAGTAATAACTAGACCATTCCTGACAGGTGTTTATCTAACCTGCTCTTAAAAACCTCCAATGATGGAGATTCCACAACCTCCCTAGGCAATTTGTTCCAGTGCTTAACCACCCTGACAGTTTGGAAGTTTTTCCTAATGTCCAACCTAAATCTTCCTTGCCGCAGTTTAAGCCCATTGCTTTTTGTCCTAGCCTCAGAGATTGAGAACAATTTTTATCCTCTTCCTCGTAACAACTTTTTATGTACTTGAAAACTGTTATCATGCCCATCCTCAGTCTTCTCTTCTCCAGGCTAAACAAACCCAGTTTTTTCAATCTTTTCTCATAGGTCATGTTTTCTTAGATAAAAAAGATTAGACAAGGCCATTCAACCCTATCAAAGGCTTTCTCTGCACCTAGAAATAAGGCTATGGAGGTAACATCTGACATCTGAGCTTGATGGATCAAGTGAGCAATTTTTTCTTGTATTACCAGCAGTCAATCTTCCTTTAATAAACTCAACTTAATCTGCGTGTATAATTGTTGGGAGGCTGGTGTTCAGTCACGTTGCTAAAAATTTTGAATTATTTTGTAGTCTGTGTTCAGTACAGATATTGGACGGATGTCGCCACAGTTGCAACCATCTTTATTCTTCTTTAATATTAAAGTAAATAAACCAGTTCTCATATAATCAGACATGGTTCCTTTTTGGAATGTTTCAGTGAAGACCTTTGAAAAAATACAAGATAGCTGATTACAAAATGCTTTGTAGAAATCTGTCAGAAAGCCATGCATCTCAGGGGCCTTGCTGGAATTAATATTTTTATAGTCTGTTTGACCTCTTGCATTGCTTTAGATAGCTTTGTCCATAAACAACATTGTTCTGAAGTTAGAGTTTGAAAAGGCAGGCCCTCGATGAAATGATCAAAATTATTAGGGTCAAATTGGTTGTCTGATTTATGTAAAAGCTTGATAGAATTGCTTAAATTGATTATTTATATCTATTGGTTCAAGGACGGCACTCTCGTCTTCTTGTAATAGGGAAGCAATATTGTTGTTGCCTAGTTCCACCCTAAGTCTTCCGACAAGTAGTTTTCCTGCTTTATCTCCCCATTTATAATATCTTTGTGTGACCCTGTTGAGTGCAAAATTGATTTAAGCTGAATAAGTATTCATTATATTTACATTTGGCTTTGATTAGAGAATGTAGGAGGTTTTCATTATTTGGGTAGGTCTTATACTTTCTCTGCAATTCATCTATTTCCTGGTGCAGAGAATTTACTAATCTGAGTCTTTCTCTCTTCTTTTGGGAGGCATACTTTAAGCATTTGCCCCTTTCAGGGCTTCCCAAAAGATGGTATCTGAGGTAAATGAGTGCTTTATTCCTTGTATGAAGTTAGAGATGACTGAATCAACTGTGAAACAAAACTTTGCATCTTTTAGTAGCAGAGTGTTCAGCTTCCACCTAGAAGATTTTAATATATGGAGATATACCTATCTCATAGAGCTGGAAGGGACCCTGAAAGGTCATTGAGTCCAGCCCCCTGCCTTCACTAGCAGGACCAAGTACTAATTTTGCCCCAGATCCCTAAGTGGCACCCTCAAGTATTGAACTCACAACTCTGGGTTTAGCAGGCCAATGCTCAAACCACTGAGCTATTTTAATGACCTTGGTAAGAATAATTGGAGCATGATCTGAAATTAATATATTATCAATAGCTGCTTCTAGGCATCCTGCAATCAGTTCTGAATACAAAAGAAAAAAGTCAGTTCTGGACTAAGATGAATGTAAGGGATGGTCTAGACAGTATTTGGTCCTGCCATGCGGGCAGGGGACTGGACTCGATGACCTCTCGAGGTCCCTTCCAGTCCTAGAATCTATGAATCTATGAATCTAATGTAGAGCAATATGTATAGTCATGCTCCTTGAGGTGTCTCAGTCTCCACATATCTTTTAAATCAAATTCATTCATTAATAATGAGGGTTGGCTTATTGTGCTGTGAGAGCTGGGTCTCATGTAATTGGATTTGTCCAGATGTCTATCTAGTGTAGTATTCCAATCACCTTCCAGTATTACAGGAAGGTCTTTTTTATTAGAATATCTTCAATGTCTTTGAAAAATTCAGATTTACCTTCCTAGAATTAACTTTTTTGAGTTAAAACAACCTTCAAACAGAATGTATATTCTTTCAGGATCAGACTAAGACGGCATACATTGAAAAGTCATACTTTTATGAGTTAAGATTGATTTGCATCTGTTCTTAGGATTCAATGATGAATGATACTCAACACCTACCCACATCTTCTTGATTCTATTGGCATCAATGCTAGATGAGTTTCCTGCAATAAAGCTACTTGACACTTTTTTGATCTGAGGTGCCTCAGTATTTTAATTTTTTGGGGGGAAGGTTGATTACGTTCCCTCACATTCCAGCAGCACAGTCTAAGAACATTCATGACAATATGGTAGATATACTGTAGAACCTCAGAGTTACGAATGCCAGAGTTACGAACTGACCAGTCAACCACACACCTGATCTGGAACCAGAAGTATGCAATCAGACAGCAGCACAGACAAAAAAAAAGAGAGCAAATACACTACAGTATTGTGTTAAATGTAAACTACTAAAATAAAAAGGGAAAAGTTTACAAAAAAGATGTGACAAGGTAAGGAAACTGTTTCTGTGCTTGTTTCATTTAAATGAAGGTGATTAAAAGCAGCGTTTTCTTCTGCAGAGTAATGTTTCAAAACTGTATTAAGTCAATTTCAGTTGTAAACTTTTGAAAGAACAACCATAATGTTTTGTTCAGAGTTACAAACAACCTCCTTTCCAGAAGTGTTCGTAACTCTGAGGTTCTACTGTATTAAAACATATAACCTTATTCTAAAGATACATATTTCCCCATTGATACTGTAAAACCATATCTCTAGGTGTCATAACTATAAAGGGAAGGGTAACAGCCCTCCTGTGTACAATACTATAAAATCCCTCCTGGCCAGAGACACCAAAATCCTTTTACCTGTAAAGGGTTAAGAACCTCAGGTAACCTGGCTGACACCTGACCCAAAGGACCAATAAGGGGACAAGATACTTTCAAATCTTGGTGGGGGGGGAAGGCTTTTGTTTGTGCTCTTTGTTTTGGGGGTTGTTCGCTCTTGGGACTAAGAGGGACCAGACATCAATCCATGCTCTCCAAATCTTCTGAACAAGTCTCTCATATTTCAAACTTGTAAGTAACAGCCAGGCAAGGCGTGTTAGGTTTATCTTTGTTTTCTCAACTTGTAAATGTACGTTTTGCTAGAGGGTTTACCTCTGTTTGCTGTAACTTTGAACTTAAGGCTAGAGGGGTTTCCTCTGGGCTCTTTGAATCTGATTACCCTGTAAAGTTATTTTCCATCCTGATTTTACAGAGATGATTTTTTACCTTTCTTTCTTTAATTAAAAGCCTTCATTTTAAGAACCTGATTGATTTTTCCTTGTTTTAAGATCCAAGGGGATTGGATCTGGACTTACTAGGAATTGGTGGGGGAATGGTTAATTTCTCCTTGTTTTAAGATCCAAGGGTTTGGATCGGTGTTCACCAGGAAATTAGTGGAGAAGTCTCTCAAGGCTACCCAGGGAAGGGAGTTTGTGAGTGGTGGCAGCAAAACCAGATCTAAGCTGGTAATTCAGTTTAGAGGTTCACATGCAGGTCCCCATATCTGTACTCTAAAGTTCAGAATGGGGAAGGAACCTTGACACTAGGATATATTTATGTATTTATACATATTTGATACTGGTTAGTTTTGATGAATTTATGCCTTCAATTGAGCCTCTAAGAGTGTCAGAAATACAAAGAGATCTATAGTTAAATATCATGTGTCTTCCAAAGTATATTTGTAACAGAAAACAAAACAAAAAAAATTAACAGACTTAAAACAAGCAGTGTGGGCATGTTCAGATTCCTGCTGGCATCGGTTTCATCCATTCCTCCCCTCCTATATTTTCTAATAGTCTAAACAGCTGTAAATACAAAAATATTTTAAATCAAATATTACCCTGTAAATACGATTGGATATTCTTGAAAATATATAATATATTCCTACCTATAGATTTTATGTATACATACATATATGCATACACATATATATAGAATCATCACATGTAAATTTACAATAGATTTGCTAAATCAAATATAAATTAGTACAAAATCTAAATATGAAAAATATAACAATATAAAAAATCATATTCATAGCATGTGAAATGCCCTGCACAAATTGAATAACTAGTATTTAAGTATTTATCTGAGTAACTGGTATTTAAGGTTTAGGATATAGTCTACTTTACATGTCAGGAGTATTGACAATTCCCAGGGACTTGTGTCTAGCAGTGCAAGTTCTGATGATTAGTGCACATAATACTTCAGTCAGTAGATGGTGCTATAAACCCCAGCTTACTGTTAAACTGTTACTCAATGCATAGGGGGGTTATACAGTTGTTATTTGCTCAGTTCCAAAGTAGATAACAGAAGAGTTCAGTCTAGCTGGTTAGCTGTTAGGAGCTTGAAGATTATATAAGTGAATATTACCATAGCTATAAGGATACATAGAAAAACAAACTGATTTTTAAACTTGTTGAGGTATGCTTTTTGTGATAAAATCATTCTGCTATTTTTGGTCAAATCTGGTCTCAGTCTTTGAAGTGTTTGCCAAGCTTCAGAGGGGGTCTTGCAAAATCTTGTGGAGCCTGCTAAATCTATAATGAAGGTAGATGGGTACTTCATGTTGTATCTGACTTTGGTCCCCCTCAGGATTTGCTTTATGCCATTGAATGCAACCCTCTTTTTGTTAAGCTCATCTGAGAAGTCAGGAAAAAGAGAAATGTTGTGGCCTTTGTACATCAGGATTTCAGCTTTTTTAGCAGAATTCATTAACATTACTTTATCACTGAACTTCAGCAGCTGGAAGATGATGGTCCTGGGCTTGCCAGACTCCTGCCTTCTAGTACCAGGCATTCAATGAGCCTTTTCAATATCTAATGGGGGCAGCTGGGGGTCCAATTTAAGTATGTCAGGGAGCAGCTTCTGAAGAAAGCTGATAATATCCTTCCCCTTTAGACCCTCAGCAATGCCCAAGAGGCAAACGTTGTTTCTTTGAGAGCTATTTTCTAAGTCATCCCATTTTTCTCCCAGTTTGTCTAGTCTAAGCTTTAAGGAGGCAGTTTCTTCTTTAATTTCAATGGCAGTCTTTTGTAGCTCATTTTCCAAGGGAGCCAGTCAGGATTTTACATCACATCTTTAGAAAGGGCACAAATATCTTTTGAGATTGAATCCAGTCAGTCTGTAAGGAATTCTTACAGTGCTGCAATATTCTGGGGTAGGTTCTGCTGTGGCTTTGTGCTCTCCCCCTTCAGCTGCTTAAATGATTCAGGCTTAGGTCTTCTGTTGCTCCCCCCTCCGCCCCCCGCCAACATTTTTTCATTGGAATCCATATTCAACTGTTTGACGTTTATCCAGGGGATTTAATTTAAACTTTTATGACAGAAACTTATTGCCAATTTGCTAGGAAAGTAATTATTAACGATGGATTGATATGTGGGGCGTGAGGAGGTCTGGGACTAGGTAGTTATCTTCCTCATGAGTATCATGTGACCCCCGCCCACTGGGTTTTCTTATTGTTAAGTGTAAGGTGCTAGAATTTGGCATAGGTGACTTTTTAACAGCCATAAGTCAAAATAAATAAATATAAAACTTCTTTGAGACCTTTCCATTACTTCATAAGCCAGGGAACTCCTCCTCCTCTGGCTGTATGGAGCAGGTTGGTGTCACTTGGATGAGGAGAACACACTTTACTTTGCTAACTCCTGCCTGCATTCTTAAAGACATGTAACCTCTGGTTATGCTGCCATACCTGACAGCATTAAATAATACATTCAGGCACAAGAAGTGAGATGATACCCCACCCCACCGGTCATCCAGCAGGACAAAAGCCAGTTGTAAAATATCAGCTCCTTCCTTTTCCTTATCTGACAAAGTGTTGGAGAATCAGGCTAGGCAAAGCTGTCCTCTCCTATTCTGCATAGAAATGGAGTAACTACTGAGGTCACCTAGTGAGTCTACTCACCTGCCAAGGCAGCACTGTTCATTATGGTACATTTTTAGTTAAAGATGGTGCAAGGATCGGATCAAAAGAAGACACCCCCGAAATTTCCCATTCCCAAAGGGTGACTGAAATTCAGACCAAGAAAGTGTGTTTTTCTTCCAGTTTTTTTCAGGTAAGTCTGTCCTCAGCATAATCAGCTAGATCCAAATCAGAACAGAAGCAGTAACTAAGAGGGTGAACATGGGTGAATATTTGCCAGCTGGCTTAGGGTAACAGAATCCTCAGAAACACCCTTTCCCAACAAGAATCCTCAAGACCAGAAGTTGGCACTACAGGCCACCCCAAGTTTATCTTGTTGTCACTGATTTTATATATCTCCATCTGCATACGGATACATTGTCATTTCTGAGAAGGTCCCATTGCATTTTTGCATCCCATTAAGAGAGCAGGCTCTCCTTCGGAGCTGATTCCTTACAGTTTTGAGGCTGAAGAGGAGTGAGGAAATTAAATGGGACAGACATGTAATGTGAACGGTGGGCTTTCAATGGTTCACGGACGTTAAGTAAAATTTAAAATGTTATTTGAAAAGGTCACATACTAGAAAACATCTATTTTAATAAAACATTCCTCACAGCAGTTGAAGTGAAAGTGCCGGAATGCAACACAATAGTAACAAAAGCATTAGGGTTTTCATGCTGCAAAGGTTCCTCATGTTTTTAAATACCATTCAAAATTATTCAAAACTAAAGTATGCAACACCTATGTTTAAAAAAGTATGTGGGTGTGGGAAGGTCACTCTGATTTTTAGTAACTTTAAACAAAACAGATGGGGAAAGTATATCGTGGACCATATTTACAAAGTTGTACATTGAAACTTGTTTATGTACATTTGTGTGCACCTATTTTGTGTGTGCAAATAGCTAATATGTAAATGTGTGACCCTGACCCAGGGTAGATCACTTGAGTTCAGGAGTCCTGGGCTGCACTGTACTAATCTGATTGGTGTCTGCACTAAATTCAGCATCCATACGGTGATACCTGAGGAGCTTGCAGTCATCAGGGTTTCTTAGGAGGAATGCTCCAGCTCAGGTCAGAAATGGAGCAGGCCATAACTCCCATGCAAATCAGTAGTGGGATCACATCTATGAACCTGAGGTTCACTGATTAGTTATATATGCATGAGCAGTATTTGCCCATGCACATGGTTATTTTGGCAACTACATACTGAAACAACTAATTCTGAAGCTAATCCTAATTGTTTCACTGTTTAACTTGTCTTCCCACCTCTACTTATTTATGTAACCCACACATAACCCACACATAACCCTCCTGGGTGTGGTGTTTTGTCCCATCTAGTGGCACCGAGACCACTTAAAAGAGAGTTAAATGAGTCTGCTCTACAGCCTTAACTAAAAAACAGCTGGCTGTTAGCTAAGGCTGTAGAGCAGACTCATTTAACTCTCTTTCTCTCTCTCTCTCTCTCTCTCTTTCTAAGTGGTCTCAGTGCCACTAGATTGGACAGAACACCACACCCAGGAGGTGTGTGGGTTATATCTGTCAACTGGTTATAGCATTGCAAACATAGATTGTAATCTCCAGAGAGCAGGGACAGTCTGTGTACAACACATAGCAGAATGGGACCCTGATCTCCAATCAGTGCCTCTGGATGCTACTGTAATAATAACAGTAATAAAATAATAACAATCAATAACTGACCGTGTGCTGATACCAATTGCTGACTTATGTGAACACTTCTTATATTTGCCTACCTATTTGTAAAACTGTTGACCATCTTCTTATGGGCATGGAAGAGATGAGCCTTGAAGAAGTATTTGAATGATATGATGAAAGCAAAGTTTCTTGGAAAACTAGAAATGGGAGTGAACCCCAGGCATGGAGTAGGCCCATACAAAAGCTGGGGGGTGATGCAGTAAAAGACTATGTTGGATGTAGAAAAAGAAGCAGATTTATGGAGGGTCTCTGATAGTGAACCAAGAGTGACATCTTGACTCCATTGTAGACAATGACAAAACTCCCATTGATGTCACTGGGGCCAGATTTTCACTTCAGAAATTTAAACCTGATGCAGAGGAGAAGGGGGAGTCAGTGGAAGGGTTCAAAAAGGGGGTGACGCTTAAGAATGCTGCTAAAAAGCAGAAGTCTCAAACAATGCAATTGCCCCTCTGTGTTACTTGAAGATAGGGATTACTGCCTTTATTTTACAGTTTTACTCAAACCCTTCCTGATGCAGATCATTTCTGAACAAAGCTGATATCCTTATGTCTTAGCTGCACAAAAACTCAAATAATATTTCATAGATGCGATTCCTGTTTTTAAATAATTAAATCATCACTTATGGAAGGATGTATTATGGCTATTTCAGTCTTTATGTGCAATATTTTAAAATCTTGTTTTATAGAGACTGAGTATAGAATCCCAGCAGTCTTAATGAACAACATTCACTCTCCAGATTACATATTATTGCCATAATACATCTGTCATCTTGTGGTCTATTTTGTATGTTTAGTCACAGCTTTCTTCTTCTAATCCCAGGGATGAGCATTTTTCATAGGTTTTCACTGTACAAGGCTAGAGGAAACATCAAATTTCCTCTGGCTAATAGGTAGCAAAGCCAGCAAGGCACAGCAAGACTCTGATTGTGAAGAATGGCAAATCTGGTATCTCTTGTAAATTGTATTTTCACTGCACTGAAATTAATAAACATTCACTAAGAATAGAAGAGTTGCAATGAGGTTGAAAAGGAGATTACCACTATTTAGCATTTATACACCAACCTTCTTCTTCCAAGAACTTTACAGATATTAGTAAGAGTGATTTATCTCTTCTTTAGCATTTAGCAATTCTTTCCTTCCATTGTTTGGAATGGTAAAATCTGTGGCACTTGCACTAGCAGAGATAGCTTTCTGCATGTTTGTTATTGCTCTTTTGAAAACAAGGTGCTCACTTTCAAAAGTTGTGGCTTTGAGTATGGCCCAAAGTCACAGCAGTTAATAGAACATGTAAGTCTCTATTACAAAGATCATTTTTCCAGGGAGAAAAACTGCAATAGAAATCCAGTTTCTTCGATAAAAATGGGAGTTGAGGAAATAATTCTTGCTTGTTATGAGATTTGAGATTGCCATTTCTGAGAATTATTTCTGATATTATGCAGTTAAAGAAATCACTCCCTCTTTTCCACCATAACTTTCTTATATGCATATGTATTTACCCACAGACAACTGGTTACTGTAGTTCTTTGGGAAAGTCATAAGTTACACTAGGATGAAAGGGTGACATTTATGCATCACTTAATTCCCACTCAGGGCATAAATAACTGGTCTCGTGCTAGCCCATTGCACAGGGTGAATAGTACCCAGACTAAGAGAATGTCAAACTTTTCAATTCCATTGTTCGACCAAAAGGTTCTTAATTTTACTGCTAATCCCTAGAGGAAAATATAAAAATCTTTTCTTCCGTCACTGCATAAGGGATCCACACATGTGATTCTTTAGCACTAATGCTTGTTGCTTTTTGCAACAGATTTTCCAGGCTGACTGCTTGCTTCTCAAGAGTACCACTGTACTGTTTTATTTTCTTGAAGTTTGTAAGAACACATAGTCATACAACATACAGGGTTCTGTTTTAATTCACAGAACACGCAGCTTCAGGCTTACATGGCATAGGACAAATGGAATCACTGTGCATATGCAAAGGTCAGCTGGGAAGATTATATTTAAACTTGAAATACCATCTAGGAGCTTCATTAAGGGGCAGTATGGTGACCCTCAGGGCCAGACCTTGGCATCCACTGATGTCCCCTTTGCACTGCTTCAGTTGCTCAAGAGGTACTTAAAGCTGCCTATTGCCGCATCTGAGGATTACCTCATCTAGCATAAAGGAAACCTCACATGGCATAGGGGTGGCATAAACAGCCCCTCCTGGACAGCCTATGGCAGTGGTGGGCAACCTGCAGCCCATGGGCTGCATGCGGCCCGTCAGGGTAATCTGCTGGCGGGCCACCAGACAGTTTGTTTGCATTTGCGCCACTTCCCACAGCTCCCATTGACCAGGAACGGTGAACCGTGGCCACTGGGAGCTGTGGGCAGCTGTGCAAATGTAAACAAACTAGCCACGGCATCAACAACACCTGAAGGACAAGGAAAGTAACACTGAACAGGGGGAAGGGGTCCTGGCTGAAAGGAAGCCAGCCAGTAAGATGCTGAAGCATGTGATGAGAGAAAACTTTGCAATGAATTCATTTAGCTTGTTAAGTTAGACTTTAGTTGCATTTTACTTTTATTTTTTTATGTCCAGTTCTGACTTTTATGTCTTGTTACTTGTAATAGCTTAAAATCTTGAAATAACAGGATTTGTGCATATCACTTTCTATTAATAAAATGATGGGCTTTATATGAGCTTGTATTGTCCAGGAGGGTGCCAGGCAGTACAAGACGCACATTTCCGGGGGCAAGTCTGGGACTGGGAGTTTGCTGGTGTTGCTCTTCAGTGTAATTCAAGAATGGCTGGCCATAGCACTCATACAGTATAGCTGGAAGTGATGTACATGCTGGTGGCTGTGTGTGAGCAGACCCGGAGTGGTAGCTCTCACAGAGAAGCAGCGTAAAAGGCACCCCAGGGTGGAGAATCGAGGGGACACAGCTGTTCAACAGTCCAGACCGTACCGTGGGGGATGTCACACCTTGGTACTGTTTCTTTAAGGGCCTGGGGCCAGGAGCCTTGCAGAGAAAGCAGGACAAGGCCCCCTCTCTCCCAAGCAATTGGAGATGAGTTGGGAAAAGGGGACAAGCATAAATGCTGATGCCTCCTCCCTCATAGCTAGGGCCCTACTAAATTCACGGCCATGAAAAACATGTCACAGACCGTGAAATCTGGTCTGCCCTGTGAAATCTGGTCTTTTATGTATTTTTACCCAATAGCAGCATTTTTCTAACTGGGAGTTCTGACCTAAAAGGGGGTTGCACGGCTATTGCAGGGGTGTCATGGTAGTGTCATCCTTACTTCTGCACTGCCTTCAGACCTGGGCAGCTGGACAGTGGCGGCTGCTGATTGGGCACTCATCTCTGAAGGCAGCACCCTGCCAGCAGCAGCACAGAAATAAGGGTGGCGTGGTATGGGCGGGTCATATGGGGGGTTGTCATGGGCTTTACATGTTTATAGTTTGCCGTTTTAAAATACATATTCATGCTTTGTTACAACACTGTGAAATTTAAGATTTAAATATCTGAAACTGTGAAATTCAAGATTTTAAAAATGCTATGACCATGAAATTTACGAAAATGGACCGTGAATTTGGCAGGGCCATGCTCATAACAGTGCAGATGCCTGCAGATACTGCAGGAAGTAAGAAGAGTCCTGCAGGACCCTGTGTGAGCCGGGGAAAGACAGCAGCAGAGGAAAGGCTGCCTGCTCAACCCTCCCAGCCTGAGAGAGGAAGGCTTGACTGGGAGAAGGGCCAGTTGAAGGAAAAGCTGCCTGAGGCTCTATGGCTGGTCTAAAGTCCACTCCAACTCCAAGGAGGAGAGCTAGGAGGCTTCTGTCTTAAGGAGAAGGACAGAGGGATTGTCTTAAGTACAACCTAGCTCCAGGAGGTAGACCTGAATCTCCTGAACAGAGAAGGAAATTGACCAGGACTCTTCAATGGACACAGACTGTGTGTGAACTTGAGCAGCTAAATAAGTGAGTTACCCTCTGTAGACTGAATGAATAAACCAGACCCTGCAAAGTAGGGTTGAATCGTCTGGTCTGGGTAATTGTTTGAAAAGATCCAAGGGGAGCTAAGCTCAATGTAACTGCAGCCCCATGCTGGAGAAGCATGCCCTATGACTATGCAATTCTGGAGTCACTCCACTGAGTGAAAAGGGCACTAGTATACCTGAGATCAAAATCTGTCCCCTAGCGTTCTCTGGGCCTCTCAAGACTGAGACCTAAGGAAATCTGAATACAGGTCTCTGGAACTGAAGATCTGGGGCATTAGTCCACAGTGACGACAAGCAGTCTTTCCACAATATGTTGTAGGAAAATCTATCTTTTTCTTGAGCTTTTCTACCTTCCTTTTAATCTTTGAACTTTGAGTTCAGTGGTTTATCAAGATGACTCACCTGCTCCTGTGACCAAACCATTCAATCTCATGCAGGAATCTGATATCATTATTTGGTACTTTTGAAATATATATTAGCATATATTAACATGCATTAACTTTATTAAAAAGCAACAATTTATTTGCTGCTTTGTTCTTTCAGATATGATCCACTGGTCTGTAACAATTTTTTGAAACTCTTGTAGCAAAACCATATTACAAAGTCACACAGTAGTGGGCAAATTAGATGCATGTTCATATTTTTACATAAAATGCATCTGCAAAGAGACAGATAGACATCTTGCAATTGAAAACCCATAATTTGATGTGCTGTTCTAATAATTCATTAGGGAATCCAAAGATTATACTATATAAATTTTCAAAAATGAAATACAAAGAACTGAAATAGTCAGGAAACCAAGCCAGATAACAAGCTGAAAATGTAGATGTAGCTTTTTCCTCTTTAGATATTACAGGAAAATACAAAGGAGATATTCTTCTCTTGATGTACAGTTAAAGACCCGCTAGCACGCTACATTCAAAGGCCAGTATATACTCCATGTATTTTGAATGATATATTTCATTCCATCACATCAGTACACACATTCTGAAGCAATGTAAAATAATTGAAGGCCAACATGGACAGCTTTAAAAAATACACTAGGCTCCATCATAACTTAGCACAGCCCACAGTGCTTTAAGAGGTGATGCAGAAGTATTCTGCCCCAGTGGGAGCTCCTAGAGGCACCTTAATTCAGGTAGTTACATAGGGCCAGAATATGGAGCCAGGACAACTTTACACTTGCTGAGGATCTGAACGCCTCCCGGACTAGGGGAGGAATGTGGCTATTGAGGAACTGTCTAGCTCTGGCACTTGCTAGAAAGGGCATTCTCGGGCTAGCAGTGCTGCTAGTGCACTGCACTCTTTGCACTCAAGAGAGCACGGGGGTCTATCTTTGTGCCAACTCTCCGCACACATACACAAGAGGTGTAAAGCTCCTTATGGTTCCTCATCACCACTTGCACACTATGGCATAGCCAGATGCAATCTGGCACAACAGTTAGAAAGAACCTGCATTACATATAGTAGCATGAGCAAACATAATTGTGCCCTCATTTTTTATTGTATTAATTGCCAGAATAAATATTATTAATGTCTATCAGTTTGTCTACCAATATTTGCACCAGCAAGAATAGTTTTGCAGTTATTTGTGATTGCAAAAAATGACGTCCGCAGAAAGTGGCCTGTTTTTGCATGGTAGCCCCTATCTTCTGCATGTGTATATATCCCATTTTCTGGTTTATCTTCTAAAAGACACAAGCATTAAACTATTTGCTACTTAGGAGTTTATTTGCTCTTGCAATTTATTCCTTGTCCAAAGTCATAAGCCTATAATCCTCCCTCTTTTAAATCACTGCTTGGATGTGGTGGAAAAAATTGTCACAAATGGATGACTGCGGTCAGGAAGGGTGAAATTGGCATTTAGCACATTGACATTAAGCCATTTAGCACATTGACTTCGGTGGGAAATGCAGACGTTCATTACCTCTTAGGGTTTGGCCCTTTAGGCAAGGTTTAAAATTGGATCTAACTGGTGTGAAGTTCCTTGGGCAGACCTTCTGCACAGGGGTGAATTTCACATGAAGGAATAATCCTCAGGAGCAAATAAATAATCCTAAGAATCAAAAATCGTGTCCATTAATGTTTTCAGCTTTGTTGTACCTTTGTTGGTCCCAGAATGTTAGAGAGACAAGGTGGGTGAGGTCATAGGCACTGACTCCGTGGGTGCTCTGGGGATGGAGCATCCACAGGAAAAAAATGGTGGATGCTGAGCACCCACTGGCAGCCCCCCTACCAGAACCTCCCCCTCTCCCCAGCACCTCCTGCCCACTGGCGGGCCCTGATGATCAGCGCCTCCCCTTTCCTCTCACCACCTACCACCTGCTGTGGATCAGCTGTTTTGTGGCATCTGGAGGCGCTGGGGGCAGGGGAGGAGCGAGGGCGCAGTGTGCTCGGGAATGGGGCGGAACTGGCTGGGGAAGAGGCAGGGTGGGGATGGGAAGAAGCAGGGTGGGGGTGGGGTCTGGGGGAAGGGGTAGAGTGGGGTTGGGGCCTGGGCGGAGCCAGCAGGGACCACCCTCTGGCAGATTATAAACTTGGCACCTATGGGTGAAGTAATATCTTTTATTGGACCAGCTTCTGTTGGTGAAAGAGACAGGGCAGGTCTACACTTAATATTGGGACAGCCGCACCAATGCAGTTGTGCCGCCGTAACACTTTAATGAAGACGCTCTATGCTGACAGGAGAGAGCTGGTAGCTATCTGGGCGGGATTTTTCACACCCCTGAGCAAAGTAAGTTATACCAAAGTAATTCTATAGTGTAGACCTGCCCACAAGCGTTCGAGCTTCACAGAGCTCTTCTTTGGGTATGGGAGAGGTGCTCAGAGTATCATAGCTAAACACACGGTGGAACAGATTGTTTAGCATACTTCCTAACACATGTTGTAAGAGATCATTCAAGGTAAAGTGGCCAATTAACACCTCTGCAGTCATGGGACAAAAAAGGGGGGTTAGTGGATGTGATGGGGTGCCTACCTCATACAAGGTCTGAGTAGTGAGAAAGGGCCAATTAACCTTATAGGCTTCACCTACAGGAGAGGCAAGGCTGATAAGCTTTTAGCTGAATATGAAGCCCAGCTAGACAGGTACAGGCTGGGCTTGTATAAAGCTAGGAAGTTGAGCGTGAGAGGGGGCTGCAGGGAGGAGCTCCGCAGTCACTCCCTAGAAAGAAAGGAGGTTGGCTAGGCACAAGGAGGAGTTTGTGGGAGCGAGCACAGGTGCCGGCTTCCAACTTTGCCTGGGGGTGCTGAACCCCCATTCAGCACCAGGCCCCACCCCCACTCCATACCTTCCCCCAAGTTCCCACTCCCACCCCACCTCTTCCTCGCCTCTTCCCACCCAGTTCTGACCCTCTCCCCCAAGCACGCCCCTCACTCCTCCCCCTCACTCCCAGCACCTTCTGCATGCCACGGAACAGCTGATCCACAGCAGGCGGGAGGTGCTGGGGGGGGGACGGAGGGGTGCTTGGCTGCCCGGTGGGTGCTAAGCATCCACTAATTTTTTTCCGTGGGTGCTCCAGCCCTGGAGCACCCAGGGAGTCAGCACCTGTCATAAACAGATAGTTAAGGGCTAATGCCTCTTTTACCTGTAAAGGGTTAAGAAGTTCACCTAGCCTAGTTGACACCTGACCAGAGGAACCAATGGGAGGACAAGATGGTTCAAAGGGAAGGAGGGAAGTTCCCTTTGTCTGGGTCAGTTTCACTTTTGACCGGAGGGAAAAGCTCCAGAATTCAGCCTCTTATTAAGTAGTGAGTATTAGTGAAGGAAATAAATAGGTTTATGTTTATTTCTTTGTAACCTGTCTTGTGCAATCAGAGGAATCATCAAATTGGGTATTTGGGTATTTTTTGTGTAACTAAGTTTTGCCCAGGGGAACATCCTCTGTGTTTGGAATCT
>NW_020664372.1:24539581-24585651 GCF_002925995.2 Terrapene triunguis | reverse complement strand
CCCCACATCTGTACCCTAAAGTTCAGAGTGGGGAAGGAACCTTGACAGCACCTATGGGGGCAAGTAAGACCTGAGATCCTGCCCTGGACTACAGAGTCTGGCAAGGAGCCAAGAGGGGGGAGTAGCCACTGGGATCAGAGCAAGCATGGGCTGGTAAACCCAGGGGTGGGCCAGGACATAGAGAAGTAATATAGGAAGGAGACCAGAGAAACAGCAACAGGGTCTGAGATTGAGTAGACCACAGTTGTTAGGCATAGGGCACCTGGGCCAGAACTCAGAGTAGAAGGCAGGCCCGGGTTCCCCGATCAGCCACTGGTAAAGTGACACTCGACCTGGACTTGGACCAGAAGACTGCCTGACACAGCATATGGGTTGCTTGTCCAGTGAGATTTTAATACCCTGGAAAGGGAGGACAATAGAGACCTCTCCAGAAGGCCGAGCCATGAGGAGGGAGCACCTTGAATTATGATGAGGGAGTCACCTGGCTCCAGAGAGAGCAAGACCACAGGGTGAGAACCTGAAGGAGGGGGCATCAGAGTGGTCATGAGCTAATCCCCAGATGTGGTCATTAGGAGGCACCACATCAGTGAGTAGTGTATCCCATGACAGTGGGTTGCAGATTGTTGTAATAAGCCATAAATGCTGTGTTTTGATTATGACCACAATTTTTAGTCTCTTACAAAATTATGAACTTAAGCTCGCAGGCTCATCCTTTGAAAGTGTTGTGCAGTTTCCTTTGAGGATGAGGACAATATCCTCATTAATAACCAAGGTCAAGATTCTGCCACCCTTACTCATGTTACGAAGCACTTTACTCAGTTCCCTGGGGCTCATTGGCACTAATTGCGGCATAAGGGTCTACTTGGGGCAAACACTATTTGTTGGAACGGCTGTCTTGTTTTGAGTGGAATGGCAAGAAAAGCAATTGCTATTTAAATAAGCTTTGTGTTTTGGTGTACTTATATGTTTTTTCAGGTAAATTACTTTTGTACTCTTTTATCTTCCCGTCTGTATTTTTTTTCTGTTTTTATTATTTATTTAAACTTGGGCCAAATTCTCTGGTCCATTAGGGCAGCTTGTTGTGGAATTTTGATGCAAATTGCCTAGAGTTTAGTTAGATGTTATGCAAAGCAAAAATAAATAAGTAAAAATTCAAAAATATTCTACTAGCCAAATAAACATTAGGTCAGTGAAAATTCAAAAATCACTTTTGGCCCTTAATAGCTGAGTGACTTGGAAGTACTATAAATGCCAAATATTTGACTTTTCCATGTACCTTTTATCTTCTCTTACATATAAACCAAATACAGGAAAAACAACCTACATTTTCTCTGAAGTTTCATTAACGGTCTAACCTTTCAGTAAGAAATGGCATTTTGGAAATGCCACCTTCAGCTTGACTGTTGATCCAATTACTAAAGGAAAAGATTACCTAGAAAGTAGGAAGTGGAAGCGAAATAGCCCAGCCATTAACCATGTGTTAACCTTTAATGGCTCACAAAGCTGTTATGGTTCTATTTTCTGTTTGTGCCCTGTGACTTCACTTGTCTGGTCTGCAGTGCACCCAGCATTTCTTTTCCAGGTCTGAGATGACTCGCCATGTAGTTGATCATTAGTGCCCTCAGCCAGAAGATCTTCACTTACTATGTAGTCTTAAAAGAGAGACCCAGCGAACATTACCAGTTGAAATGATGGCATTTTATTTTATTTGTTCATTCTTTTTTTTTATATCTAATTGGCTTCCGCTATCTCTCCCATTTGTCTCCTATGCAGTAGAAATAATGGCCCTGAAGGTCATACTTTCTAACAGTCTTCAAATGGCTTTCATCTCTCTTTGTATCTAGGAAATTATAACCCCCCCCCACACACACATCACAGTATTCCCAGACTGCCTCCCACGTATTTGTGAATTTATCCTCACTGTAGCCAAATGAAGCAGGAGAATATTATTTCCATTTTACAGATGGAAAATTAAGGCAAACAGAGGTAAAATGACTTGCCCAAGGCCACACACTGGGCTTATGCCAGGAGCTAAATCTTTATATTTTGAGTCATAGCCCAGAGCCTTAACCACAAGGCTGCCCTTCCTCCCTTCAAAGGCTTCAAACCTGCTTTAGGAGCAAAAAGTAACTCTTCCTCCCAGGGGATAGGAAAGAAGGAGACCCTCCTCACCCCCTCACAACTGCAGCAGCTAGGAAGAGAGGGGCTGCACCCATAATCACACAACACTTCCTAGCAGCCAGCAGGAGAGAGAAGAGAGACACCACCAGTTTCTAGGAGGGAAAAGAAAACATGGGGACAACATGTAAATTGCACACCAAGAACCTGTGCAGACTTTGATCCATGAGAGTTGCCACTGATGCTGATGGGGAATTCAAACATCATTGTTGCTAATTCTTGAGCTTGTTATCGTGAGTCTTGTGACATGTGGTGTTTTTCTTGGAGCCCCATCTCCTAGAGGCATGTGATTAAGTAAGAATCTCAGTTTTCATTTAAAGAAAAAGTAAATATCTAGCCCTTGTATTTAGAGATTAAAAATACCACCTAAAGGCTCAGAAACCAGAAAGTTAATAAAAACAACTCAACATTTATTGCTTTTTTCCCAAAATCTCATGACTTCTAACAAAATCTTATGGTTTTGGGTTGCCTGATTCATGTTTTTTGAATACTTGGGGTTGGCAGTACTGAAATGTAGATGGATCAAGAGCAATATCTGATGATCAGAATAGTGTGATGTGTTTGCAGGTTTTACATCTAATTAATTCCACTCAAAGAGCAAAGCATTAGAAGGAACATTGCTGCTACGACCAAGCTGAGTGCTTGGACACATGCCATCCTCACTTCCCCATTTGCACTAGCAAGCCTGAGACAATGCTGAACAGTATCTTCTAGTTTATTTACAAGACTTTTGTCATTTCTCCTGTGCTGCTTTTAAATGTTTCTCTTTTCTCCTATGGCAGCTATTCCAAAAGTTGAGTGGCTGCGCTAACCAGATGCTTTAGATTTGAAAATTCATTGCAATGTTGAAAAAACATTCAGTTGTGACTCTTGATATTTTCCATGCACTACAATCTGCTACTCTGAGCTGCTCCTACAACAGGAGCAGAATGTTACATTACAAATGCTTGCAGACTGCTTGGAGATTGAAGATGGATGTATAACTCTATTCTACTCTTATGCAGAATACCAGCCTCCTCTACTAAAAAGTCTAAATGACAAATGTGATCCTAAACTAACATTCACCATGTGACAAAAGGGAGAAGGAGGACGACAGAGGTGGAGAACTAAAGGTGGAATATTGGAACATATAACACAAAATTACTGCCGCCCTGAGTGACAACAACAGTTCCTTATTAGCATCACCAAATCATGGAGAAAATATGGGCAGCCAGATGGACACTTGGACCCAGACATTACATAGCAAGGCAGAGACAAAAGCCATACTGTTGTTACTTTGAAGGAGTCTCAAGGGAGAGCATATAGTCAGAAATCCATGGACTAGGACTTTGTCATGCTCACCTATTGGGCCGTCTGTAAGAACATAGGAATGGCCATACTGCATCGGACCAAAGGTTCACCTAGTCCAGGATGCTGTTTCTGACCAAATGGTTCCAGATAACAAGGCTTGGACACATCTTCCTTTTGTAAAGGGAAATCATGCCTCACCAATCTATAAGAATTCTTCAAGGGAATCAAGAAACATGTGGCAAAGGGTGATCAAGTGTATATAGTGATCTAGTGCAGTGGTTTTCAACCAGGGGTCCGGGGCCACCTAGGGGGCATCGAGCAGGTTTCGGGGGGGCTCCAAGCAGAGCCAGCATTAGACTCGCTTGAGCCCTGCCACCCGTGGCTGAAGCTGAAGCCTGAGCAATGTAGCTTTGCGGAGGCCCCTGTGACATGGAGTCCCAGGCAATTGCCCTGCTTGCTGCACCCTAACGCCGGCCCTGGCTTTTATATGCAGAAAACCAGTTATCGCGGCACAAGTGGGCTGTGGAGTTTTTATAGCATGTTGGGGGGGCCTCAGAAAGAAAAAGTTTGAGAACCTCTGATCTAGTGTATATAGTGACAAGGTCCCTCACCAAAGGCTCTTAAGCAAAGTAAGCAATCATGGGATAAAAGGGAAGCTCCTCTCATTGATCTGTAACAGTTTAAAAGACCTGAAACAGAGGATAGGAATAAATGGTCGGTTTTCACAATGGAGAGGAGTAAATAGCGGTGCTCCATAAGGATCTGTACTGGGGCCAGTGCTGTTCAACATATTCATAAATGATCTGGAAAAAGGTGAAAACAGTGGCAAAGTTTGCAGATCATACAAAATAACTCAAGATAGTTAAGTCCAAAACAGACTGCGGAGAGTTACAAAGGGATCTCACAAAACTGGATGACTGGGCAACAAACTGGCAGATGAAATTCAATGTTGATAAATACAAAGTGATGCATATTGGAAAACGTAATCCCAACTATACATACCAAATGTTGGGGTCTAAATTAGCTGTTACTGCTCAAGAAAGAGATCTGGATGTCATTGTGGACAGTTCTCTGAAAACATCTGCTCAATGTGCAGTAGCAGTCAAAAAACACTAACAGAATGATAGGAACCATTAGGAAAGGGATAGATAATAAGATAGAAAATATCATGATGGCACTGTATAAATCCATGATATGCTCACACCTTGAATACTGCGTGCAGTCTGGTTGCCCCATCTCGAAAAAGATATATTAGAATTAGAAAAAGTACAGAGAAGGGCAACGAAAATGATTGGCGTATGGAACAGCTTCTGTATTAGGAGAGATTTAAAAGACTGGGTCTGTTCAACATAGAAAAGAGCTGACAAAGGGGGGATATAATAGAGGTCTATAAAACCATGACTTGTGTGGAGAAAGTGAATAAGGAAGTGTTTTTATCCCTTCACATAACACAAGAATCAGGGGTCACCCAATGAAATTAATAGGCAGCAGGTTTAAAACAAACATAAAGAAGTCACACAATGCACAGTCAACCCATGAAACTCATTGCCAGGGGATGTTGCGAAGGCCATAAATATAACTGGGTTCAAAAGAGAATTAGATAAGTTCATGAAGGTTAGATCCAGCGATGGCTATTAGCCACGATGATCAGGTTTGCATCCCTATGCTCTGGGTGTCCCTAAACTTGTTAGAAACTGGGCCTCAATGACAGCGGATGGATCGCTCAATAATTGCCCTGTTCTGTTCATTCCCTCTGAAGCACCTGGCACTGGCCAGTGTTGGAAGACAGGATACTGGCTAGATGGATTGACCCAGTATAGCCGTTCTTATGTTCTTACGATGCTCTCCTCTTGGCTGAATAACTTTTTAACATAATTGAATAGTCTGCATCATCACATTTTAAGCCCAATCACTGAAGGCTTTTTTTGTGTTTTTGAAATGCCTTTCTCTGATTGCCCAAACAAGAAAGCCACGTAGTTATGGATTGGAGTGAAAAATTCTTTGCTACTAAAAACTAAGTGTCTGCTTCCAGAGGAGGTTGGATATTTCTCCTAAATTTATCAAGGATAAGTTCATAGACTAAATATGTATGATAAAACTCTGCCTCCTGCTGTTTGATCCTATTGTGTTCAGGGAAACAGGATTTTATGTACATTCTTTGTAAATAAATGGGGTTATTTAAAAGAGTATGCCTGACTCCATCATCAATTTTTCTTCTTAATGCAAACAACCCACAAGGCCCTGAATGTTGGCTAACCATCCAGGCCAAAATGGAAGACAAAATATAAAATAGGAACAGTAAAGATGTTGAATTAAGAGAATAGTAATGGGACACAGAGGGGTTGATTTACTGGGATTACACCTACATAAAAGTGAAGTGGTGAATCTGGGCCTTGGTCTTTCATCTTTAGGGTACTGGTTTAAACTTGGTTCTGGCTGGTATTAGTTGAAAGATATTACCATCTGACATCTATTCACTGAGTTATGTTTACCATCACAATGACACTAGCTTACAGAGTCCCTGAGGAGACCAACAACTGAATTTGCATTGCAGCGTTCATGGCAGGCTCGTCAGATCAGTACTGAGGCATACAGGGTATGATGACACTTAAAGCGCTACAGGAGCACAGCCGCACCGCTGTAGTGCTTCAGTGTAGACACTACTTATGCCGACGGGAGGGGCTCTCCCATTGGCGTACATGACCCACGTCCCTGAGAGGCAGTAGCTAGCTCAAAGGGAGGATTCTTCCATTGACCTAGCGCTGTCTACACGGGGAATTAGGTTGGTATAGCTACATCTCTAATGGGTGTGCACTTTCCACACCCTGAGAGACACGGCTATCCCGATGTAAGTTTCTAGTGTAGACCAGCCCATATGCTGAGAAGCTTGCACTGCTGCTTCACATGCTCTACCTGTTCTATAGATAAAGGGAAAGACAGAAAATATCATATTGCCTCTATATAAATCCATGGTACGCCCACACCTTGAATACTGTGTGCAGATGTGGTTGCCTCATTTCAAAAAAGATATATTGGAATTGGAAAAGGTTCAGAAAAGGGCAACAAAAATTATTAGGGGTATAGAATGGCTTCTGCATGAGGAGAGATTAATAAGACTGGGACTTTTTAGCTTGGAAAAGAGGCGACTAAGGGGGGATATGATAGAGGTCTATAAAATCATGAATGGTATAGAGAAAGTAAATAAGGAAGTGTTATTTACTCCTTCTCATAATACAAGAATAAGGGGCCACCAAATGAAATTAAGAGGTAGCAGGTTTAAAACAAACACAAGAAAGTATTTTTTCACACAATGCACTGTTAACCTCTGGAACTCCTTGCCAGAGGGTGTTGTGAAGGCCAATACTATAATGGGGTTCAAAAGGGAGCTAGATAGATTCATGGCAGATAGGTCCATCAATGGCTATTAGTCAGGATGGGCAGGGATGGTGTCCCTAGCCTCTGTTTGCCAGAAGCTGGGATTGGGTGATGGGGCATGGATCACTTGATGATAACCTGTCTGTTCATTCCCTTTGGGGCACCTGCCATTGGCCACTGTCAGAGGACAGGATACTGGGCTTGATGGACCTTTGGTCTGACCCAATATGGCCGTTCTTATGTTCTTCAGTCTCCAGGACTGTCAAACGGACCCCTCTGGCAAGCCCCCAGTATTTTTTTTAACTATTCACTTATGTCTACAGTAGAATGTCTAGCCCCAACTATTGTTCATTGAATCATTGTCACTGTCTGTAGCCAGTACTCAGAGCCTATGTAGAATGCCTGTTACACATCAACAAATGGACTTGGTTTTTAATAGCCTCTGACTCAGTTGCCCATCTACTATGCTCTCTTCATTGTATCTGCAGCAATTCAATCGTTTGCTTTGATTTATGACTGCCTGAAAGTGGTCAGACTGGCATTTTCTGTCTTTTACACACATACGTGTGTTTTGTGAGCTCTCATGGATGTGTGTATATCTTTATGGCTCATGCTTGCAGCTGAACTGGTTACCTGAACGGAGGAGACTGGCCAGGGACGTCAATCAGTCTGACATTTTGAAATACATGGACCAGGTTTCCTCTGGAGCACAAGTTCTTATTCCCCTGTCGGTGCTAACTCATCAAGTCTCCAAATGCTTCCAGGGTTTCGTAATGATTGAGCTAGGTGTAGGTACCTTCTGCAGGCGTCCTTCTACTGCTACTCTGCCTAAAGCCACTGGGAGCTTCATGGATGCTTCTTTTACAAATTAACTGCACTACTAAAAGTTAGAACTCTCTGAAGTTTGTTCTTTCTCCAGATTCTTAAACTGAATTTGATCTGTCTTTCTCTCATCCTCCCTCCAGTCTCGGATCGCTTTCCCCCATTCAGCTTCAATCTAATTTTCTTACTCCACTCCTCCAACAGGAGGTTCTCTGGCTTTCACACTCTCCTCCCCCTCAGTGAGAAACATCTCCTGCTGCTGCAGCAGACCATGTCACAGACACAGGCCACTCATGTGTTGCACTATTAACAACACTGGCTGTGCCGTCGCACTACAGCGACTAGACGTTCTGCCACATTACGCTTTTTAAAATGTGCAACTTTTGCTTTGATCTTGGCAGACTACGACACTGATTTAAATGCCTCCGACCTCCTTTCCCAAGCAAACCCTTCAGCATCCCTGCTAAAGAGCGCGGCAGGCTGACAGCTCTTTGGGAATCAAACTACTGAAATGAGTCCCAGGGAGGAGGAAATATGACACTGTACTTTGCCTGCTTTGCCGATTTTAAACAGGGACTCAAATGGCTAATTCTTCAACTTTTTTTTTTTATTTTTAAACGAGTAGCTTCCTAAATGGACTGGGCCTTTCTCTAGCCACTACAAGGGAAGCATCCTCTTTTCTCACAAGGCCAGCTTCCAAAAATGTGGATATTCCACCCAAGACCATCTGGAGATATTCATGAGCTTTGTTTTCCCTTTCTTTTTCCCAAGTAGACCTCTGGGACTCACGTACAGTATCCCTGGATCATTACCAGGAGCAGCATTCTCTAGCAATCTTTACGAACTTTCGGCAATAAAACTGAATACTCCCCAGACAAGAAGTTCTCACAGCCACTGAAGTACACAGTTAATCATCAATAGCAATCTAGAAGCCAGCTCAAATTTCACGGTAACCTAGATTGCCTTTTCAAAGGAACACCTAGCCTTATTTTTATTGCTTCTAGCAGAAACCTTAAGAAAGCTTTTATGATCAGCAAACTAACTAACTGACTCTAGTGTTAGCCTGGGATCTTTGATATTATTACATAACAATGCAAATATTGAAACTATTCCTCTGGAAAGGGAGGAGCTTTCCATATGTATTTTGGTTAGTACTTGACTCTGATACAATGGTGGAGAGAAGGCATATATAATTAAGAGTATGTCATAAATCATTAGCTGTTTTAAGTGAGGATTATAAGCCAAAACATCCAAGTGGTTACAAGGATAATTTGTGCAAATGTCATTTTTAACTGAAAGTTGAAGGAGTTTAGTTCCGATAGTTAACTATGGAATTTTATTTATTTATTTGTTTGATTCAGATTGTTACTCTTTTTAAATGATAGATGATCCTTCTTAATGATTTAGACTATAGCCCAGAATCTTCTGTTTGTGTTGAGATTTGAACAGCCCTGGCAAAAGAGCTAGAAAATCAGTACAGGATTCAGTTCTAGTGCACAGCCTTGCTGTGTTTACAGTTTTTCTACAGGGCTAGCAAACTGATGCCCCTCTTATGAAAATTGGTTTTCAAGCTACGAAAGACTCTAGTTCACTACTGGGAACACCAACAAATTCAAGTCCTCAGCAATGGTAAGTCTGCCTGATGTGAGGGTTCAGTAGTGCAAATTGGCCAGACCTGGGTGAAACCAGCCCAAGAAGTGGGCAGGGCTTGCTGAGAAGGACCTGGCCAAAAAGAGATCTCCTGATTCATTGAGTTCGTAGGTAGTCTCTTCTGGCCACACTCCATAAGAGCTCTCGTCAGATTTTAAAGATTCCTTCCCCACATGGGACCCTTGAAGGAGGGCAGCAGCAATATTGACTCCTCTGGGGCAGGGCATGGTGTATACAAACGACACCCCTGAAGTTGCAGAGGTGAATCTGACACACACACTCAAAAGTTGCTTTGTATTTATTTGCGTCAAAATTCATTGAAATTTTGTCCACCTACTATTTTCAACAAAGCACATGCCACAGCATTCACAGCTTAATCTCGTTAAAAATATGTGGCTCACACTTGGTTTGTATTTTCCTTGTTGACCAGATAGAGAAGTTCATAGCAGTTAGAAACTTGAGGATTTCAGGTTACAGGGGTTCACACAGCTTCCTTTCAGTTTCAGTTAAAATTTTTGTTCATAGAACATAGGAATTACCATGCTGAATGCCATGTTGAATACTTCGCCTGGTGTCTTTGGCAGTGGCCAGTATCTGATATATCAACAGAAGGTCAAGACCCACCAGGATTTAGCTTGCAAAGCTAGCAGGAACCCTGCCTCAGCCCTTTTGCACCTGACTGAGCATGCAGGAGTCTTGCCTGAAGATGACTTTATTGAATCACACCAACATATTTGACTAGACTTTTCATTATGTGCATGGGCAGCGGGTGAACCCCAGGCTCAGGGAGGCTAGCTCCTGGCCTGGCCCGCCACTTCTACCCGAGGCCCAGCCCAAAACCCAGTGCTTCCTCCCCCCTCCCCCCCCCGCGTGGCCCTCAGCCCCAGACCGCACACACACACACACACCTCCCCCGCAGCGTGCCGAGCGGGCGGTGCGGCCCCCTCTCCCAGCCCCAAAGCACCATGCAGGAGGGCAGCATGGTCCCTCCTCCAGCCCTGGAGTGCCAGGCACTTAGGCTGGCAGTGCGCTCCTTCCCTGCCCTAGACATGGTCCCTTCAGGTTAGCATTGAGGTTTATTGATAGAACAATGAGGAGAAACTGGCAGAGCCATGGCCCTGTAAATAAGCAGATAGTTCTGTAAATATGCAGAAGGCTTCAGTTTCCATGACTGTAGATACACTGGCTAATATTCTCAACAACAACAACAACAACAAAGCTAAAGTTAAACTTTGGTTTAAAAAGCTGAACTGGGAGATGATTTAAGGCTCCCACTTACGTTTGCTAGCAGAACCATACAGCAACTCTATAACAGGCAAGGCACAACAGGATAATGGGGGGGGGGGGGGGGGGGGGGAGCACCGGGTGGCTTAGGCCTTTTCATTTAAGGCACGCAATGGGAGTGAGGCACCTAAATAGCTTTGAGGATCTGAGCCTTACTCCATAGAAAACATAATCTGGAATGGTCTCACTGGATCTTACAGGGTTGCATCCCTGGGTATCAACAGGCATTTCCATGTAGCAGAAAGTCCTTGAGGCACTGAACAGATCCTGATACCACATGCCAACTTTGATCCATGACAGTCTTGGCAGGTAAATGTCAGTCCAGAGCACTTGCAGCCTCTCCTAACAGAGATCATCAATGCCTCTTTTAAAGAGGAAAATGTGCTAATGGTAAGCAGTCATAGCCACCCCTGTACATACATAGCTAATCAAAGCCAACTACAGTGGTTTCTCATGCATTTCATATATCTTTGATTTTCTACCATACCAGTTAGCTGAGCTAAAACTGTGCACATGAAAACTCCTCTTCTGTTGCATGGCAGTGATTTGGTTGTATGGAAAAGGACCCTCTGACAAATTATTTACTTATAACTAAAGAGGGAGCTGCTCTCAACATGAAAATGCCTTTATGTTCATCAATTAAATTAGCCAAATTTTCATAGTCAAGGTCATCACGGTTCTAAACTAGGTAACTAGGGAAGAGCGTAACTCATATTATATGGGGAAATTATCTTTTTTTAAGAAATAGGGAATATCTCCGTTTCTGTGTGTGTGTATTATATATAAATTTTAGCACAATAATAATTTCTTTTCAGTGGGAAAATCTAAAATTACATCATTCAGCAGACGGTCTAAAGCAGCTAGATTGACTTAGCTTTAAAGAACACTTGCACCAGACCACCATAAAAATTAAAAACTACAAAGCAAAAAAAAAAGGAGCTGCTTTTGTTCCTTTAAATTGTTTTTTTCGATAGCAAAGATAACTTTGCTAAATAGGTTTGTATTAATATGTATGTTCAAAGAATTTCACAAAAGATAACCTGCATTTTTAAATTATAATATATTCCCACCAATTGTGGTTTGTTACTAGTCACAATTAAATTTGGTCTTTTCTACCCTGGCATTGTCAGAAGCATGATACAGGTGATGTTCCATTTCTGTTTACATGTGTTGTGATAATTCTGATAACTGCACTTCAGCAGAAAAACTTCCAGAGGTGAAATTAGAACTAACCTTATTTTCAACATGATATTTGTTGAGCTGGGAATGAGTTGAAGATCCCTACTAGAGACTTAATAAAATATATTTCATGTCATTTGGGGGCAACTGAATAGTTAGTTTCTAATACACATTTATACTGTACATGTACCTTAAATACAACTCTTATAACTCTGACAGTGTTGGAGATCATTATTATTATAACCCAGAAAAATGTGTTGGACATAATGTTCAGTAACATTTTTTTCAATATGGACTTATCCTGATCCTACCAAAGTCAAGAGTAAGGCTCCAATGCAAGATCAGGACTTACATTCACATAATACGTTTGGGACAACTGATTGACGTCTAATAGCAAAGTTACAGTAAGAATTATATTCTCCCCACATAACATTTACATCTTTGTTTTGATGGCGCAACATTTATTTTTTAAAAATGATTAGACTAATATCTATGGAGAGAATGATCTGAAATACTTACCCCTTTTTTATGTTTGGCCGTGAGGGTGTATACATTTTTCCTTACATTTCCTTTGGCTTTTCAAGTCTTCCCCTTGTAGTAACATTAAGGAATGAATAGTGAGCCACTCATTTATATTTCTTATTATAAGTTCCAGAACGTCTTGACACTTGCATTCTATGGAAGGCCAACAATATACAGCATAATGATTTTATCATCTGTTCTATTTTAGGCAGAAATGTGGTACCAAATGGGGTTGTATAGATGTAAGTGAGGGCAAAGTTCACCTGATGGGATCTCAGGTTAGATTGGATAGTCTTAAGTAAGGCCAACTGTAGTGGTTTAGGAAAATAGCACTCAGAAGCTTGCAAACAAAGCTTGCTGACTAAGTCTTGTGGTCGGAGTGACTTTTGGCAATAAACGTGGGGCCTGATGAAATTTTCCCTTGTGTACTTAAGGAACTACCTGAAGCAATCTCAGAACCTTCAATGATCATCCTCAAGACCTAATGAAGGGTGGGTGAGGTCCCAGAAGACTGGAAAAGGACAAACATAGTACCTATCTTTAAAAAGGGCAACAAAGAGGACCTGGGGATCATAGACCAGTCAACCTCAATACCTGGAAACATACTGGAACAAATTATTTAAAAAAATCAATTTGTAAACACCTAGAAGATAATAGGGTGACAAGAAATAGCCAACATGGATTTGTCAAGAACAAGTCATGCCAAACCTATCTAATTTCCTTCTGTGGTTACTGGCCTGTGGATGTAGGGAAGCAGTATGTGTGATATATCTTGATTTTAGTAAGGCTTTGGACACAGTCTCACTTGATGTTCTCATAAGCAAACTAGGGAGATATGGTCTAGATAAAATTATTATAAAATGGGTGCACAGTTGGATAAAAAACCATGTTCAGAGAGTAGTTATCTATAATTCACTGTCAAACTGGGAGGATGTATCTTGTGGGGATCCCCAATGGGCTGTCCTGGGTCTTGTACTATTTAATGTTTTCATCAACGACCTAGTAATGCAAGGAAGAATATGCATATAAAATATATGGATGATACCAAGAAGGGGTTGCATACACTTTGGAGAACAGGATTAGAATTCAGAATGACCATGACAAATTAGAGAATTGGTTTGAAATCAACAAGATGAAATTCAAAACAGACAAACGCTAAGTACTACACTTAGGAAGGAAAAATAAAACGCACAAACACAAAATGAGGATTACCTGGCTAGGTGGTAGTACTGCCGAAAAGGATCTGGGGTTTATAGAGGATTATAAATTGAAGCTGAGACAATAATATGATGCAGTTGCAAACTAGGCTAATATTCTGGGGTGCTATAACAAGGGTTTATGTTTTTCCCCGTCCTCCCATCCTGAGTCACCACAGAAACCACTCTTTTGGTGTCCACTCTGTATAATTTATTCAAGTCCCCTCCACCAGCACCTGTACAGTGCAATACAACCATTCTAATACCTATAACCCTATTGCCTTCAACCCCTGTTCATCAGGGCCCTGGGAGGAAAAGGGATCTCCCTTCCTTAAGATCTCCTTTGGTCTGGGCACAGCTAGCCCTGTCCTCGCCTAACACTTCCTTCCTGCCTTTTACTGGGCTAGTTAACTAATGAGCCAATTAGTTCCTTAACTCACTCAGTCTCCCCATATGATTGAGGAAATAGGGAGGAATTAGCCAAACAACCATCACTGGAGAAACTAGTTAAGGCCACAGTGGTCAGAGTGCTGACTCATCTGTTAGGCCTCAGCACTTTGTCACAAGTATATTAACTTGTGAGTATCACATATAAGACACGGGAGGTTATTGCCCCACTCTACCTCAAAATGGTGAAGCCTCAGCTGTAGTATTGTGTCCAATTTGGGGTACCACACTTTAATAAAGCTGTGGACAAATTGGAGAGAGTCCAGAAGAGAGCAACAAAAATGATGGAAGGGTTAGGACGTATGAGGAAAGGTTAAAAAACTGGGCATGTTTACTCTTGAGAAAAGAAGATGAAGAGGGGACCTGATAACAGTCTTGAAATATGTTAAGGGCTGTTATAAAGAAGATGGTGATTAATTGTTCTCCATGTCCACTGAAGGTAGAACAAGAAGTAATCAGCTTAATCTGCAGCAAGGGAGATTGTTAGATATTAGGAAATATAAATAGTTAAGCACTGGAAAAAGTTTCCAAGGGAGATAGTGGAATCATTGTCATTGGAGATATTTAAGAACAGATTGGACAAACACCTGTCAGGGATGGCGTAGGTATACTTGGTCCTGCCTCACTGGAGGGGGATGGACTTGATGACTCTCAAGGTCCCTTCCAGCTCTACATTTCTATGTTTCTGTGACACATGACCAGAAAGGGTTAAGCATCCTGCAAGATAAATGACCTAAATTCAACCTCTAGGGACATATTGGTAGATAATATTTGTGGTTTTGTGTATTTACATCTATATTATTAGAAGTTAACAATGTAATCAAACAGTTCCTGTCTATGCTGTATTCTGTTAATTCAGAGATCAAAAGGAGACCTTAACATTTAAATGAATTGTAAATATAGTGATATCACTGTATTCAGCTCTCTTAGAAATGTATAGCAAATCACCTGCAAATGGCTGAAAACAGGCAATTGCTTTATATTAATCCCTGTAGCTAAGCACCACTGATGCTTAGGAAATAGGTCTACCTCAAAGTCTCCATGAGTGCCTATTGTTCACCTACCGACTACTAGCTGTCAAGAGAAGGCCTGGAACTGTATAAAGGTGTCTTGGGTCCTGATCCTTTTTATTTCAGATCTGCTTGATGCTTTATGCAGGGGAAGCTTAAGTCATAAGTCTGATATCTCCAGTCCCACCTGGATTACCCTGGATATGAACATTGGACTATACCCTATGGACTAATTCTGAAAGAACTCTTTGCAACTACAAAGCTCACCATCTCTACTATAAAACTGATCTCAGAATGGTACTCATGTCTGTGTGTAGCTGATCTTTTAACCAATACTCTTTCTCTTTTCTTTTTTAATAAATTTTAGTTTAGTTAATAAGAATTGGCTGTAAGCGTCTATTTGGGTAAGATCTGAAGTATTCATTAACCTGGGAGGTAACATGTCCGATCCTTTAGGATTGGTAGAACTTTCTTATATGATGAATAAGATTTTCAGTAATCCTCATCATATTTGACTTGGGTACCTGGGTGAAGGCTTAAGGCTGGGTTGCTTTAAGGGAACTGTGTTTTGGCTTCTGGGTAACCAGTAAGGTATTATAGAAATTGTTTTGAGGCTAGTTTGGTGGCTCTAAATACTGGAATGACCACCAGTTTGGGGGATTGTCTGCCCCATTCTTTGCAGTTTGCCCTTAATTAAGTAACCTCAGTGTGGCTCCCCTGGGATCCCGATCACAGTTTCTATGTCTTTGGGTTTCCCCAGTACAAATAATGGGCCAAATCCTGCAGTGCTTCTGTATGGACATATTCTTTTGGACCCAGGAAAAATCTACACAGTGGGGAGATACCATAAAAGTTTAAACTCAGAGTTTTCTCCTCATATTCCATAAGGAGATGGCAAGCTCCCCTTTCCACAGAGGTTGCCCTCCTAAACTAATAGGTGTCTTGGAAAGCCTGGTACTTTCATATAGCTGCCAAGCTGGTTCCCTTTCTCCCAGCAGTAAGGCTCCTAAAGTGGCTCACTCAGGAGTCTCACTGTATCATGCATAGAGGGGAACCCAGTAAGAGTTTACTGCTTGGATCATAATTAACTCCCATTAGTTAACAGGGCATGTAACCATGGCTCCTGTAGGAGATCAGGTTTATGATAGTTATTCTCTCGCCCAACCTCTTCTTTTCCCTGACCCCATAGGCGCCGACTTCCCTTCTACCCGGGGGGTGCTTGACCCCCTCCCTCCAGACCCTCCCCTACTCCACCCTTCCCACAAGCCCCTTCCCCCACCCTGCCTCTTCCTGCCCCTGCTCTGCCCCACCCAGCCTCTTCCCCACCTCTTTCCACCCCCTTCCCTGAACACGCCCCATCCCCGCTCCTCCCCCTCCCTCCTGGAGCCAACCAGCACGCTGTGAAACAGCTGTTAACAATGGGTGGGAGGCACTGGGAGGGAGGGGGAGGAGTGATCAGCGGGGCCGCCAGTGGGGGAGAGGCGCGGGGGGCAAAGGGGGGAGTTTGGCTGCCAGTGGGTGCTTGCGCCCACTAATTTTTCTCTGTGGGTGTTCCAGGACTCCAGAAGCACCCACGGAGTTGGCACCTATGCCTGACCCTATCTCCAAAATCCAAGTAGAGTCTGAAGTAGAGTTGTGCCAGTTGATGGGAGTCTGTTAGATCAGAAGGGTGCACACCATAGAGCTAACACTCCCCTCTTCTGTGTGCTGCTGGTGGGTTCCAATAGATTTGACTCCTCTCACAGAAGTGAATGGGAAATGTGCCTGAGTCAGGAATTAAGCCAATTATTGGTATTGGCCTAATAATTAATATGCTTAGTTCTTTTAAAGATATCACAACTCTTTTACAAAGTGTAGCCAGATTTGTGAAAGCTCTAGTCGTAACCAGAGAAGAGTAATTTTTCTGTGAATTTGCATGAAATTATGTATTTTGCAGAATGGATTCTCTTTAGACTGTCACAGACCCTTCTTGTGAGGATTCTGATTGTCATTGTACTGGCGCACATCAGATTTTCATTTTGATTCTGGCGTCTGTACTGATTAAACATAGAGGAGAGTGAAATGGTGATGATACCTGTTATTGCTCTGAACTGTGAAGGTCAACATGTCTTTTCCTTTTTTCCTAGAAACATTTCTTCTGGAAAGCAGAAGTATCGGGAATGAAATCACATATAATTATTGTGCTCTGATACAATGCCATTCCTAACGTATTTCTAGATGTCTGCATTACCATTGCCCATGGTTTAGCTATCACATAGCAAAAGTGGTAAAGATAGGAAATCAATATAGTTGTTGAAAGAAATATTAGAAATGTGAAGTTGCAGAAGAGATAAATGACTATTCTAGATAGATCTAGATCACTGATAGTTCATACCTCAGCGCTTGAAGGTTGTCGGTGATCCCTCAAGGTCAAGAATGTCTCTTTCACAGATTTTCATGGGTCCTTGGTGACTGAGGAGTCCGATTCTTGAGCCACAGGCTTGTTGGTAGACATTGCAGGTGGTGATGGAAGACAGGGTTGGGCCACAATTGCAGTGTGACAGTCGTCTTTCCTTTTTTTTCTGGCATTTTTCTGTAACCAGGGCAAGGCGATTTTCCTCAGAAGTGGAAGTTCCCTTTCTGACAAGTCTTCACCAGTTATCCCTATCCTGAGCTGCTATCTCCCAGTGTTTCTTTTGGCCTCCCCATTTCCTTTCTCCTTTGGTGATCTGGGCGTACAGCAGTTGTTTTGGTAAGCATACATCAGGCATGAGCACACAATGCCCGCTCCATCTCAGCTGGTGCTGGATAATCAGGGCCTTCACAGTTGAAGAGGTTTGGTTGGGATAATGTTGATGCTTACTTGATCCTTACCCACAGTATCCAAAGCTCTTGCATCCTTAAAACTGGAGCATATCCCACATTCCTGATATTTCTAAAACTCCCATAAATTTCAGTTGGAGTTTTGTGAGTAGTAAGATCAAGCTGTTGAGCTGGAAATGTTGCACAGTCAGCCTTTCTCATAGTATCTGTGTTTGGTGTCAGCTGGAAAGCAGAAGAGACTGGAAAATAAAGAGGAAAATGTTAACCAAACTTTTTAAAACTTTTTTTTAAAAGGTTCTGTTCCAAAGGTTAACGCTGATTAATACTTTACTCAAATAAGTTCACCCACCCTTAATACAGATGCTGGCACCTGATCAAGATGTGGAAGAACATAACCAGAAAAACACATATAAACAAGGTTAAGAAACTGCTAGCACTTTTCTTCTTGAAGTTTAAAAAAGAAAGCCAAGGCAAATCTAAAATGGAAGGTAAATTAAAACAGTGAACCCTTTCCTTTATGGAGTTAGAATAATACATTAATTGCACAGACACCTCTGTGAAATGCATTTTATAACATTACTGATAAATGTCTCTCTCCCACTGTTTCCAAAGGTTGAGCCATTAGTCATTAAATGAGCAACTGCCACTAATAATTCACTTGGCCTCATTCCACACCATAATGAGTTCTGGGACAGTTAGAAAGTATTATATATTAATGCTTTCCTAGTTACTGACCAAAAGAAATTGCTCAAAGAGTCTTCTAAGATCTGCATTTTCCCCTCATATTTACTCCCATTAAAATTCTCTTTAATGAGCATCAAAGGACCTGCGGTTCTAAATTACTACCATTTTTCTTTCCATTTAACCATTTGAGGATGAGAAAATGTTTATTTAAAAAAGCTGAAAAGTAACATATGCAAGCAAAGTTATGGTTAAGAAAGACCTTTTGTACTCTATAGTTGATACACTGGTTTGAAATATAGCATGGATAGGTTCAAAGAGACATTAAACTAGAAAGCTATTACATGCTTTGGAAACTAAGAGCAATATTTTTAAATTTAGGTGACTAATGTGAGGCTAAAGTCAATGGGAGCAGCTGAGTGCTCAGCACTTCTGAAAATCAATCCACTTCTCTGTAGGTCTCTACATATGGATCTAGAAGCCTAACTTTACTCAACTTTAGTTGAAAATATTGTCCTAAGTCAATAATACAACAAAAAGAACAGGAGTACTTGTGGCACCTTAGAGACTAACAAATTTATTTGAGCATAAACTTTCATGGGCTACAGCCCACTTCATCAGATGCATAGAATGGAACATATAATAAGAAGATATATATACATACAGAGAACATGAAAAGGTGGAAGTTGCCATACCAACTCTAAGTGGCTAATTAATTAAGATGAGCTACTGTCAGCAGGAGAAAAAAAACTTTTGTAGTGATAATCAAGATGGCCCATTTCGGACAGTTAACAAGAAGGTGTGAGGATACTTAACATGAGGAAATAGATTCAATTTGTGTAATGACCCAGCCACTCCCAGTCTCTATTCAAGCCCAAGTTAATGGTATCTAGTTTGCAAATTAATTCCAGTTAAGCAGTTTCTCGTTGGAGTCTGTTTTTGAAGCTATTCTATTGCAAAATTGCCCCCTTTAAGTGTGTTACTGAGTGACCAGAGAGGTTGAAGTGTTCTCCTACTGGTTTTTGAATGTTATGATTCCTGATGTCGAATTTGTGTCCATTTATTCTTTTGCGTAGAGACTGTCCAGTTTGGTCAATGTACATGACAGAGGGGCATTGCTAGCACATGATGGCATATATCACATTGGTAGAAGTGCAGGTGAACGAGCCCCTGATGGCGTGGCTGATGTGATTAGGTCCTATGATGGTGTCACTTGAATAGATATGTAGACAGAGTTGGCATCGGGCTTTGTTGCAAGGATAGGTTCCTGGGTTAGTGTTTTTGTTGTGTTGTGTGTGGTTGCTGGTTCCATTCTATATGTTCTATATGTTCCATTCTATGCATCTGATGAAGTGGACTGTAGCCCACAAAAGCTTATGCTCAAATAAATTTGTTAGTCTCTAAGGTGCCACAAGTACTCCTGTTCTTTTTGTGGATACAGACTAACATGGCTGCTACTCCGAAATAATACAACAGACATTTGACTGCAAAATAACATAAAGGTAATTTGTGGTATGCAAAAATAAAGTATACATATAACTATATATATACACATATAACATATTATCTTATAAGGATTCAGATTAAATGGGATCCAGATCTTACATTTCATCTTATGTTTGTAATGGAGATGGACTGGAACTATTTATTCTTGTGACAGAATATACCCTGTATTCACAACCTACATGCTATTGTAATAACCTTTGTACAAAGTATGTCTTGTAATGTATCGTTTGAAAACTCATAATTTGCTGGTCAGTAATGTCCTGATCAAATAGGTGTAACAACATTGTATGTGAAATTATAAGATTCCTCTGTATAGTCTTATTACCATATGTTCCAAACCCTACAACCCTGCCCAAACAGAAGCTGGCAAACATTTAATCAGCACAGAGTCATCAAGTAGGAAGGAAAACAGAGTTCAAACAGGTGAGACAAAGCCAGCAGGGAACATCCTTCCACATAAACTCTTTGTCCCCTAGTGCCCAGCTGTAAATGTTTTTCAAGAGGGGATTGAAACTATAAAAGGGTGGGACAAACACCCCAAGGAGCCCCTCTCTCTTCCCCTACCCATCACATTCACTGGACCCAAAGAGACAAAGGAAGCATTTTTTGGACTCTGCGGGAGGGGTCTTGGCGCACAGAGTTTGGTCAGTGATACAGGTCTGCCGCATCTTACGTGCATTTAACATGCGCAATTTCAGCTTTATGCGGTTGGCAAAAACAAAACAAAAACAAAAAAAAAGAGAAAAATAACTATTTTAATACTGTACCTGTAGTGCAGGCGATTCCGGCCCGCCATTACACTCAATGTAATTTTGACTATACGCGATTTTCGCTTTACGCACTGACTGCGGAACATAACCCCCAGCGTAAGATGCGACAGACCTGTACTGTGGAAAGCATGTGGTGAGAAACCTTGCTTGGATCTTACATGGTTTGCTAAGTTTGGCATTAATAAGTGTTTTGTCTTTATTTTTTTGTAGCCATTTCTGACTTTTATGCCTCATTATTTGTACTCATTCAAAATCTCTTTCTTTATAGTTAATAAACTTGTTTTACTGCTTTAGTGTGTTTAAATTAAAGTGTCTGAATAACTATTTGAGATAATAAGCTGACATATTATTCCCTTAAAAGAATAATGGGTTTAAAATGGTTGTACTATCTAGGAGAGGGCTGGGCAGTACACAAGAGATACATTTCTGGGGGAAATCTGGGGCTGGAAGTATGTTGGGATCACCCTGCTGTATAACCAAGGCTGGTGGAAGCCACAGCGGAACTGCTGTCAGACACTCAGGGTGTGGCTTGCATGCTGGAAGGCTGTCAGAGGCCCACATGGGACCTACTTCAGCAAGGCACTGTAAGGCTCCCAAAGTTGTAGAGCAGGGGTGACACAACCCCACACTGGTCTGGACTATACTCTGGTATGTCACAATTCTAACTCCATGTACTTTGACATCCAGATGAAATAGGACCTTAATATGAACATCACCTTGGTTTGGGCTTGGTTTCGCAAAATCAAAAACCAATTGACAGGGTTTTCCAAACTAAAAGCATACTGTGACTCCAGACTTCTACCTCTTATATGTCAATTTTAATTCTTCTTTCCTCTTCTCCATCTTCTTTTCATTTTTCCTTCTTATCTATAATCTTCTCCATCAACAACCTATGATGGGAATGATTTTATTTCTGGGCACAAGTTTGGGTTTTTCATTTTGACATGAACAGGGTCAGGAATGAGTCCAATCTTATGTGCTTTGGTAAGGAGTCCTACAGCCGAGAGTGATTTTCCCTTGATACCTGAGAGTCATATTTTGGATATCTTCAAGTGCAGATGTTGTGTTGATTGTAATAGTGAGGTATCTGAGATCTGAGATAGCCAGGTCATAGACATTTAAGAACTTTTTGTACATTAATACTGGAATTTAGAATTCAATGTGAAAACAAACAGGGAGCCAGCCAGTGGAGTTTATAAGAACATTGGCGTGATATGGTGCACTGTCCTTTTTTCTTTAATAGGTGGGTTGCTGAAAGTTAAACAAGATGTTTCTTCCATGCGCCATTCACCTTCTAAGGTAGAGCAAGGTAAAGTGAGTTGTAGGAGTATAGTTGGAAGGTGACAAACACAACTTACTGTAGTAAGACCCTAATTTGAAAGGAAAAATTGCAGTCTCTTAGTCAACCAAAGAGGGAAGAAGGCTTTCCTAATCATGGCTGAAATCCAGGAGCAGTGGGGAGTCCAGCACAGTCCCCAAACTGCACAATATTTTGATAATAGGGGCTGGTATGTATTTTTAAGTGGAAAGGGTAAAGTACTAAACCTTACAGGATTTGATGTGTGAGGAGGCAAAAGTTTCCATCATGAGTTTCTGGGATCTGCCTGACAGGAATGAGTGGATCCTAGAGCGCCCCTTTATTTACTCCTGTTAAGTTTTGTGTGTATCATCAGCACAATAGTGGGTTTCACTCAGAGGCCAGCAGTGAGCAGACCATGGCCCATCAATTCCCTGGTGCTCCAGAGTTCTCCCAGACAAATGGGAGTGAGGGGAGGTAGGGACCTCTAGGCCTTTTCTCTCCACCAGGTCCCAGCCCAGGACACAAGGGGGAGAGGTGTGGTTACACTGGATAGCACCACCCCTTGCTGGTCAGGCGCACCAGGCTCCCCTGGGTTGCTTCCTACATCTCTGCTTTCTCTTTAGTTTGGGGTATGGCTGCAACTTTCCCCCCCAGCGGGAGTTCTCAGGCACTCCCAATAGCTCAGTCAGTCAACTGAACATTCCCCAGTTTTCCTCCTAGTGTCCAGTTATTCTCCTCAGCAGGGAGTGTGGGAGGGGAAAAGAGCAAGCCCCTACCCTCTTAGTTGGATCTTACCCATAGTCCAGACCCTCGTCTGTGGATTGCTTTGTCCAGAGAAGTTGCAAACTGGCTTCCTCCTTTAGACAGCCTCTCCTTTATTCTCCCCTCTGCTTGACTGTCAGAGTCCCCTTTTGAGCAAGTCCTCCATTTGGAGCTTGATCTGCAGGTGCTGAGGGGTGGGGCCCTCAGGCGCAGTACTGTTCCTTCACTCTCTTAGTTTCATACACCACCACCCCAACTCAGGCCTGGCTTAATGGGGTTGGTCTGTGTTGAGAAATTCCTCCATCCCATGAGAAGGAGTCCACACACTTGTGATCTTTTCCCACTTGGTGCAGCACATCAGACTGATATAGCTGTAGTGAGAGGTACAAAATCCAGGGGGTGTGGTCCTTCATGCCATGTAACCACTGGAGGGGTGTGTGGTGTAAATATAGAAGAGTTCCTATAGTGGGAGTGTTGCAACTGGTTCCCCAGTGCTAAACCATAATGTGACATTAGGCTGTTCTCTCTCTCTCTCTCTCTCATAACCTAGAGAATACTACCTCACAGGCATTAGCTATTTGTGTCACTTGTGACACAGGGATGTCTAGTTCCTGTACAATCACAGTTTCCAAAGGCATTCCCTCTTCTCTATCAGGGGACACGCTAACAGAGAAGAGGATATCTCCTCCCCCTTTGCTCCACTAGTCTCCTCTGCATCACCAGTCCCCTCCTCTAAGATGACACTTGACTCCACCTCCTGCTGTGTCACTCTGGGACTTCCCTTTTCCCTTGTAGTTGCTTCACTGCTAACCTCCTCTTCTGACTCTCCCTGCGGCTCTTGAAACTCCGTCTCTGACTCTGCTCCTCAAGGTACCATGTCAGCCTGAGCTAACTCTCTCGTCCTACTTCCAGTAACTGGCCCCACAGGTTAGTCTATCTCCATCAGTTTCACCATACCGACTAGGAGGGGAACCGATGCTCTGTCCTCCTCTAACTCATGTCCTATCTCTCTCGCAATATGTGTTACCATCGACACCACTTTATTTGCTCTCTCTCTCTCTCAAGGAGCTCTCAGCAGCAGGCATTTCTGTAGCCCTGCTATACCAGAGGCCAGCTATGCCACCACCCCCCCACCCCCCAGCTCAGACATTCACACCCTCTACCCCCAGAGCCCAGCCACACACACCGTAGCCCAGACACTCACACTCCCTACCCCCCAGAGCCCAGGTGTGGGCCCCACCAAGCCCAGACACTCACACCTCCTACCCCCCCAGAGACCAGCTGAGCCCCCCACACACACACACACAGCCCAGACACTCGCAGACCTTACCCTCCTAGAGCCCAGGGAGCTAGAGGGAGAAACAGCCTGATCATGCTATCATAGAAGATTAGGGTTGGAAGAGACCTCAGGAGGTCATCTAATCCAACCCCCTGCTCAAAGCAGGACCAACTCCAACTGATGCTGGGCTTGCACGGAATTTCCTGTGCACCGCCACCTCCTTCCTTCTCGGCTCCACAAAAGTGATGTCCCTTACTCTGGAGCTCATAAAAGTGTTTTCCTGGGTGGGGATCCCTCAAGAAATAATTACTAAGAAAGGTACTAATTTTATGAGCCAAATCCCCTGGCCTTGTCTTCTATTTGCGAGCTGGGCTCTGATAGGTCCAGCGGCCCCTAGTGGTGGCCAATATCTCTGCAGCCCATTTCTGTGGGGGAAAAAGGAAATTCTGCAAGCACATTAATTTCTGCGAAATTCTGCATTGCACAGGAGCACAGAATTCCCCCAGGAGTAACTTATGGACCACCTTACCCCAAACTTTCCAATAGCCCTCTCAAAATTACTCTGTGGCAACTGTAGTGCTTTGTTAAATGAAACGAAAAGAAAAAAATTAGGACAAGAGTAAAGAGTCCAGACGAAAATAAATTCATTGTAATTTGGTGCAGTTGCTCATTCCCTCCTTCTCTATCCCCTTCATTTCCTCTAGGAAATGCTCCATCCTCTGAAGCATTGAGCATCTTCAACTCCCATTGACTGCAGTGGGAGTTAAGGGCTCTCACCATTTTGCAGTGGGTTTAAACTTCAGCAAACTAAAGCCACTTTACTTCTGCATGAGAGCATCCACCCGGGGTTTTGATGCACTTTAATTTATGTGTATTAATTTCACACTGTTAGTTAATTCATCTTAACTCCTTGTGTAGACATGCCTTCAGTGTCTTGCTCTGTCAGGGCCTAAGACAGACACACAATACAGTTCAGAAATAGAAAATACAGAATGAGTAGGTGAAGTTAAAGTCTTCAGGCAGTGTGATACTACACATGTAGGGCCTGATCCAAAGCCCACTCTAGCCCCTAAATTCTCCCATTGACTACAATGGGCTTTGGATAAGACCATTATTGCTTGTCTACACATAAGAAGATGTACCACTTTAACTATACAGGCATGCAGTTATATGGGTAGAAAAGTACTTATATCGGTATAGCTTATTCCTGTATGAGAAGGGGAATAAGATATAGTGATATAAGCACTTCTATACTGATATAACTGTGTCCATAGTAGGGCTTTACCAATATAACTACTTTAGCTAAAAATCACACCCGTAACCAAAATATTGATACTAGTAAATTTTTTAAGCATAGACCAGCCTTATTTGTGGATTAGCATTACTAGTCTTCCCAGAATTGTGAAAATGTATCCCTGAATGGTGGAACAACTGTATCCATAATATGATTTCTTCTTCCCAAGTTTCACTTGTTGTGATAGATGTATACGTATGGGACCCTTACTAGTAGCTTTAGAAATATTTAAGCAGCTAAACATCTAAACCTTAAAGACTATGAAGTGAGTAAAGTTAACTTGAGTTCTCAAAAGTTATGTTCTCACCAGAAATTCTAGTGGTGAAAATTCTGGGTTGTATAAAATAATTTAATGCCCTTATGTTTCCTTCAGCTGATGTAATGAGCCATTTAGCTCACACAAGTTTGGTGGGTTTTGACAGTTAATTTACAAATGACATCTCAAAACAAGCAACTAAGATTCCAGGTCTCTCTGTGCCAAAAAGTAATTAGCCTGAACCTACATAACACTAGCAGTTAAAGCCAAGCTGAGCTGTTTTATATGCCCTTTCAACATGGTGCAAATGAGTTTTCAGTGCAGAACTGCACAATCCTATTGTGAATTAAAGTCAGATTCTGCCTCAGAGGAGCTATATGCAAATCTGAGAAAAAAATTCTGCCTAGGCTTTCTTTTTAAATCGCCCCCAAATTAAAAAATGCCATCTCTTCTAGCCACAAATTTGTCATCCCCTTGCTAATCAAGTGTCCATAGCAAGCCATAATGACATGGTAAATTATAATGAATAGCATAGAGACCTAGCATTAATTAAACACACATCTGATTTCTATTATAACAGGAGTACAGACAGGTTCATACCTATGAGGCCAGCGAATGTAGAAACGACTGCAAGTTCTACTAACCCCAGTGGTCTTCTTAAAATGTCGGTAGTTTCATAAAATGACTGGTCAATAATAATTTCATTTCACAGTAGAATCAATGCTTTGGGAACTACCAGACCCTGCGATTCCCCTAGCATGAAATTAATGAGGCAAGTGAAATGGCCATTTTAATTTCTTTTTAGCCCCGAGACTTTTCAGAACAATATTTCCATTACTCATATTCAGTAGCACTAAATTTCTAAACTGCATGTAGGTAATACCTAATTAAAACATATCACTTTTTGTTTGTAGATCTTAAAGAACTTCACAAAAGGTGACAGGCATCTTTAGCTCTGTTTTTCAGATTCACAAACTGAGGCAGAGTGATTTGACCAAGGTCACACACTAAGTCAGTGTCAGAAATGGGAATAGAAGCCAAGTTTCCTAGATCCCTGTCCTATGCTGTCTTTGAATGATGCACCCATATGCCCGTAACACACATACTTATACTCTGCCTTTGCATTGTGCTGAATAAGAGCTACTTACACCTGCCCTACATTTACACTTCGCTTACTTCACAAAAAGAACGTAACATCTGCTAACTCTTCCTTGACCTTATCGGGTACAGAAAACAGCTGAGGCAACATTCTATGCTGCATCTCTCTGCATAAATAAAATGATAATGATAGACAGGGCCGGCGCAACCCATTAGGTGACCTAGGCGGTCGCCTAGGGCACTACAATTTGGGGGGCGGCGACCGCGGCAGTATTTCGGCGGCGGGACCTTCCGCTGCCTCTGTGGGGGGCGGTATTTCGGGGCGGGACCTTCCACCGCCTAGGGCGGCAGAAAAGCTGGCGGCGCTCCTGATGATAGATCAAATGCTTTTGTAACACACGGCACCTCAAATTCAAGTATAGCTAGTGTGCAATTTTTCCACCAGTTTAGACAGCAACTATAAATTTCAAGCACTATAACATGGCAGCCAGTTGAAGGTGTATTGGGTGCTCAGTGAGAAAAGAATGTCAGTCACTGAGTCGTCTAATTCCTTACACCACCACAGCCAACAGAACATGAAGATTTATTTTCATCCAATATTTTCCAACTAATTTTACTTTAAAGTCACTGTCAAATGTTCCAGCAGCATTCTCATTCCATCAGCGGGTGCCTCTAGTCCTAATCCCATATCACTCTTGAGATAAGGCAGCGACAAATGGCCAGGCCTGTCTGACTGCAATACTCTTTCTCTCTTCAGGTTTGTCCCTCTGGAATAAGAAACAAATGTAGTATTGTCTGCAATACTTCCTTTGAAATTCTAATCATGTAGATAAGAAAAGTGTGAGACAACATGCTACTAAACCCCCCCCCCCCATAACTCCCTCAAATTTTGCAGGAGAGAAGGCACATCTGTTTATAATTTATGGGACTCACAGAGTGAAAGTGGGACAAACTCTTTCAAACATGGATGCCTAAAGTTAGTCACTGAGAAGCAGATGCTTCTGATTAAAGGTTTATTTATATAGGTGTCTGTAATGGTCCTCACTCGGGGTCTGGTTCTGGAGCATGGCCTAGTGGTCACGGCCACAACCCGTGACTGGCAAGGGGGTTGTGGGGAGGGGAGCCCAGGCCCTCCCACTCCACCGAGCTCTGATGCAGGGTCCTTTGGGCTACCAGTAGTCTGGCAACCAAGACTGCTTAAGGATGTCCTCTCTGGGCCTCTTCCTCTTGTCACCCACCTCCCCCGCAGGGTCAGCTTAGTCCAAGGCTTTCCCCTGCTTGGGAAATCCAACCAGAATAAGTAAGAGGCAGTTACTAATGTCCAAGGTCCCCAGGATACTTCCCTCTATGGGTGGGTCCTTCCTTCCCTGAGGGAAGGCCCCTTTGGGCAGCTGTGTCAGAGCCTGTAGGCTTCCCTCTGCTCTGCTGGTGCTGTGGGTTGCAGGTCTGCTCACTTAAGAACATAAGAACGGCCATACTGGATCAGACCAAAGGTCCATCTAGCCCAGTATCCTGTCTACTGACAGTGGCCAATGCCAGGTGCCCCAGCGGGAATGAACAGAACAGGTAATCATCAAGTGATCCATCCCCTGTTGCCCATTCCCAGCTTCTGGCAAACAGAGGCAAGGGACACCATCCCTGCCCATCCTGGCTAATAGCCATTGATTGACCTATCCTCCATGAATTTATCTGGGTTTTTTTTTGAACCCTGTTATAGTCTTGGCCTTCACATCATCCTCTGGCAAAAAATTCCACAGGTTGACTGTCCTTTGTATGAAGAAATACTTCCTTTTGTTTGTTTTTAAACCTGCTGCCTATTAATTTCATTTGGTGACCCATCGTTCTTGGGTTATGAGAAGGAATAAATAACACTGCCTTATTTATTTTCTCCACACCAGTCATGATTTTATAGATCTCTATCATATCCCCCCTTAGTTGTCTCTTTTCCAAGCTGAAAAATCCCAGTCTTATTAATCTCTCCTCATACGGAAGCCATTCCATACCCCTAATCATTTTTGTTGCTCTTTCCTGAACCTTTTCCTATTCCAATATATCTTTTTTCAGATGGGGCGATCACATCTGCACGCAGTATTCAAGATGTGGGAGTACCATGGATTTATATAGAGGCAATATGATATTTTCTGTCTTATTATCTATCTTAATGATGCCCAGCATTCTGTTCACTTTTTTGACTGCCGCTGCACACTGAGTGGATGTTGTCAGAGAACTATCCACAATGACTCCAAGATCTCTTTCTTGAGTGGTAACAGCTAATTTAGACCGCATCATTTTATATGTATAGTTGGGATTATGTTTTCCAATGTGCATTACTTTGCATTTATCAACATTGAATTTCATCTGCCATTTTGTTGCCCAGTCACCCAGTTTTGAGAGATCCTTTTGTAGCGCTTCGCAGTCTGCCTGGGACTTAACTATCTTGAGTAGTTTTGTATCATTTGCAAATTTTACCATCTCACTTTTTCCCCCTTTTTCCAGCTCATTTATTAATATGTTAATAGGACTGGTCCCAGTACAGACCCTTGGGGGACACCACTATTTGCCTCTCTCCATTCTGAAAACTGACCATTTATCCCTACCCTTTGTTTCCTATCTTTTAACCAGTTACCAATCCATGAAAGGATCTTCCCTCTTATCTCATGACAGCTTAGTTTGCTTAAGAGCCTTTGGTGAGGGACCTTGTCAAAGGTTTTCTGAAAATCTAAGTACACCTCTACCTCGATATAACGCTGTCCTCAGGAGCCAAAAAAATCTTACCGCGTTATAGGTGAAATCGCGTTATATCGAACTTGCTTTGATCCGCCGGAGTGCACAGTCCCGCCCCACCGCCCCGGAGCACTGCTTTACCGCGTTATATCAGAATTCGTGTTATATCGGGCCGCGTTATATCGGGGTAGAGGTGTACACTATATCCATTGGATCCCCTTTGTTCAAGTGCTTGTTGGCCCCCTCAAAGAATTCTAGTGGATTGGTGAGGCATGACTTCCCTTTGCAAAAACCATGTTAACTCTTCCCCAACAAATTATGTTCATCTATGTGTCTGACAGTTTTGTTCTTTACTATAGTTTCAACCAGTTTGCCCGGTACTGAAGTCAGGCTTACTGGCCTCTAATTGCCGGCAGGGCTGCCCAGAGGATTCAAGGGGCCTGGGGCAAAGCGGGGGAGCAGACATACTCACCAAGCAGCGCGCCAAGTCTGCGGCGGCGGCGGCAGGTCCTTCAGTCGCTCTGCATCTTCGGCAGCACTGAAGGACCCGCCGCTGAAATGCCGCCGAAGACCCGGACCGCCGCCGGGTAAGTAAAAAGGCGCCTCTAGCCAGGAAAGGGATTCTCAGCCAGGGCTCACGGGGCCCCTGTGGGGCCCAGGGCCTGGGGCAAATTGCCCCACTTGGCCCCCCCCTGTGGGCGGCCCTGATTGCCGATATCACCTCTGGAGCCCTTTTTAAAAATTGGAGTCACATTAGCTATCCTCTAGTCATTTGGTATAGAAGCTGCTTTAAAAGATAGGTTTCAGACTACAGTTAGTAGTTCTGCAATTTCACATTTGAGTTCCTTCAGAACTCTTGGGTGAATACCATCTGGTCCTGGTGACTTATTACTGTTTAGTTTATCAATTTGTTCCAAAACCTCCTCTAATCACACCTCAATCTGGCTCAGTTCCTCAGATTTGTCACCCAAAAAGAATGGCTGTGGTTTGGGAATCTCCCTCACATCCTCAGCCGTGAAGACCAATGCAAAGAATTAATTTAGTTTCTCCGCAATGGCCTTATCATCCTTGAGTGCTCTTTTAGCATCTTGATTGTCCAGTGGCCTCACTGGGTTGTTTACCAGGCTTCCTGCTTCTGATATACTTAAAAAAAAATGATGTAATTTGTTGCGTATTTGGCTAGCTGTTCTTCAGATTATTATTTGGCCTTCCTAATTATATTTTTGCACTTCACTTGCCAGAGTTTATGCTCCTTTCTACTTTCCTCACTAGGATTTAACTTCCACTTTTTAAAGGACGCTTTTTTGCCTCTCACTGCTTCTTTTACTTTGTTGTTTAGCTATGGTGGCACTTTTTTGGTTCTCTTACTTTGTTTTTTAATTTGGCGTATACATTTAAATTGAGCCTCTGTTATGGTGTCTTTAAATTTTCTGTGAAGCTTGCAGGGATTTCACTTTTTGTGCTGTACCTTTTGATTTCTGTTTCACTAACTTCCTCGTTTTTGTGTAGTCCCCCTTTCTGAGATTAAATGCTACAGAGTTGGGCTGTTGTGGTGTTTTCCCTGCCACAGAGATGTTAAATTTAATTATATTATGGTCACTATTACCAAGCGGTCCAGCTATATTCACCTCTTGGACCAGATCCTGTGCTCCACTTAGGACTAAATCAAGAATCGCCTCTCCTCTTGTGGGTTCCAGGACTAGCTGCTCCAAGCAGCAGTCATTTAAGGTCTCAAGAAACTTTATCTCGGCATCCCGTCCTGAGGTGACATGTACCCAGTCAATATGGGGATAGTTGAAATCCCCCATTATTATTGAGTTTTTAATTTTCATAGCCTCTCTAATCTCCCTGAGCACTTCACAGTCACTATCACCATCCTGGTCAGGTGGTCGGTAATATATCCCTACTGCTATATTCTTATTATTCGAGCATGGAATTACTATCCATAGAGATTCTATGGTACAGTTTGGTTCATTTAAGATTTTAACTTCATTTGATTCTACATTTTCTTTCACATATAGTGCCACTCCTCCACCAGCACAACCTGTTCTGTCCCTTCGATATACTTTGTACCCTGGTATTACTATGTCCCATTGATTAGTCTCATTCCACCAAGTTTCTGTGATGCTTATTATATCAATATCCTAATTTAAGATGAGGAACTGTAGTTCACCCATCTTATTATTTAGACTTCTAGCACTGGTATATAAGCACTTTAAAAACTTGTCACTGTTTAGCTGTCTGCCATTACATGATGTAATGGAGTGGGATTTCTTTTCATTTGACTGTTTCTCATCAGATCCTACCTGTATTTTATCATCTTCCATTCTCTCCTCCTTATTAGGACATAGAGAATCTCCATTATAGATCCGCCCCTAAGGGATGTCTCTGTCCAAACCATGTGCTCCTCCGCACCTGTAGGCTTTCCCTCAGCCTTTAGTTTAAAAGCTGCTCTATGACCTTTTTAATTTTAAGTGCCAGCAATCTTGGCACTTTGGTTTAGGTGGAGCCCATCCTTCCTGTATAGGCTCCCCCTTTCCCAAAAGTTTCCCCAGTTCCTAATAAATCTAAACCCCTCCTCCCTACACCATCGTTTCATCCATCCATTGAGACCCTGCAGTTCTGCCTGTCTATCTGGCCCTGTGCGTGGAACTGGAAGCATCTCAGAGAATGCTACCATGGAGGTCCTGGACTTCACTCTCTTACCTAGCAGCCTAAATTTGGACTCCAGGGACCTCTCTCCTATCCTTTCCTATGTCATTGGTACCTACATGTACCATGACCACCGGCTCCTCCCCAGCACTACACAGAAGTCTATCTAGATGTCTCAAGAGATCCACAACCTTTGCACCAGGCAGGCAAGTCACCATGCGGTTCTCCCAGTCATCGCAAACCCAGCTATCTATGTTTCTAATGATTGAATCGCCCATTACTAATACCTGTCTCTTCCTAAAAAGCGACAAAGAGTCCTGTGGCACCTTATAGAATAACAGATTTATTGGAGCATAAGCTTTCGTGGGTGAATACCCGCGAAATTCACCCATGAAAGCTTGTGCTCCAATACGTCTGTTAGTCTATAAGGTGCCACAGGACTCTGTCGCTTTTTACAGATCCAGACTAACACGGCTACCCTTCTGATACTTGTCTCTTCCTAATAACTGGAGTTCCCTCCCCTGGAGAGGTATCCTCAGTGCAAGAAGATACCACAACAGCATCTGGAAGGAGGGTCCCAACTATGGGATCATTTCTCTCTGCTCCAGTTGGATGTTCTCCTTCCCTGAGACTTTCATCCTCCTCAACAGCACTTAGGCTGTTAGACTGGGGGTGAGACTGTTCTACTGTGTCCTGGAAAGTCTCATCTATGCACCTCTCCGTCTCCCTTAGCTCCTCCAGCTCAGCCATGCTGGTCTCCCAAGCCCGTACATGGTCTCTGAGGGCCAGGAGCTCCTTGCACCGAATGCACACATACGCCACCTGCCCATAAGGTAGGAAATCATACATGCTGCACTGTGTGCAATAAACTGGATAGCCCCCAATCTGTTGCTGGACTTCTGCCTGCATTATCTTTTTACTCCTGAAGCTCGTTCCTTTGTTGCTGTTTTGTTTTTATCAGGAGGTGTTTTGGGCTTTAAGTTTAAAGAATGTTAAGTTTATCTAGCCCCCCCTCCTCACGCTCCTCCCTGGAGAACTCCCTCACAAAACTCCCCTGTTAGCCACTCCTGTTCGCAAGCTAGTTCACTGCCAGCTCTGCCACCCAAATGAGCTAATTTCCTGCCTTTTAATTCCTCCAGCACATGGAACATTTCCTGCAGGTGTGGCAGCGCAGGGCTGGCTGAGCCCAAAATAATCCCTTGTTGCCAAGTGTGTGGTTTGCACACCCCATCACAGTGTCTAAATTTGGATTTAGGTGCCTAACTTTAGGTATCCAAGTTTGTATGTTTTGGCCAAAATAAGAGAACTGAACTCTTATTTCCACCTTTAACAGAGGAGGATTTCCCACCTTTCATAGTGTTAACTCCTGCTCCCCTCTGCCTGTTCGGAGAACGGATTTGAAAAATACACTATCTTTAGAAGCATTTCAAGTGTGATCTAGGCCAGTGGTTCTCAAAGCCAGTCCACTGCTTGTTCAGGGAAAGCCCCTGGCGGTCCGGGCTGGTTTGTTTACCTGCCGTGTCTGCAGGTTCGGCCGATCGCGGCTCCCCCTGGCCGCGGTTCGCCGCTTCAGGCCAATGGGGGCTGCAGGAAGCGGCGCGGGCCGAGGGATGTGACATCAGAATGAACTTACTTTCTTTTGAGGACCCTCCACTAACTCCCATTGGTGCTGTAGACCTTTTGAGTAGTCTAGTGTACTTCGTAATTCCTTTGGATTCATACATTAATAAATAACCACGTGTTTTTATTATGGAAATCTTATTCTTCTGATATCCTTCCCCATCACCATTTCTGATGCCATCTGCCCTCTCTACTAGATGTAAGGGTTTATCTATATGAAAAGGTTGCACCAGTATATCTTGAATTGGCTTTTAAACTGATATAATTAAACCAGTGCAAAAGGCCTGCATAGACACTCTTATTTTGGTGTAGGAGAGGCTTATTTCAGTTTCTGTTAAACCTGTAACTGATCAAATTAAGCTAAACCAAAAATAAGCCACTTTTACTGAAATAATAGTGTCCACAAAGCTTTTTGCACTGGTTTAACTATTTTTAACAGGTTAAAATTCACACCTTAAGTTATACCTGTGCGATTTTATTGGAAAAACACAGCCATACATTGACTATCTTAGTCTGCCCATGCATAGTTTACACAATGAAGGACTGTGGTCTTAGATCATAAACTCCTTTGGGCAGGGACCTGTCATATTATGAATAAACAATGTAAAGTGTGTATAACATTCAAATTCTGCTTTGGTCATATGTGGAAATGTGTGTGGTTTCTTCATGTCGGTCCTTTCTGGATGTTTTGTCCACCGCAAAAAACACCAGAGAATTTGGTTCAATTGGCAGCTGCCGCTCAGGGTGAGAGTCAGGACTGGAATAAGAGGAGTTTTGCTGGCTGTGACTAAGGTGCGTTGCCAGAGTGGTGTTAAGGGAAGCTTGTACAGCACCTGCCTGCATTCTTTCTGGCGCAAATTTGTGCTATTAGTGTCTCGCTTTCATGAGCACTCAATCCATCCATAAAACTAATAAAGAAGTGTCATGCCCTTTCTTATTAAAAGATATTTCCAGTGACTCATCTTCAAAAAAATGTCATGATTGCATTTCCTGCTATCTCACTCCTGCTTCAGCTCAAAAGATACCCTGTTGATGTGAAGCCACATAATAGCTTTATGTCCCATCAAGTTATCTCAACCAAAACCAGCTGCAACACTTACCTAATTAAACTCCAGTCTAAAATGTGTGCTCCTACATCCATCATTAATACTGTCGTTTGTATCAGCTGAAATCCTTCCTGCGGCTGGATGGTTCCTCTACATTGGTCTCTTAAGTAGAATTTTCAAATAATCTCCAAACTGCATCTAAAAAATAAAACAAGTTGCCTGCTGTTAGATGACAGTATTGCTGCTTTGGTGGGTTCAGATTAGCTGTTAATACTAATTGAGAGGCACATATTGCTTCTTCTAGAATACTAAATATATGTATATATATTCATTAAAGGAAGTAGGAATCTAAAAAGTTGGCTTCTATCTTCAACACTGGTCTTTCAAAATTGTGGCTTTTGGTTCTTTACATCTATATTATATTTTGCAGAGGCATTAAACTAAATCCTTTCTCTCTGAGTAACTTCACGCATGTTGGGGAGCTGTGATCTCTACAGAGATTTTACACATTAACACACTGTTAAAGGAGTCAGGGAAACCTCATGACCAACTCACATTTGCAGGTAAATCTCAGACACAAAAAGATATAGTTTGACCTTTCCTTAGTTCTAACTTTGTAAACTATAGACTTGATGAAGTCAAAGAGATCAAGCAGAATGAAACCACGTAGCTGTGATTCTCTTTTTAATCTAATTTACTAACATTTTCACTGTCCTGTTTTATGGGTGGGTTTTTGGTTCCCCTTTCTCCCATCTCCACCCCCACCTCTGCCCTCTATCTACCCAACCTTTTTAGGTTGAAAATGCAGATCCTGGTCCTTATTTTGAATTCACAGCAGATAATCCATCCAAATTACACATTGTAAAAAAATGTGAATGTGACATTGTCACATTGTGTAACATCTTATTATAGCAAAATGTTAGAATGTACCAGGATCACATTGAACTAATTTGCTGTATGGAAGACAACAAATAAGCAATTCACAGAATATACTTTCCTCTGTATTGGATATATAGAGACAGGTATGCCCCCTTTGCACCACTCTAATAGCATAAAAAGGCCTAAATTGGGCAAAGCAGCCCTCTGGGGAATGCAGGGGCAACATAGGGCCAATGTAGGCAGCTGTATGCTGCCCTCCTGCACAGCCCAGTGCATGAGGCAGGTAGGATGCATGGCCATGGCAAGAGGGAACATGTCAGAGCAAGCAGGCAGCGCCCTCAGCACTTTACTCTACAACTGTTCTGGGCTGCATATGCGGCCAGGCCAGGCCGTCAAAAATTGAAGTAGTACCTAGGGCTGCTCTAACTTACAGAGCTCCTTGAGCAGCCCCAAATAGGAATGCCTCTGCCTGTGCTCCAACTCCTGTGCTATACCTCCCCACCGTATCAATTCAAATAGCATAAACCTTTCTTTTAGGTAATTAGCAAGCACTATTGCGCACAGAAGCTCATATTCCCTTTTGTCCTTCTCTTAATTAAAATGTCTTTCTACTGTACTTTCTCTATTTGTCTGAGGATATAGGCACGTTTTTGCCTGTCAACAAACAAAAATAATTCCACAGTTATCCTTAGGAACCAAACACAAGTAATGGAATAAATCCCATGTCAGGGACTGTGGGTGACTCATTCTACAGAGAGCAAGAGTAAATCTGATATAATTTCTGAGGTCAGAGCACAGTAAATAACAGCGTATGCTGTTTTCCCATCTAATACCCCTATCTAGTATTGACTCATTTCTGCAAATGGGTTCATAACATGCCTTCCGAGAATGTTTAGAGATGAACATCATAAATGGTGTAAGTGCTTTTCTGTTATTGAGGTGTTTATCTTTTACCATAGCATCTGGTCTCCTTGGCAACATAGGAATATGCCTGTAGTAAGTAAGATTACTCTCCTTTAAACACCTTTCTGAATAGCTCTGTCTCTGATGATGCTCAACATATACAAAAATAACAATAATGGCAAAGAGATTCCAAGATAAGAAAACTCTTTTTAAAAGTATATTTAAAAATGCAAAGGCATATTTTTCACACAATTGTTATACACAACCTCAGCTCAAATCTCTGCTGTAAAATAAGCAAATGTTCGCCGTCTCATTCACATTTTGTCCCATGCCTCTCGGGGCATTTGCCTCAGACCATGTGGTCTGATCCACTGAGGAACTACCCAGGGGGTGGCATCAGCCTGGGTTCACCACACTTCTGGGACCCTGATGAAAACCATTGTCCAATTTTAATATTACAGCATTCAGGGTTATCTTAAAAATTGAATGAGACTTCAGATTTGGATTCCTCTCAGAAGGACTGGATTTCAATTTGCAAACAGATCTGGAAGGTCTAAATTAATGCAAAATATTAAATTGATCTATTAAATTTTCAACAGAGAATGTAGTTAGGACCTAAGAAGTTGCATACTATTTTTTCTTCTAGATAAAAATGTGTATTAAATATAAAATGATTGATATATTGTAGGGGAATTTCTTGATTCACATTTGCAGTTGCAAGAGAATTAATGAATCTTGGTTAAAATAATTTAGAACTAATTGATTGGAGAAAAATAGGGAAGAAAGGATGGTCTTGTGGGTGAGACAATAAACTAGGATTCAGGAGGTTTGGGATCAATTCCTGGCCATGCCACAGACTTCCTATGTGACTTTGGGCAGTTAATTTAATACTCAGTCTTGCTCCTTTTGAAGCCAATAGCAAAATTATCATTGTCTTCCATGGTGCAGGATCAGGGCATTAATCACTGTGAGTTCTGCTCAGCTGTATGTGCATGTTTACATGTGTTTGGGGTGGGGGGGAGATGACATTGAAAGCCAATTATGGCCCCTGATTCTGTGCTGCACCAGCCCAAGCATATAATGTAGCTTCTCATCCCAAACAATCTTTACAATCATGGGAAGCAGTACAGCATCACCATTCATTCCTGTCCATGGCTTGTTCCTCCATTAAGCCCAGCCCGGTCGTGTTCCTGCATAGAAGTCCCACCATCGAGTCAGTAGTCAGCCTCTAGGTCTGACTGAATTTGGTTGAATTTGCATTATTTTCTTTGGCATCCCATCATCTGTTTGCCTTCTCCAATGTGCCCACTACTGTAATCTTTTTGATTGCAGCCAATCCCATGCACTGATTTCACGTCCTACTCTCCTTCTAACGTCTTCATTTATCTTAAAAACATTCCACTATACACCTGCCATCTTCTGGAGAACTCCTATGTCTACTGCCTCAAGTCTTCTGATGTCCGTTTAATTTAATGCAGCTGCTTCCAGACCACAGAGTAACACTTTTAGTAGACTAGTTTGATAATTTTTCACTTTGTACCAAAGGTAATGTTATTATCAGTCCATAAATTCATCAACTTCTGTGCAGCACTTGTAGCTAAAATACATCTCCTTTTAAACTCATCCGTGCTGGAACCATTGGCACTGATCAAGCCTCCAAGATACATATAAGATTTTCCTTGCTCTGCAACTTCACTGCTGCTGCATTTCAACACTTCTATCTATTGTCACTTTTCCAAGATATAATAAATGCCAAGAAGACAGAGTAGTTGTATATCCAAGTCGACTACACCAGTTTTCCAAGGTAATGAAGAGCATCATTATTAATTCAAACATTGGTGTCAGCTGTACAGTGTCTGCACCATAAATGAAAGTTTAACTCTAGATCACCCAATATCATGCCCTCCACCTCACCTACATTCTTACTGTCCAATTTAAGAATATGAGAAAAAGGTAATGATGATTCCATTCCCCCTTCTTCTTCTTCTTCCTTTATGCTGCTTTTTCTGGTGAGGGTCGTGGCGACAGCATGGAAAGTAGGGAGGACCAGACCTCCTTTTCCTCCTCAACAGGTTCCAGCTCCTCCTGGGGGATTCCGCAGCATTCCCAGGCCAGCCAGGAGATATAATCCCTCCAGCATATCCTGGGTCAGCCTTGGGGCGTTTGCCCCATGGGACGTGCCTGGTATAGTTCCAATGGAAGCCTCCCAGTGGGGCATCCTTATCAGATGCCCGAACCACCTCAACTGGCTGCTCTCGATCCAGAGGAGTAGCAGCTCTACTCCAAGGCCCTCCCATATAGCTGAGCTCCTCACCCCATCTCAAAGAGTAAGCCCAATCACCCTGCTGACAAACCTCATTCCCACTGCTTTTACCCGCAATCTCATCCTTTCAGTCATTACTAGGGCCCTACCAAATTCACGATCCATTTTGCTCAATTTCACGGCCATAGGATTTTTTAAATTGTAAATTTCATGATTTCAGCTATCTAAATCTGAAATGTCACGGTGTTGTAATTGTAGGGGTCCTGACCCAAAAGAGTTTTGGGGGGGGTCACAAGGTTATTGTAGTGGGGTTATTGTAGGCGGCTGCTGACTGGGCCTTCAGTCAGCAGCCACCACTGTCTGGCCGCCCAGCTCTGAAGGCAGCAGTGCAGAAGTAAGGGTGGCAATACCACAACCCCCCCTAAAATAACCTTGTGACCCTTCCTGCACCTCCCTTTTGGGTCAGGGCCCCCAATTTTGTCTCCCCCGTGAAATCTGTATAGTATAGAGTAAAAGCACACAAGACCAGATTTCAAGGGGGGAGACCAGATTTCACAGTCCATGACACATTTTTCATGGCTCTGAATTTGGTAGGGCCCTAGTCATTACCCACATTTTATGACCATAGGTGAGGATGGGACATAGAGTGACCTGTAAACAGAGAGTTTCCCCCTAGAACTCAGCTCCTGCTTCACCACCATGGATCAGTACAGATGCTGCACCAATCTGCTGGTTGATCTCATGCTCCCGCTTGCCATTACTGTTGAACAAGACCCCTAGATACTTGAACTCATCCACTAAGGGTAACTGCTCCCCCCTCACCTGGATAGAGCAGCCCACTTTCTTCTGGGATAGGACCATGACCTCTGATTTGGAGGTGCTGATTCTCATCCCAGTCGCTTCACACTCAGCAGCAAAACGTTTGAGTGAGCATTTGAGATCGCAGTCTGAAGAAGCAAGAAGGACAACAGCATCTGCAAACAGCAGAGATGCCACCTCCGAGTCCCCATACTGGAGACACTCCACCGCTCGGCTTCACCTAGATATCCTGTCCATGAAAAAATCACAAACAGGAATAGGGACCAGACACTCTTGGCAGAGTTGGACACCCACCTTGACTGAACTGGACTTAATGCCAAGAATACAAACACAACTCTCTCTCTGAGACTAGAGAGACCAGATAGCACACAAAAGCAGCACAAGCACCTCATACTCGTGCACCACTTCCCACAAAACATTGTGGGGAACATGGTCATATTCCTTCTCCAGGTCTCCAAAACAAAGGTAAACTGGATTAGCATACTCCTACGACTCCTCGAGTATCTGTGAGAGAGCAAAGAGCTGATCCGTTGTTCCACAGATGAGATGGAATCCACATTGTTCCTCCTGATTCTGAAGTTCAACTAATGGGTATAACCTCCTCTCCAGATCCCTGGTATAGGCTTTGCCAGGGAGGCTGAGGAGTGTGATTTTCCCGATAGTTGGAACACACCCTCTGTTCTCCTTTCTTAAAGATTGGGACCACCACCCCAGTTTGCCAGTCCAGAGGAACTGCACCCACCTTCCACGCAACATTGAAGAGGCACATTAACCACGACACCCCAACATTGTCTAGTGATTTCAACATCTCCGGGCAAATCTCATCCACCCCTGCTGCCTTACCACTACAAAGGCACTTTACCGCCGTATCGACCTCAATATCAGAAATAGATCAAATCTCACCTGCCTCCTGGAAGGAGACATGTCCATTGGGTTGAGGAGTTCCTCAAAGTGCTCCTTCCACCTCTCAACAATCTCCTCAGTCGAGGTCAGCGTTTCACAACCCTTACTGTGTACAGCCTGAGCAACGTCCCGCTGACCCCTCCTAAGGTGGCAAATGGTTTGCCAGAACACCTTTAAGGCAATCCGGTAGTCATGGTCTCTCCAAACTCCTCCCATGCCTGGGCTTTCGCTTCAATGACCACCACAGCCACCGCCCTCTTAGCCAGCCAGTACCTCTCAGCCATATCAGGAGTCCAGTTCAACCATTGCTCAGAAGGCCTCCTTCTTTGACTTGACAGCTTCCTTCACCACTGGAGTCCACCAGTGGGTCTTAGGGTTGCCACCATGACAGGCACCAACCACCTTCAGGCCACAGCTTTTCATGGCTGCCTCAACGATTGAGGCCCTGAACATGGTCCACTCAGACTCTATGTCCAAGACATCAGCCAGAATGCAGGAGAAATTCTTCTGGAGATGGGAATTAAAGTCTTTCTACACAGGGTCCTCCACCAGATGTTCCCAGGCGACTTGCACTGATCGTTTGGGTCTCCCGTGTCTATCTGGCCGGCGGCCCTTGCGTTGGATCGAACTCAGCACCAAGTGGTGATCATTTGCCAGTTCTGCCCCTCTTTTCACCCAAGTGTCCAGAACATATGGCCTTAGGTCCGATGAGACGACTATGAAGTTTATCATCGATCTTCGGCCCAAGGTGTTCTGGTACCAAGTACATGTATGAGCAACCTTGTACTTGAATATGGTATTCGTTATGGACATGACTAGCACAGAAGTCCAAGAACAACTCGCCTCTCAGGTCCAGACCAGGGAAGCCATTCCTCCCAATCACTCCCCTCCAGGTATCTCCATCATTCCTCATGTGAGCATTGAAGTCCCCTAGTAGAACTATAGCATCGGTAGGTGGCACTCTACTGAGCACCAATCCCACTGTCTCCAGAAATGCTGAGTACTCTGAACTGTCGTTAGGTGCATAGACACAAACAACAGTCAGGGTTTTCCTCTCTGATATCTGAAGTGTCATCGAGGTGACACTCTCATCAACCAAGACAAACTCCAACTGCACAACACCCAGTCGGGGACTTGTGAGTATCCCCACCACACCCGCCCAAGGCCTCTCGTGTGGGGCCACTCCTGAGTAGGAAAGAGACCACCCTCTATCGAGATGTCTGTTTTCAGAGCCAATGCTATGTGTGGAGGCGAGGCTAACTATATCTCATCAGTACCTTTCCACCTATTCCTCTTCTGGCTCCTTCCCGCCAGTGAAGTGACATTCCATGTCTCTAGAGCCAGTTCCATTGCAGAGGGCCAGTTCATTGTGGTCCATCCCTCCTGCTGCCATTTTGGCATCACACCCGACCCTCACTCTTTGCCTCATGGGTGGTCAGCCCACAAGACAGGTCCATATCACCTTTTCAGGCTGGGCCCAGCTGGGTTACATGGGTAGCCCAACCACCAGGCACTCGCCTGACACCACCCCCAGGGGTAGGTCCTGGTATCCCTAGGCCAGGCAAGGTTCATATGGTCATTTTGGGGCTTTCATGAGGGTCTTGAGGTGGATCATTTTTAGTCTGGAACCTCCCCCAAGACCTATTTGCCTAGGGTGACCCTATCAGGAACATAGCCTAGCCCTGGGGTTTGTCAAAACACGCAAACCCCTTCACCACAAGGTACCGACCCTCAGAGGGGCATTTTCCTTTGTCTTGCACCAAACTTTGACTTGAATCAGTTGTCTAATTTTCCACCAATTCTTACGGCACTACAGGAGTCTTCATACCTAACTTTTATAATTGCAATAGTCTTATCTCGAACTTCATGATGCTGGCAAACCAGGTGTCAGCTCTTGCCAAAGCTTTAAGCCTTAGCCGAGCACTGATAATTTCATTGCTGGAAATCAGTCCAGCTCACCTTTGTGTTAGTATGGTTGAGATGGGTATTGAATTTATAACAAGTATTTAGTGTTCAGATTTTATGAAATGCTTGTAGGTTGCTACATGTTTTAATACTACTTATAATGTCTGTATCCCATGCTATAAAATAATACTTAAATGCTTATCTGTTCTGAACTACATAACTCACCAAACAAGAAAAAACTATACCTAGTGCAAAATGCTAAATCCCTATGAAAGGTATTACTACTTGCTCATCAGAAAGGACTATCAAAACTAAATGGGCCATTGTGGGACATCACAATACAGACTTTGCTAATTGCCCCGGCACACCCAGGAAGAGGCTATGTGCAAAAGGGCTCCTCACATCAGCTTGAATTCTGCAAGAAGGAAATAAAGATAGGTGACAAGAACTTTTAATATCTTTTGCTGTTTGGGCTTTCACAGGTCCAGAGCTACGAAATAGAAGCAGAGATCCCCAGGGTCAACTTGGATTAGCCCTGAAAGACATTCAGTGCTGACAGACTGCTACAACTCTGTGACCTTTTGGAGCCATAGGCTGTAACTCATTTGTCTATACATATATTTGCCTGCTATAACCTGTAAATAACTCTCTCATTTCTTTTTCCTAGTTAATAACTCTCGAGTTAGTTTACTATAGGATTGGCTACAAGCATTGTTTTTGGTGTGAAATCTGATGTACAAATTGACTTGGGGTAAGTGATTGGTCTCCTGGGACTGGAAGCAATCAGAATCTTCTGTGATCTTTGATGTATAGCAACCAACTATCACATAGTCCAGCTTGCCTGGGTGGTAAGATAGACTAGAATGCCCAAGGGGACTGTCAGTGACTCCATGTAAGACTGTTATAACACTTCAGGAGTTCACTTTTGTTACTGGGTTGCTGAAATCTAATTATAGAACATACCACCAGTTTGGGGTGTGTGTCCTGCTTTTTGACAGTCTGCTCTGAGGCTGGCACTCACGGCTGTGAACTACTCCAGACAGCGTGGCAAACTTAATATGATTTTACTACTTTCCATAATGCTTTCCTCCAAACCAAATCAAATATCTCTGTGAAGTTGATGAAGACAGCAAACATCTTTAATTCCCTTTCTTGCTTTTCCCCCCCCCCATCAGCTGTCAGAGCACGAATATCTGATCAATGCAACGTCAGCCTGGTCTGACGCCACACTGTTCCTGATTTACTACTTCTTCTAAAACTAGTCTTAATCTGCTGACAGTTACTTTAATCATGATATTTCCCAGCACTGATAACAAGCTAATAAATCATCCAGTACCTCGTCTTGCTCCTATACCTTCTTATTTATTTTTCCTAATGTTTTTCTTGCATTTGTCCACCAGCTTGTAGCAGCTCAGCTGTTGTATTATCTATTCCTCCAGCTTTCCTATTTTTGAACAGATTCATTCCTCTTTCTATTTCTGCTTCTGGTGGTGGTTCAGTGCTGATATCCATTCTGCCTTGCAAGCTGCCCTATTCATCTAGCATGTCTAGAATGCTTGCATCTGGGGTTCTCATATATAATATAACATAATATATCGAATAGGAATTAACTAGGTGTATTCCTTCCAGGTTAAATTCAACTATGGCCATATGGGCTGTAGAATGCCCCCATTGCAATGGAATTGTAGGTTCTGCTATACATGGGGTGTACAGCTATGGAGCTGACACACAGGGGAAGCCTATAGTCCATTCTACCATGAAGTTTGGCTGATCCTGCAAAGACTTAAGCATGTAAGTAACTTTACTCATGTGAATACTCCTGTTGAAATCAGGATAAGATTAGGCCCTAAATCAACTATGTATAAACTATGATAGAGGAGAGTTTGAGGACGGGACAGGAGAGGAGGAGCAGCCTGTGGTCTATAGCTGTTGTAGATCCAATTGCCAAAATTCACTCAGAGGGGTGCAAAGGGTTTGTGGCTACTGTTCCAAATGAGGGACTGAAGAATGCACAGCAACTGCCTCACACATCATTTGTGAGCTGGGAGTTAGATTTGCAACCCCTGCGTAGATTCCTACATAAAGCTTATTTACTCAGGCTTGGTGCAAAAGGGCTGTCAGAGTTCCCTCCCCACTCTGAACTCTGGGGTACAGATGTGGGGACCCGCATAAAAGACCCCCTAAGCTTATAAGTACCAGCTTAGGTTAAAAACTTCCCCAAGGCACAAATCCTTTCCTTGTCCTTGGACGGTATTGCTGCCACCACCAAGTGATTTGAACAAAGATTCAGGAAAAGAACCACTTGGTGTCCCTATTTCCCCAAAATATCCTGCCAAACCCCTTCACCCCCTTTCCTGGGGAGGCTTGAAAATAATATACCAACCAATAGGTTAACAAAGTGAGCACAGACCAAATCCTTTGGTTTTTAGGACACTAAAAATCAATCGGGTTCTTAAAAGAAGAACTTTATTATAAAGAAAAAAGTAAAAGAATCACACCTCCAAAATCAGGATGAAGGTAACTTTACAAGGTAATAAAAGATTTAGAACACAGAGGACTCCTCTCTGGACTCAACTTCAGTTACAAAAAACAGGAATAAAACTACCTCTTAGTATAGGGAAAATTCACAAGCTAAAACAAAAGATACTCTAACGCATTTCCTTGCCTTTACTCACAATTTCTGTAATTTTATATGTATAATTTCAGGTATCTTTTTAGGAGCTGGTTTACCTGCTTGGTCTCTCTCTCTGTCCCGAGAGGGAACAACAAAGAGAGCACAAACAAAACCTCTCCCCCCTCCCCCAGATTTGAAAGTATCTTCTTTCCCCATTGGTCCTTCTGGTCAGGTGCCAACTAGGTTAATTGAACTGATTAACCCCATACAGGTAAGTGATTCTGTACCTCTGGCCAGGAGGGATTTTATGTTACTGCATACATAAAGATTGTTACCCTTCCCTTTATATTTATGACAAGGGCACTGAAATTCACCTTTAGGGTTTATTAGCTATAGGCTCAGAGAAGAGACAGATGTGTTTTACATCATTCTCAATAAGAAATACTAACTTAACTTACTGGATAGCTAACACTTATTGTTCATGAAGGCTAGTTATTTTTGTCTTCATATTATATATTTATTGCTGTGTAATGTGCAGTTAACATTCCAGGTATGTTTTCTGTACATTGTATTTAAAGAAACCTACATACAGATATTTCACTAGGTAAACCATATGTATTGTGTTGTCTCATTTTTAAAGGCTGGTGTTAAACAGAATCAATATCATTAGCGTCCTACCAAATTAATGTCTGTGAAAAACATGTCACAGACCCTGAAATCACAACTTCCCCGTGAAATCTAGCTATTGGATGGGACAGGGAGGGACAGGGCTGTGGGCTCCAGCTGCTTGTCCCAACAGGGCTAGGGAGGGACGGGACTTCCTCTTCCCCCGATAGCCGCTCTCAGCTACCCCCCGCCCCGTTTTTTAATTACCCCACCCCCGGCCCCGCCTCAACTCCGCCCCTTCCCCGCCTCCTCCCCCCAGGCTCTCAAGCCTAGGAGGGAGGGGGAGAAGCGGTGCCCGCGCCGCGGCCACTCAGAGTCTCCCCCTCCCTCCCAGGTTTGAGAGCCTGGGAGGGAGGGGGAGACTCCGAGTGGCAG
>NW_020664372.1:24536491-24539481 GCF_002925995.2 Terrapene triunguis | reverse complement strand
CAGCTGATTTGCGCGCCGCTGCTCCCCCTCCCTCCCAGGCTTGAGAGCCTGGGAGGGAGGGCGAGTAGCGGCGCGCGAGCGGCAGCGGAGGTGAGCTAGGGCGGCCGGGGCACATTTTTGGGGGCGGCATTCTGGCACCGGCCATGCCGCCCCTAAAAATGTGCCGCCCCAAGCACCAGCTTGTTTTGCTGGTGCTTAGAGCCGGCCCTGGGCAGGGGGCAGGGCAAGGGGTATGTGCAATTAGACAGTTGGCAACCCTATTCCGGGGGGGAGATCAGATCCACCTCCAGGTACCTCCGCCATCTGCAGGAAGCTCCATGGCTGCTCTGCCTTCAGAACCCCTCACTTCTACACTGCCTTCAGAGCTGGGCTATGAAGGCAGCAGCCAGGGAGCTTCCTGCAGCTGGAGAAGGAGAAGGTTTCCGGAGGAGGGTCTGATCTGCCCCAGAAAGCGGCTGTGCAGGGGAAGAGGAAGTCCCATCCATCCCCAGCCCAGCTGGGACTTGCAGCTAGGAGCCCCCTGCTGGGGCACTCCCAGCAGCACAGGGGAGATCAGACCTACCTCTGGAATCTCCCCTGGTTTCAGGAAGCTCCACAGCTGCTGCCTTCAGAGCCCAAGGCAGCACCGAAGTGAGGGTGGCAATCCTGTGACCTCCCTACAACAGCTTTGCGACTCCCCCATGATCCTCTTTTGGGTCAGGACCCCCATGGTTACAACACCATGAAATTTCAGATATAAACATTTGAAACCATGAAATTGACTATTTTTAAAATTCTGTGACCATTAAATTGACCAAAATGGACTGAATTTCATAGGGCCCTAAATATAATCCAGATAAATAATCTACATAATAAAGGCACAATCACAGTATGAAAGCTTCATTAAAAACTTGTTAAGGGGCAAGTTTCCAAAAGCCTGATAGGGCTTGATTGTGCTCCTCAGCAGACTAAGAAAATAGTCCATAATGTTCCCATTTGTCTTAGAAGCAAAAACATTCAGTGGAATGATGCAATTTACATCTTGGCTGAGGTCAGCTGTAAAAAAGCCTGATCGGTTAGCCCTTAAGTGTGTTCTTACCACTTGGTGCCAATTGGCAATAAATGAAAACTACTACTGTGGATTCTCAATGGACATTAGGGATTTAATCTAAAATACAATTTTAAGAAGAAAAGCTCACTCTGATTTCTTTCTCTAGACAAAAAATATAATCATGTAAATGCCATAATTAAAATGTAAGATAAGTTTTTGCCTTTTGAGTTAGCCCTTGGACAATTAAAGCTGCCTGGCATTTGATACGTTAATAATCATAACTAAATGGCTATTTTATCTCTAGGCTACTGCATGCTGAACTAAATCTCCAAGGGTGAAATATGATCCCATTGAAGTCCATGGGAATTTTGCCATTGACATCAATGTGACTAGGATTTCACCCCAAGATGGACAGAGGTCTCACGGAATCATTGTTCCCAGATATAAAAAATTAATAAAAAAGATGGTTTTATAACATGCAACGTTACCATATGTGACCCAGGGACCCCTTAATGCCAACTGGCAGAGGGCATAAGGGCTGCACAGGAGTTTACAGGATCACTTGAGTCTGATGTTTACATAATAGTTATGTAAAGGATAGCACATAAGGTCTCAGAGCCTGTAGCCTGCTGGTCATCATAATCATTGCAAAATATTTGTAAGGATATTATTTTAAAAGGTATGTATGTATCTATAGTGAAAACTATGTTCTTAAGGTATGTCAGTTAAAACCGGTCACCAGAAGATGATAAACAGGTTCTGTTCAGGTAGGGGGGTTGTAGACACTTATCTCCTCTCACAATGTAAGTCTATTTGCATATGGAACAACCGGCTAATCAAGACTGTGAAGTCAACAAGGGATCACAAAATCTACAGGAAGGAATGCACATCAAGAGGGCATCCTGTTTATAACTAAGATCAAAGGATTGGCCTGGTATCCTTCACCTAGGGGACAAACAGCTAGAGTGCTTATCTTACGAACAGAGGGGCACGCTGGGCCTGGCAGTTGAACGCTTGGAAAGAGCTTTTGGTTGAGCTATCCTTTGAGAGAGGAGAACGGCTTCTTAGTCTAAGCTTTAGAAGGCATATTACAATTTTGGTTTAGATGTAACTAATTGTTTCCAGTACCTCTACCTACTTGCTATTATTTAAATTTTTATTCTTAGTTAGATTCACTGGTAGTATGTTTATTTAAGTGCTGTGCATTGAGCAGAGCAATGATCCTGGGGTGAAACCATTAAACTGAAATGTACTGTTCTTTGGGAGCAGTGGATCTGTGACTTCTGGGAGACTCTAGTGGAACAGGGCCTGGGCACTCCACAGAGACACTCAGAGAACTTGGGGGTTGGAGAGTGCCTATTGCTTACCTGCAGAGGGTGAGAGGAGTGTCTGTGGCAGGTGAAGTCAGAGAGTGGACCCTTGGCTGGCACAGAGAAAGCTTTATCACACTAAGGGCAGGTGGTAGCAAGGTGCCTCACAACCCTGGGTACCCCAGGGAAGTGTCACTCTATCCATATTTCTGAATGATCAGACTCTCATAAGGAAGAAAATCACTATGGGCTCAATCCTGCAAATACTTAGGTAATTGCTAATTTTTGCAGGATTCTAAGGCCAGAAGGGACCCCACTGTGATCATCTACTCTGACCTCCTGTATAACACAGGACATAGAACTTCCTCATAATAATTCCTAGAGCATATCTCTTAGAAAAATATCCAATCTTGATTTAAAAATTGTCAGTAATGTAGAATCCATCACAACCCACTGGAACAATGGATAATTACACTCACTCTGTTGGCCATAGAGTTTGCCTTGTGTTCCTTGGCTTCCCTTATCAATTTTCTACAATTCCTGTCTTCTGATTTATATTCATTTTATTAACTTCCTCTTGCTTCCATTTGTGATAGATAGATAGATAGATAGATAGATAGATAGATAGATAGATAGATAGATAGATAGAT
>NW_020664372.1:24514547-24536481 GCF_002925995.2 Terrapene triunguis | reverse complement strand
GATAGATAGATAGATAGATAGATAGATAGATAGATAGATAGATAGATTTTACAGCTGCCTTCAGTTCCCCTCTAAAACAGGTCAGCTTTTTAACCATCACAGCCCTCTTCCTCAATTGTGGGATTGTGGCTTTGGGGGCAGCTAATGAGGTGTTCTTAAATGATTCCTGGGTATCATTCACACTTTTCTCATTAAAGTCTTCCTCAAAGCTGATCCGGCTCATAATTGTTTTCAGTTTTGTGAAACTGGCCCTGTTAAAGCACCAAGTATATATATTACTGGTCTGGACTTTATTTTGCTTGCACATTATAAATGTGATCAAGTCATAATCACTTGTACCTAAGCTGCCATTAATTTTTAGTTCTGTGATCAGTTCCTCTTTATCTTTTAGGAGAAGGTTGAATATAGAAGTCCCACATCCTGGCCGCAACACTTTTTGAGTTAGCAAATTGTCATCTATAAAATTTAGAAATTCCAAGGATATGATGGCATCGTAAGACCTCCATCACAATTTCACTCAGATTGAAATCCGCCATGCTCATACAGGGTTTTTTCCCTACACTATAGATAGGTGCATAAGTGGGTGGGCCTCAGGATCAGGGCCTAAAAAACTATTACCCACATTAACCCAAGAATCTTACACACCATATTTGTTGTACAATAGAGCCAACACCAAATTGCTCAGGTGGGTGAAGAATAGCCATTCCCACACCCACCATTTCTCTGCAAGTGTCGGATGCATGCAAATCTTAAAAACTCCTAACCTCCACAACTTGCCTCCTACGTGACCAGAATCTCATTGTCTCCCAGCAGCTCTGTAGCTAGGACATTCACATGGTGGCAGACTGCCTGGCAAGAGGGTCATTGCCTTCGGAAGTTCATGTACTTAGTGAAAAACGCAGTCTCAGTCAGAAGCCTTTTTAAAACTTTGTTTTTAGGAAATAAAAAAAATAAGATCCATATATATGTGATTGTTCAGTATAATACATATTCAAGCATTCAAAAAAGATTCAGAAATATAAAAGTATAGTCCTTACCATGAAAGTGCTGTGTAACGTAAAGACTGTTCAGGCAACTAACGGTGAAATCTTCTTGGATAATGACATCTGAATTCTTTCTCAAAGACATCCAGGGTCTGTTTTGAACTCAAAGCATTTTCATATGGTAGGAGAATTAGGTTTCTCTTTTATTTATGAGTCATGCTCTCTGATAAAATGCTTTTCAAACAAGAAAAGGAATTCTCACAAGCTGCAGTTGATGCGCCAAACAACAAAGACCACTATAAACCTTTCAGAATATACGGGAAAGCCTTGTTTGATTCCTTGGCAGAACCCAGGACTTTTTCACATTCCAGAGAGCTGGTGAAATAGACTGCTCACAAGCTTTTGTATAATTTGGGGGTTCTTCTCAGAAAATCTCATCTGCAATTCACTATTGGTTTAATCAATCAGTTCAGGATAAATCTGGAACCACTGATGCTCATTTACATTTCAAAATCCAGGTAAGTGCTCAGTGACTATGGAATCTTGAAATTCTGGGAGCAATACCTTGGCTCTCTTAGTGGCACAACTTAATATTGATGTTTCATCACATGTATCTTTCAAAACTGGTTGCTGGATGAAATCTCTGAGAAAAAACCTTCAAATGTCTATTTTATTGAAGTTCTTCAGAGGCAACAATAATCAATTCAACTCAGTTAGCAAAATGCATTAGTTCCTTTTGAAGGTAATTGTTCACAGGAGCAAAAACTTTCAAAATTCTCATAACCTCTGCTGAGAACAAGAATTTGGATGATTCTGTAACTTCCAACAGCCCTCTTCTTCAATGAACAGATCGCCATAGCCATTCACAAAGACTGACAGAATACTCTGAATCTCTTCCAAATTATTGAGGATTATTTCATAGAATCATAGAAGTGTAGGATTGGAAGGGACCTTGAGAGGTCATCTGGTCCAGTCCCCTGAACTTAAGGCTTTCCAAGTTTTTCAGGTGATCAGTCTATTTTGTTTCTTATGAGTCTTTGCAGGTGCGGCCTTTGTTCAGCACACTCACTTCATGCCTGTGAAAAAATTTGCATACAGACCTACAATTTGAGAACATATCTGTCACAGCTGTGTTCTTCTCACACACCAGTAACCACCAGATGTAATTGGTGATTCAAGCAGTGTGTGTAAGCTATTTGCTTGTTTAATGTCTGTTGTAAAAGCATTTGTATACCTCCTTTGCACCCTGACATAACTTTTGCATCATCAAAGCAAAAACAACGTATCTTGAGGGTCAAGAGCCAGTTTGTGGAGATCTTTCAAAATCTGTCATGTAATATCTTCAGCAATGAGGCCATGCAGTTGGGCTAGTCCAATAAGTCTCTCCTTGGCTTTTGCCGTCAACAGAGGAGCATAAAACAGTGGATAAACATAAGTATGTTGATGAAAATTCCTGATGAATTGTTCACAGTAAGATGTAAGTCCTTGAAGTTTATGATATCTTGATCTCTTCTCAAAAGCAACTCATTTATCACTGCAAACTGGATAATTTTTGCCAAGGTTTTTAAATAGTACTAGTTTCTTTCAGTTTATGAAGGTGACACCAAAGCAGCAATTGTGGAACTTGAAAATGCAAGTTATGATAAAATAAATATCATAATTCATTAATGTTATTGAGCAAATATACACACTGAAATAATAAAATTTAGCAAATTTTTGTATGATAGATCTACCACATCAAGTTTTAAAGCTTTCCTCAAGACAAGGAATTTAAAATTTATAGATGCCGAAGATTTTTTTTTTTTAAGTTTCTCCCTCTCTCCTGCTTCTTTCACCTCCACCCCCTACACTTGGCATGGTGACTCATGGTTATTCAGGGTGGAGAAAATTTTCTTCTTTCTTAGGGCTTGTCTACACTTACTGCACTGCTGTAGCACTTAGTGAAGACACTAATTATGCATAGCTACTCCAAGAGTCGGTAGCTACGTTGACAGGAGAAGTCCTCCTGTTGACATAGTGCTGTCTACGCTGGCGGTTAGGTTGATATAACTGTCATTCAGAGGGGTGGATTTATACTGAGATAAATCAGTATTTGTAGTGCAGCCCAAGCCAAGTTTTCCAGTACAAAGGGGTTTTATTCAGTTTCAAATTGTTCCGATATTTTCCCATTAATTTTAATGGTCCACCACTGTCTTTTTCCAGACTTGTACAATGCTAAGTACTTGGAGCTAGCCTTGTTGTCTATTTGAGGAGGCGGCCCCCTCCCTGCCTGATTGCTTCACAGAAATTATGAGCACAGTTTTATATACACAAATACATAACCACCGTTTGTATACATATCTCATAATGACCATTGGGTTCAGAACATGACAAGCCTTCATAAAAGAGCTTCCTTGACATATAGTTATACACACTAATATGGTATACAACCATTTGATTAAATTGTATATTGTTTGGCGTTCAGACCTCCTATTCTTCCATTGGGCTGTCTGGACCCTGATTGTCACAGAAATGTAGAAATAGCAAAAAATTACCTGTAGCATCTCTTTTCCTTGCTGCAGTCCAATCAGCTAATTTATTTAAGCAGACGAAGCAGTTTTCATATTTGATTAAACTTTTGTCTGGAGAAAGTGCATTTTTCCATTTGAAAAATTCAGATTTGATAAAAACCGTATCAACTCCTATTCCACCTACATTGCCAGGGTGTGCATATATCCCACAAGGAAAACAAAGGGCCTTATCAGCTTTAACAGAGATGGTATTCACAACCTGTTGCCTGTTTAGGAATTCCCCTTGACTCTGCAATGATGTCACAGTCCCTGGAGCCTGGACAGTCCATCTAACGTTTCTTCTAGGCTCTAGAGGAGCATTCTAATTCAAGTCAGCCCATCCGTGCACTCTCATGCACGCTAAATAGAGCTTTCTCCTCTCTCTCAGTTTGAAAGGAAAGGAGTTCTTTCCTTCTTTTCTCTCCAAACAGGTAGGGAGGGTCTGGTCACAGAAACTCCAGCATAGAACCCTGTGTCCCCACTTAGCTACTTTGTATTCTTTGCAAGCCTCCTTACAGAGACCCTTAAGCATGTGAGTACTTTCTTACCAGGATTACAATGCAATCCCCAAGTTTAATTTTGCTGAAAGACTGTTGATAAAATGCCCCACCCCCGGACCTCTGCTAGCTACCAGAATTGTGACTACTACTCTGTGGCTTTAGGCCTACAATCACTTATCTGTGGAAACTCAGATAAGAAATTGGGGGGCAGAGGGCAGGAAATGGAACACATTTAATTTCTATGGGGGGGGAGAAATGTGGGCAGGGGTACAATGCCCCCTCATGCCTCCCTCAGTTGTGGGCTATCTCCCAGCATTAGGGACTCCCTACTCCCATCAGGGGGATGGGTATCTGAGGCAGAACTGACTCATATATGAGCCAAATTCCTGCCCTGATATTCGCCTCCTGTTTTGGCAGGGGTAAAAATAAGCTTATATATGTGAATGATATGGCTGACATATGACATATGAAATCAGCTTTCATGTACTGTAATATTTTAAAAAGCAACTAATCCATGCATCATAAAACATGCTTAGCCTCGACCTCTGAAATGCAAATAATCTCAGTCTACGAATGCGTGAATGGAACTTTCTGAATTCCAGGGGACTACTACTCATGGCATATCTTACTAACTGAAAGAACCAAGATGCGTTTACAGTGACTTTCAGCAGGAAGGATTTCACATTAGTGCCGTCTCACAGGACTATAATGCAGAAATGGCCCCTTTGGATTACTCTAAAACTAAATATCCTCTGTAAAATATAGCTATCATTACCAGTCGGCAAGTTAGACTTTTATTATTAATATGTGGACAGATTTATTTCGAGATCCAATAATACTCTCTAAATCTTTAGGAAGGCTGTCTGCCTTCATATCAAATCCTTAAACATGAACCAAAATCTTTATAAAAAGATATAATAAATGTGATGGATAAATTCTGCCATAAGATGCACACTTGGGGATCCCATTGATTTTGATGGAAGGACCACATGCCAGTTCAGCTTCTCTGAGTGCAGAATTGGTCCTTTGGGACAAGCGTAATCTTTATGGCTTGATGCTCAGAGGGCCTTGAGGTGCTGGGGACAGTGGAAACCACAACCTGTGGGGTAGTTATATATCTCTCCTGTTTGGTGAAAACCAGTGGGGTGGCACTGAGATCATTGCTCATTTGACTGTCAATATCCCCCAAAAGAAAAGATAGGTGACATCTTACCTCCATTGCTTAAGATGCCACCTTCTGACATTGAGGGTCTTGTTGGCTATATTCTGAATCTTCCATTTACAGGAATTATTATTAAATAGGCTGTGACAAAATAATTCCAGTACTGTCTAGATTCTTTTTTCAATATTTTTACCAGCTCTCTAATGTGGGTTGTTGTTTTTTCTTGAGGCGGGAGGGCGGGGGGTCGACTAAATATTTTTGTGTGTTCCTTTCCCTTTTTTTTTTTTTGGTTAAATATAGCTAAATTTCTAAACAAAATGCCATTTTGAATCGAAAAGAGAAAGTATTTTGTTTTGAAAATGTTGCAGTTAAATCATTTGACTTGTTTGGAATGCCCCCCCCCCTCCTTTTTCTGAAACTATTTTCCTGAATTTCCCCTAAAAAACAAATAATGTCAAGCAAACCAAAAACGCATTTTTCAAGAAAAAAAATATTTTTCAAAAAAAAAAAAAATCACTCAGCTCTGGTCCTGAGTCTCTATGGGTATGTCTCACCCACAGTTGGCCCATGCCGGCTGACTCAGGCTCATGGGGTTCAGGCTAAGGGGATGTTTAATTATGGTGTAGACATTCAGGCTTTGGCTGGAGTCTGAGCTCTGGGACCCGCCCTCTTCCCCGCCTCCACTGTGGAGCCTCAGAAGCTGGGCTCCAGCCTCAGCCCAAATGTTTACACAGCAATTAAACAGCCCCGCAAGCCTGAGTCAGCCAGCACAGGCCAGTCATGGGTGTCTAAGTGCAATGTAGAAGTACCCTATATTCCTCTGCATTCAGCAAATAGTTGTGAAACCCACTACCAAAAGGTGTTTCTAGTGCACAGGATGGACAGTGTTCTGGGAATAAATCAGGCTGCTTAGTGAAGCAGCCTATCTATAGGACCCAGGCCTCATTTGTTGCAGAAGTTGAAAGGTGTGCAGTGAATGAGGCAGGGGACTGTAGGAAGAAAAAGGATGACCTCGTGATTAAGGAAGTTGATTCTCTTTCTTCATCAGCCATGGAGTTCCTCTGTAATGCTGGGCAAGTCACTTAAACCAAAATGTTCATACATATTTGTGGCCACTAATTGGATGTTCCTCATGAGACACCTGTGGCCAGATTAGCAGAAGTGCTGAGCGCTCACAACTGTAACTAACATCGATTGGAGCAGTGCTTTAAACATATGTGCAATAAAAATATTAAGTACTCTGAAAAAATCAGATCATATGTGTCTCACATTGGGCATCCCAGATCAGTTCCCAGGTTTGGCCTTATTCGCTGTTCCTTATTTCCTCAGCTGTAAAATGGGGATAATCCTACCTAATCTCATAGAAGTGTTGTGAAGGTAAATTCATTTGTATTTGTGAAACACTCAGATACTGTGGTGACAGCACTATAGAAATGCCCTAGAGGAAATTAATAATTCTGTATTCAGTGCTGTATTTGAATGGAGTGCATTTAATGAGGGGTGGAACTGCATGTTGAGTGAGGAGAATTGAAAGAGCTATTGAATCTTTTTGGTGAATGAGGCAGAGGGTCTTGTGAAAAAAATAGTCTTTAATTACATGATTGCATGCTATCACAATGCATATGCACAAGGGGATCCAATTATGGCTGGATGGGCAACCTTAATTCTGGCCTTTACTAACTTCTGAGTGCTTGACTTTTCAACCTTAATAATGCTCTTTTAACATAGATTTTGTTTTTATGTAATTTGTATAAATATTGCTTTAATCAATTTGTAATTGATTTTATACAACAGCCGCTGCTCACGTTATTATCTGGTACACATAGCTAGTGTCCTGTAAGCAGAATACCCAGTATTTGGTATGCAGAAAGATAGAAAAAATGGATTAATCCGAGTCCTAGAAAATACTGTTTAAATGCGATGCCTCATTTGATGAGGCTATTAAATATACATAAAAGAAACTCTGCCTTCCATACAGAATGTGATCATTATCTGCCTCAGCTATGTTAGAACTTTCTGAAGTCCTACTCCTACTCACAGTACAAAATAAACTCTAAGTTGCAGACATTGCAACTATTACAGCTTAGTTATACTAAAAAGTAATGTTGAATTTTCAAAGAAAGCCCCATAAAATAACATCTGTACAAGAAAGAAAACAAAGAAATGGCCACTAGAACAGGATTCAAGCTTGAGAGAGTGATACTGTACTAAGCACTTAGGACTGGCACAGCATGATGCAGGATAATTCAATGGGGCTGTTGCCATTGCATGTTTCTAACCAGCAAAGAGTAAATCATTGTGTGCACGTGTGCACTCTGAATGGTTATGTGCCCTTGAATTGATTAAAATAAACACCACTTATGCTGTTCAATGCACTTCTGGAAGGCGCTCAGCTACTACCGTAGGGTGACCAGATGTCCCGATTTTATAGGGACAGTCCCAATTTTTGGGTCTTTTTCTTATATAGGCTCCTATTACCCCCGTCCCAATTTTTCACATTTGCTATCTGGTCACCCTATACTACCGTGATGAGCACGGTACAGAATAGAATAGAAACGAGTTCAGAGTGACTGGCTTGTAAGACCAGGTTTTTGGCCAGAAAAGACAAGTGCCAATCAAGGAAAATGATTAGGAAAAACAAGATGTGGGAAGTTTTGAATGTCCATTTCCCAAGCCCTTTGTTAGCAGCAAAGCACATGTTCATATTAACAGTCACTGGTTAACAATTCTGATCTACCTGCTATACATGTCGGTTAAGCAAATGGTTCAGTCTTTGCACGTATATTATTACCATGTGCAGAAATTGTTCTTTTTGTTAATTACTCACATGACCTTGGATCACTAAAACAGACCAAACAAACAAAACCCCCAACCCTGCTAGCTGCAACTAACAGCTTTAGTTAAGAAAGTTGCACAGTAAACAACATATAAAAATAAATCCTGGTTAGGTGAATGTTTAATATTTGAATGACTTCAGGTGTCTAGTTAAATTCTGTATTTGAGGGTTATTTCTGCGAGCCGTATGGCAAGCAAACTGATGGTTACAGGCTGAACTCCTCAAAAGCTTTACTATGTCAGGCTATGTCCATCAAGGAAAGCTAAAGTTGAGAGACAACTTTGTGGTACAAATAGCTTCCAGAACCCAATTTGAGGGATTGGAAGAATAGAAGAGATGTGTAGCTGGATTCCATTAGAAAGACACTTACAGCAGAAACTGGCTCACACTGTGGCTTCTAGAGCCACACACAGCAGGGACCATCTGCATACAGATTTATTCTTTGTTGTGGGAAGACCCACAATTTTGGGCATGTTCTTTGGGTCTGTTCTTTCACAGGCAGGGAAGGTGAAAACACAGATATTAAATTTAGACTTCACCATGGGATGGATGAATGCTGGCAATACACCTAATACTTTCAAGGAGCTTTGGGATTCTAGTATAGAGCGGATCCATGCTGGCACTAGCACAATTAAGTGGTACCGAGGAATCGAGCTGGGAGAAATTTTTCCAGCCAATATTAAATTGGCCAAAAAATACCAGGTTTTTTTTATTTTTTTTTTTTTTTTGAGGTACTAAAATGGTTTGCAAATTTGGGTTGAATTTGGTGTATAGTTTCATCCAAAAAAAACCGCGCTTTTTTTTTTAAATGTCAAAATAATCCATTTTGACATTTTGCTTTTAAATGAAATTTTCTAAACAAAATGTCAGTTCAAAACAAAAGTCAAAACATTTGATTTTGACGCAAACAATTTGTGGTGGTGATTGTTTTTTCGCTTTGTCAACAAAAACAAAACATTTCCCCCCCCAGATTTTTCAGTTTGGCTACCAAACTGGAAAAAAAATGGATTATTTGCTTAGATATGCTGGGGAATAGCACATGTTGTAGAATCTTATAGACTTTTGACTTGCTTGTTTATTGGACTGTTTCTGTTTGCCCAAATTTGTTTTTAATACCACTGAGGAGAAAAATGCTTCAGGCTGGTATTCCATAAGAAGCTTATGAAAACTGTTAGACTGTTCTGAGAAAAACTCCATTTTTAGCCCCCCCCCCAAAAAAGCAGCAGTTTGAATGTGGTTTTGTTTTTATGATAGTAAGGATGATGCTGAGCAAATTAAAGGTTTAGCGCATGTGGTTAGATATTTGAATGCGTGTGTGTGTTTTCCCTGTGTGCCTTTCCAGCTCTGCGCAGACAGTTGGCACAGCAGACCTTGAGCAAACTGCCCAATGACCACAAGATCCGTTAAGGTACAAAGGCATCCAGCCAGGTTTATTGTTGACAAAGCACGATAATAGCACCTGGCAGACTTTACGAGGATACTAAGACATGTATGTCTGTTACAATGGACGCAGTTCAGTCAGTGGCGGGACTTTCCACTGCCCCCTAGGCTGGATGAAGATACTCCCTCTGAGATACATCTTTATACCCTGATACAAACAAGTTGCATACTGTTATTTTGATCTTATGTTTTAGGAGGGGTTAGTGTGTTTTTTGTTATTTTGGGGGAATGTTTTTGTATCATCCTTGATATTGGGATGTTTTGGTACCACTTGATATTGGGATGTGTTTGTGTGAGCACTTTGTGCTTAACACTTTTTAGAAATGTATATTTTTGCAACGTTAGCCCCGTTTTTGCCAAATTCTGTAAGCAGTTTCTGCCTCATACCAGGCCTCTAATACAAGGGCTTATGTCTCAGGCTCTCTTCCTACCACAGCGCACGGGACCCAGGACCTAGCTCTTTGCATTGGAAGGACCCATGTGTAGCTAGCTGCCTTTGGTCAGGTGGGGTAGTGTGGTCAGCTGTTGCCATGTTGCAGTTGTGCCAACTCTCACAATTTTATTACAAGTCTTGTGGTATTTGATTTAGAAAACAAAAACAGTTGCTAGAATCAAGAGATTGAAAATCTATTTTTATCATCATTATTAAAGCTAAATTTCTGGTCCTCAAGGGTGTAGAGAAAAGCTGGAAAACATGATTTAAGTGCACAGCCTCAAGGCTCAAAGACCAGAAGGCAAATAGAAAGAACCCAAAGTTTATTATTTTTTTAAAAATCTAAGGATTTTTAAGCCAATTTCATGATTTATGGCCTAACTCAAGATTTCTGTATACTTGAATTTGACAAGCCTTCCCTGAGCTGTCTTTGGCTCAACATTCAATGAGTTAGTGAATTTTGGCTCGTGTTTGTGAAAAGTCAGCAAATCCATGTGAAGGTTGTTTGCACAGGTGGCAAGCCAATGGACTTCCCTCTTCCCAACTTGCCATCAACTAGCTCTGGAACCTCCTGAGATATCTGAAGGTATACTCTCAGGGCTTCCTGGACCAGGGCCGGCTCCAGCTTTTTTGCCGCCTCAAGCGGCGAAGAAAAAAAAAAGAAAAAAAAGAAAAACCCAATTGAGCTGCCACCGAAGAGGAAAAGACGGAGTGAAGGACCCGCCGCTGAATTGCTGCTGAACACTAAAGCGGAGCGCTTGAGCTGCCGCAGAAGTGCCGCTGAAGACCCGGACGTGCTGACCCAATAATGGACGGAGTGCCGCCCCTTTCTATTGGCTGCTCCAGGCACCTGCTTCCTTCGCTGGTGCCTGGAGCCAGCCCTGTCCTGGACAACAGAGAGGGCTCTAGGATGGAGGAAGAAGGATGTCTGAAAAATAGGGAGTGGTCACATCTCCAAGTGAACCTGCAGAGTTTGGTTTACTTCCAGTCCTTGCAAATTAACATGCAGGGTTCAATTCATGAACCCCCTTTGCAAACTGGACCTCACAGGATTCAAATAGCCCTATTGTGTATTCAACTTTATAGAATATAGGCTTGGGCTCTGATCTTGCAATTAAATCCACATGAGTGGACCTTTGTTGTGCCCCAGGGGGGTCCCATTAAAGTTAATGGGGCTCTGCATGGGCAGAAGGGAATGCTCATACAGATCTGCTTGCAGGTTTGGGGTCTTAAGAACTTTCAAAATCTAATTACTTAGAGCAAATATGTGCCTGATACCTGCTTCAGAGCTGCAACAGCTGCAGAGCTATGTTTTGTAGCAAACAAAACATGCTCCACTTTTACGGATTTGTTCAAAGGATGACAAAACACAAGACCAGAGAGTGAGACTGGTGCAGAAGCTAGAAGCCTGGGTCTCAGAAGCTTGGTTGCTTATATTTAACAATCCTGCTGATTCAGTATGCTTTTGAGAGAGCTAATGTCTAGTTGAATGCTCTTTGGCCACTGAGAACAGGAGATTCTTCTGCAAGCAGCCTCAGAGAGGCACTTTTTGACTGGGATCTTGCCCATAATTAGAGGTTTGCACTCTTGTACACCAGGAAGTGTGATCTGATCTATTGTTTATAAAACTTAAGATCTCCAGGTGGGCTGTTTGTTAAAGAAACTTTATAAGGGTCAAGTTCTGATCCTATTAAGGTCAACAGGAATTTAGCTTCAGTAGGAGCAGGATTTCCTCTCATACAAAGATACTCTGGGAAATGAGATAAAACATTCGTTTTAAGAAAATTCAGATAAACGAGATGGTTGGAGAGGCTGGTGCTACAGATAATATAATGTCATTACCCAGTAAAATATCAGAAAATGTGAATATTTAGTTTCTTAAAAAATATACTGCTTTGGAAGCCAGATAAATTTCCATTCCTACCAAGCACTCAGGAGTCTGTATCTATAAAAAGTGTAACATCTGGACAATGTGATTGTAACTTTCTCATTATTATCAACAGTCAACCATGACAGATGGCTGCTGCCAGAACCCTGAAAATCTTTCTTTGTTAAGAAATGAGTTGTTGTTTTCCCTGCTATTGTTTAGGTTCTGTGGCTTTGAAACCAGTATTTGAATGGGGGCAGACATAACAATGTATTTCCCTACAAATTTAAGGCTGGTTCTAATCATTCAAAATATTTAGTCTAATGACAGTTATAATGCCAAATGGTTTTGATATTGTCACACTATGGACACTGAAGTTTTACTGTTGTGGTAGATTTAAAAAAACAACCTAGTCATAATGAGAATTATATTTTTGTTATGCTACACCTGTTTAATTGATTTACAAAAGGTTTAGAGCCAAATTTTTAAAGATATATAGACACATAGTAGGGTTTTCAAAAGCATCACATTTGCCAACTTTCACACGGTAAAGAAGCACCCGGACTTTCACAATAAGCCAAAAATCCAGCTAATCCCATTTCAAAACAAGGCCAAAACAAGCCAATCCCTAAGAACCCCAACATTCTATGTGACTAGATCCCCCTGGCGTGCAGTCTGGGACTGTGGTGGGCCCGCTGTGCACCCCTGACTCTCTCCCCCCCTTGTCCCTGCTGGGCCCCCCTTCCCCCACCCCTGCTTGCCAGGAGCCGATAAAAAAAAAAGAAGCAACAAGCTACAAGCCAAACAAGCTACAAGCCAAAAACTAGCCAACAAGCAACTCACAAGCCAATTAAGCCAAAAATAAGCCCAATTTCTGTGTTTTTTGTGTGTGCGGGTTTGGCATGTCTGAAAAGCATCTCACCACCTAACTCCCATTTATTTCAGTGGGTGCTTGGCCCCTACATGCTTTTTGAAAATCCCTCTAGGTGCCTAAATACATTTAAAAATCTGGTCATTAGTGTTTAAAACCTAGTACTTTTTTATTGTGAGCATTGCAAGTTGCATACAACCTACAAGAACTGATATTATTCCCTTTCGGAGCAGTTTAACGTCATTCATGATAAAAGAATGTTTTCTATTTGTTGCACCTAAAGTTGTCGTAACTTTATGTCTATAGATATGGGCCCAGTTCTGCCCATCTTTACTCAATTGGTCTTTACACATGCAAGTAATCTAAATGAAACTAATAAGCAGGGATTTGCAGGATCAGTCCCTAGGGACCTGATCGATAGCCCATTGAAGGCAGTAGAAATCTTTCTATTGATTTTAATGGCATCATATAAGGGTCTGAGTGGTATTTGTTTTGTAAACTATTTGTTTAAAAATTCTTGTTAACTTCAGCTATGGATTTTACAGAGGGAAGGAAGATAATCAGAACTGTAAATATTACTTCTTTTGAAGGGAAGCTCGGGATCACTAATTGCTAATTTGAAATTCTTCTCTGGTTTTCAATAGCACGTTGCTTATTGCATCATCTACTGTTAATAATAATATAGTTTTTAAAAATCTTGTCACTGTCACAAGTAAGGCCAATATGACCAGCTTTAATTTTCTCTAATCATTTTAATCTATGTTTATGCACAGTATATTTTTATCTTAAAAAGTGCGTGCTTGAAGTGAGGTGCAGTAAGCATTAGTATTTACCAGAGGCTGGATTCTTATTCTAAATAAATAAATAAAAAATAAATTAATGGAGATATCCTATCTCCTAGAACTGGAAGGGACCTTGAAAGGTCATTGAGTCCAGCCCCCTGCCTTCACTAGCAGGACCAAGTACTGATTTTGCCCCAGATTCCTAAGTGGCCCCCTCCAGGATTGAACTCACAAGCCTGGGTTTAGCAGGCCAATGCTCAAATCACTGAACTATCCCTCCTCCCCCAAGGGAGGAGGGATTTGTTCATTATTCTGGGATGAACAAACTAATTACCACATTTACAAAAACTTGCCATTTAATTCAGTGGGATCAGATTCGGCTCCCCCAACTATATATCACATTTATTCTGGAAAAAGAGTCTTGCTGGTTTGTAGGTAGAGGAATGGGACACAGAGGGTTAATTTTTAAGAGCTTTTTCCATTGCAGTGGATTGGATAGGGTCCTTGTGCATTTTGCACTTTTCTGGTTCAGCTGAAGGAAGTGAGAAGCTGAGGTGGACTCTTTCTTACTACAACCTAGCTTGAAAGTAACTAAGCTGAGGAGCCATTCAGAGCATAGGAATTAGCGTGGCCAGTGCAGAGTAGAGAAAGCATAGACACACACAGCATTTGTTGAGATATAACGGTACAGTGATTATGCAGTAACTATTCAATATGCAAATCCAAATCCCTTTACTCTGCAAATCTATTATTCACAAGTCAGTACAGAGATTTAAATACAGGGAATACCTACATATTGAGAAATAACCTCACAGTGTTTGTGCAGATCAGACACTCTGAACTAGAATTCAGAGAAATGTACACCAAGGAAAAAAATGGTAGCGGTATGGATCAGTAAGCGTATAGCATTTTTCTGCTGTGATTGGTTGAGGCAATTCCATCATTATAATAACCAGTACTTATGTCTGGTGACTCTGTGTGTGTGTGTGTGTGTGTGTGCGCGCGCGCACGCACATATGGTGACAGTAGGAACCCTTATTTAGTAGAATCTAGTAAAGGAATATGCTTTTGTTACTTCTAATGAGTGGTCATCACACAGGGTCTGGACTGGAAGATCATTTAATCCCAATTGCTGGGACTTCACACTTGAACTCCCAAAGCTAATGGGACATATTCCCAGTTATTACACTGGGGTGCACATGCCCTTCATTGGAATAGGTACCAGTGAGAGCGAGCTGGCAGACAGACTGCTTTTAGACTGTGAGGTAAGAAAGGGCTTTTAAATAATATTTCAATACTGGGTGACTCCACTGAGTACCGTCTTAGATATACTTTCTATGACTTGCCATAATTATTTTTACCTTTCGTTTACTTAATGATTATCTATTTCTGTGCAGTTGCTAATAAAAATATTATTTTATTTAAGAGAATTTAAATTGGGTCTCATAACTTAACTGGGGAAATAGCAGACATCCCAAAAGAGGGAATAAAGTGCTCAGGTCTATCAAGGGAGACTGAGAAATGAATAGGTACAGGTCTTCAGTAGAGAAGAGGCTTTGGCCTCCCTCTCAAAACAGTGTCCTAGAAGGACTGTCAAGGGTCTCTGTGAGCATGAAAGAGCTTGAACAATCTAGACCAGGTGTTTTCAATCTTTTCCTTAGTGTGGTCCACATCTTAAAGATATTCCATGGGGCCCTTCCCTCCCATTCATACTTGCACACACCACCTTCCTCTCTGTCCACTGGTGATCAAATAGCATCCATCTAGGGTGACCAGATAGCAAGTATGAAAAATCGGGACAGGGTGTGGGGGATGATAGGCGCCTATATAACAATCAGCCCAAATATCGGTACTGTCCCTATAACATTGAGACATCTGGTCACCCTACATCCATCAGACAAGTACAGCAAAAAAGTTATACAGAGGAAAATATGTAATGGGGTTATTTTTAGTTTCCTTTACTGTGATTTAGCAACTGGCTCCCTTTCCTTTCCTTAATGTGCTAAATCACATTAAAAGAAAGTAATTATACTTTAAATATTTTCCTCATATCACTTTTCCCTAGGAAAGGATCTGCACTTCCTACATCCACCAACAAACAGCCTGCCTGAATTCCCAGAGTTCAATACATTCACTGATGGAGTAGTTCTGGACACCCTAAAGGAATCTCAACCCAAGAACTGTGAATTCTACCCGGGCCCTTCCTGGCTGGTGGAAGATTCATATGCAACTGGTGCCACTCATGACTGAAATAGCTCATGCCTCATTCAGGCAAGGAATCTTTCCTTCTTAGGCCTGGTCTACACTATGAGTTTAGTTCGAATTTAGCAGCGTTAAATCGAATTAACCCTGCACCCGTCCACACAACGAAGCCATTTACTTCGACATAAAAGGCTCTTAAAATCGATTTCTGTACTCCTCCCCGACGAGGGGAGTAGCGCCGAAATTGACATTGCCATTTCGAATTAGGGTTAGTGTGGCCGCAATTCAACAGTATTGGCCTCCGGGAGCTATCCCACAGTGCACCATTGTGACCTCTCTGGACAGCAATCTGAACTCGGATGCACTGACCAGGTAGACAGGAAAAGCCCCGCGAACTTTTGAATTTCATTTCCTGTTTGCCCAGCGTGGAGCGCTGATCAGCACAGGTTACCATGCAGTCCTGGAATCAAAAAAGAGCTCCAGCATGTATGGCTGGTAACTGTCTTTGCTAACTTGCAAAGGCAAGGGGATGCTGCTGTGTAGCGCTGCAGTACCGCGTCTGTCAGCAGCATCCAGTAGACATACGGTGACAGTGAAAAAAGGCTGAACGGGCTCCATGGTTGCCGTGCTATGGCGTCTGCCCGGGCAATCCAGGGAAAAGGGCGCAAAAATGATTGTCTGCCGTTGCTTTCACGGAGGGAGGATTGACTGACGACATTTACCCATAACCACCCGCAACAAATTTTTGGCCCCATCAGGCATTGGGCTCTCAACCCAGAATTCCAATGGGCGGGGAAGACTGCGGAAACTATGGGATAGCTACCCACAGTGCAATGCTCCGGAAGTCAACGCTAGCCTCGGTACATGGACGCACACCGCCGAATTAATGTGCTTAATGTGGTGCATGCACTCGACTTTATACAATCGGTTGCCAAAAATCGAATTCTGTAAATTCGGAGTAATCCCGTAGTGTAGACAATACCCTTACTTCAAACATGCAATAGTCTGACCAACACTGAATGAACCCACCCTGGATACATTGGTTCTATCCCATTACAACCCCAATATCAAACTGTTCCTGAGTGAGCTCAGAGAAGTTAGCCAAAGGCTGACTACATGCTCATCTGATTGAAGCTAAAAGTCTAGACCCAGCACAATCTAGATTCAGGCCAGGACAAGGAATGGAAATAGCTTTAGTGACACTGATGAATAGTGCTTGAGTTCTAAAAAGTAGAAGTGCCAGAACTCACTTCTCCGTTTGACCCCTGCTGCCACCTGTCTGGGTCAACTTGCTCACAGCCAACCAAAATGGGTGGGGGTGTCACTATACTCCTGCCAGGACCCCTCAACTTGTGCTGCAGTAAAGAGCTCTCCCTGCCTGTGGCATGACCATGGGAGAGGTAGGGACAGAGGTGCAACAAAGGGGGGACCCAAACCTTTCCCTTGTCCATCTTTGAGCAGGGACCCAGCAATTTCAGCCTCCCCTCCTGGCCAGGCCTGAGACAGCAGCACAGGGCGGCTCTGTGGCTGGGGACTCACCGTCTGCACAGTTTGGGGAGAAAATTTTTATTTTACTGTTATCTCCCTTACACCATCTTGTATCCCTTTAGTAACAACAGGGAATCCACATTGGTTGCTCTTCTTCCTCAGCTCCTGTTACACCTTTGGTGCCCTTTTTGCTCTATGGCGGAAAAATGGCTAGGTCACCTGACCTGTAATCTGCCTAGCAACCGTACATTATAAAAAAGTCAGCAGCACGTCTGTCAGACGGGGCTGCCCATCTGAGAGGCAGAGTGCTGCAGTGTGCTACTGCTTGCCTTGGAGGGTAGACATTAGTATCATGCATAGGGCTGTAGGGAGGGTTTCTTACCTGCATGTGAGAACGAGCCGTCATCTGCCATTTTGATCCTGCCTCAGACATCCACCCACGACGACGCAGGGAAGAAGAGCTGCAAGAAGAACAAGACAGAGCTTCCATCAGTCTGTACCTGAAGTCCTGCCTTCCACCTGCCTTGCCATCTGGATCGGGTCCGGAGCCAGTCCTGTCGGGCCCGTGCCAGGGATAAAGCTGCAGGATATGGTAGAGACTCATTTGTCCTCCATCTTACCTACCTGGGGTCAGCCTTGGGAAGGAAGCTAAGCCCTCTTTGTCACAGCCAGTGCCCTTTTATAATTAGTTCCCTTGTTTTTTTATTATAGTTTGGGATTGCTTATAGTTACCTACCTGTTACTTACCTGAGTTATTCTTACCCTTGTTAACTGTTGCCTGTCCAATAAACCTGTTCTTGTTCTGCACCCTATCCATTGCCAGTTTTCCTTTGGGGGAAATAAGACCCCAATTTTAGACATGGAAGGGGGGAGATATTCCTGAGACTGGTCTTCTGGCCAAGTATAAAATCCAGTCAACAACAGGAGGTAACGGAATGGGGTACCTGCATCCCCACCCAATAGGGGAACACCTGCCAGCGTCCCAGACTGGGAGGGGAAGACCCAGCACTTCCCAGAGCCTCCTGCCCCAGGCAGGGGAGCACCAGGGAGGGGGACTGCAGCCTGTATGCCAGGGCTTTCCATTGGGAGTGGGGATGGGCTGCAAGGTACCTCCCCCAGAGTTCTCCAAGCTGTGCCCTACCTGGCATTGGGGGCCGAAGCTCAGCACATCCCAGAGCTTCCTTCCCAAAATCTCACTGCTTTGCACTTCAAGTGCAAGTCACACTTTTGGCCTCACCTTCTCTGACACACACAGAAATGTGTACATTTCAAAAAAACCCTAAAACTGAAAGCCTACCAAAACAAAATACTCTGCTGCACACACAATTCTTCCCCTGGGGAGTGGAATGGGCTTTTTGCTTTGCCTTTTAAGGGCCTGATCCTGCTCTCATCGAACATCATAAAGGCTCTTTCAAAATAGATAGATGCATTTGCCTCTTCAAAGCACTATACACATCCTATACTGGACACACTCTAACTCGCTAATGGTATGTTCAGCATCACAGAGAATGAGTAGGAGGGTTTTAAAGATATTTAGAATATGGACGACTTTCCACACTCAATTAGAACAATTTTGAAGTCGGCCACTTTTGCCCCTCAGAAATCTTGACAAAGTCTATTTGAAACACTAATCAGTTTACTATAAATAAAGAAGGGCGTTGCTGTTTGGATTTCAATTGGTGTGAAAAAAATACAATTAATATAAACCTGAAGAGGGGCAAACTCTTCTTTACTTGTCCACTTTGTCATCTGAGAGCCTGATGTATGTTGAAATTATATGAGTTTATTTAAAAGAAATTGATTACATGTGTGCCATTCAGCCCAGTGGAATTTTACCAGCTTATATATCACATGTCAGGCTTTAAAGAGGTATCAGTAGAATTATCATACAGTAAAGCAGTCAGATTTCATTTTTAGGTATACCTGTTCCCCATTGAGTATAGGGCTTACTGGACATCACCAATGTTTGGGAGTTCAGCTGTTCACAGTAGGAAATGTTTCCAAGCCCAACTTTAGCCCTAGTTGACTGTTCTTTTTCATTATTCCCTTTTTATTTATGATTCACCACATTTATTAAGATAAAAGCTTACACTGCAGAAACAGTCTAAAGCATACCCCCTACGTACAAACTGATCTTCAGATTACTAGTGAAATTGCTGCCTTTGTATACTTATGGACTGATGTGATAACTGAAAATAACTTCCATTAGCACTATAAAAACTCCAGCTGATACCAAATGAATTTCATTTGATACCAGCAGAGAAAAATATTGGCTACTGAGATATTTTTTGTTCGTGGTTATTTACAGTTAGCTAGAATCCATGTACCATTCAGGAAGTCAGAAGTCTCCAGATGTTTTCCTTAACATAAGACCCTTTACAATGAGCCTTCTACCTTGAGGCTGACTAACATTTGTCTATTAAAAGGATTTTTTTCTCTCCTATTCCCTATATGTCTTCCAGGTTCTCCAAGTTTCTAGGAATGAAATTTCTTGTGGGGAGTTCAGTCTTTAAGCAATATGTTGGCACTTGACTGCTATCCATTACTGGGTTTGTCTAATTTTCGCAGCAGCAGATGGGTCCTGCAATGCATATGTTGTGCTCTAAAAGGTAGACCGTGTTACAATAACTATGACCTGGTACTATTCTGTTGTTATGCCACACTGGTTTTTGTCCATCAAAGGTTGGGAAAGCCTGTACCAACACAATAAGAAGAAACAAAGAACCGTCAAAGTGCTGTACAAATATGTAATGACTCCTAGACCGTATCTACAACACGGGGTCAATAACTATAGGAGGAAACTGAGACACAGAGATGTGAATTATAAAAGTTTGGGTGATCAAAAAAATATTTCGCTGTTTAGGCTGAATGCCATGTAATCTTTAGATAGACCCCCAACTATTTTCTTTCACACAAATATCTAGTTTTACCTCAGCCCCATGACCAGAATATCTCAGAGCAATCAGCTTTCCTGGAGCCAAACTGCAAATTACCTTCAAATTCCAATTTAAGTCTTAAGTACACATTTTTGTACGGTCAGTGACTCAAAAGTTAGAAGTGCAAAAGGATTCCAGGATACAATTAATCAGATAATTATTTCTTTATTTAACCGTAATATCAAGAATAAAGAGTTCAATGAATTCTTTAGCAGTATGTTTTTCTACTTAGCTAAGCATTCTTTAAATACTGCGCTCTCTTGCTCTCTCTTTAGTAATTGACCACGTTTGTGTGGTAATTTTCTCTACCTTTTTATATTTTAAATTCAAATTCAATTAATAACTGGCTTAGCTGGAAGATACTTTGTTTCAGTCTTCGTTTCAGATTGTTTACCATTGTCTTCTAGCTACATCCAGTAACGATAACTCTTCAGCTCAGTTGCACAAACACAAAGACATGCCAACAGTAGGGTATTTGTGGAGGTGTATATCTTTAGTTCTCTATAAAATTAGCTTGGCTAATTAGTGTTTCAACACATCCCGCTTTGTGCATTTCTTGGTTATTTCTGTCTTCTTTGTGTTACATTTGGTTGCGGGGGGGGGGGGGGGGGGTTATACACAAAAATGCCTTGGATCAGAAATTGAAAGACTTTTCCCAGCAACATCTGTGATTCCAGCACTTCAGGCAGCGCTTGATGAGGGTCACTTAGGGTTGCCCAGAAGGAGGGCAAAAGGGGCAGTTTGGCCCAAACCAGTGGATGTTGAGATAATGGCATTGCATCACACCACTCTCTCAAATTTGTTCTGGGTACCCCGTCATGAATGGAGGGGTGGCCAGGTCAAACCTGAGTGGCACTGCGCAGAGCCGTAATTAGGTATTTTTGCACCCGAGGCAAGAATATAAAATTGCGCCCTCCCCCAGGGCCGGCTCTTCGGCGGCAATTCGGCGGTGGGTCCCTCAGTCCCTCTCGGAGGGAAGGGCCTGCCGCCGAATTGCTGCCGAAGAATGAATGAAGCGGCGGCGGTAGAGCCTGTGATTTTGGGGGGTCAACTCATGATTTTTGACTGCTTGGGCTGGTAATGTTGCTTCCAAGATGGTGTTTGGTTCCAGTCCAGTTCCAATCCAGAGAGGGACTCACAGGTTAAGAGAGGAGGGAGGTGCTGGATATCAGCAGTGGCCACTAGGGATCAGCATGTGTCCTGAGAATGCTGGGAGTTCAGGTTTGCAGGGCAGGATCAGGGGTGGCAGGTTTGTAGAAATTTTGGTGGTGCCCAGAACCCACCCTCACCCAAACTCCATCCCCCCACCCGCCCAAGGCTCTGGAAGGGAGTTTGGGTGAGGGAGGAGGTCTGAGGTGCAGGCCCTAGGCTGGGGCAGGGGATTGGGGTGCAGGCTCTGGGAAGGAGTTTGGGGATGGGAGGGGTGCAGGGGGATGGGGTGAAGGGTGAGGGCTGTGGGTTGTGGCTGCAGATGAGGGGTTTGGAGTGTGGGAGGGGCTCAGGGCTGGGGCAGAGGGTTGGGGTGTGGGGGGATGAAGGCTCTGGCTGGGACTGGAGATAAGGTGTTTGGGGTGCTGGAGGGGCTCAGGGCTCGGGCAGAGGGCTGAGGGTGCGGTGGGGGGTGAAAGCTCTGACTGGAGGTGTGGGCTCTGGGGTGGGGCAGGGCTGGGGATGAGTTTGGGGTGCAGGCAGGCTGCTCCGGGACAGGGGCCAGAGAGGAGGACTCCCCCCAGCCCTTTCCCTCTCAGCAGCAGCAAGTTCTGGGGGAGGAGTCCCCCTTTCCTGCCCCCCCCAGCAGCACACTCACCCCCACCCTGTCACTGCATGTGCTCCTAGAGCCCTTCTCAGGTCCAGGAATCTCCCTCGCCTCCCCCGTTATGGGTGC
>NW_020664372.1:24502360-24511547 GCF_002925995.2 Terrapene triunguis | reverse complement strand
TCAGTGCAGCAATGCCTAAATACCTTTAAAAATGTGGGCCTATGTGTTAGATTGTGCTCCCCTCACATATCTTGAGTAAACCTTACTTTACAAGTAATCTCATTAAAACCAATATGACTACTTGCAGCATGAGACTCTGACTCACACTAAATTGGACAACAGAATCAGATTCTCTGTCAGCCTTAGGTAACAAGTTTGGAAGGAAGGGTTCAATTACTTGGAAAAGAGCTCTTCCGTATTACTAGAAAAAGAAACTGAAATGTCAGATAAATTAATATCATTGTACAATTCTACTAATGAAAGAAAATATGTATGTTGAGTTTTAATATTTATACATTTTGAATTAAGTATATTGGATTTTTCGCCTTCCTCTGCAGCGTGGGGCACGGGTCACTTGCTGGAGGATTCTCTGCACCTTGAAGTCTTTAAACCACGATTTGAGGACTTCAGTAGCTCAGACATAGGTTAGCGGTTTGATACAGGAGTGGGTGGGTGCAATTCTGTGGCCTGCGTTGTGCAGGAGGTCAGACTAGACCAGTGGTTCTCAAAGCAGGTCCGCCGCTTGTTCAGGGAAAGCCCTGGTGGGCCGGGCCGGTTTGTTTACCTGCTGCATCCGCAGGTTCAGCCGATCGCAGCTCCCACTGGCCACAGTTCGCCGCTCCAGGCCAATGGGGGCTGCAGGAAATGGCGTGGGCCGAGAGATGTGCTGGCCACTGCTTCCCGCAGCCCCCATTGGCCTGGGACGGCTAACTGCGGCCAGTGGAACCCACGATAGGCCGAACCTGCGGACGTGGGAGGTAAACAAACCAGCCCGGCCCGCCAGAATGCTTACCCTGGCGAGCCGCATGCCAAAGGTTGCTGATCCCTGAGATAACATTTGCTTTTGTCAGTATTCTCACAGGAGCCTTTGGGCAGTTTTTCAAGGTAGCTGGATCAAAGCTGAAAGTCACAAGGCCAGCAATTTCTTCCCTTTTAAAAACAGACTTCAGTCCTTTCTGTCAGCTCTAAATAGTTTTATTTTTCAAATAGTGACAAAATGTAAAAACCAAGAGAACACAATAATAAAGTATTCATTCCCCCCCCCCCCCCCCCCAGGTGGAAAAGAGTTTGGCTTATATGAGCACATAATATTTACAATGCCTTGTATTATTTCTACACAGCTTGAAAATGTATGCCATGTCAAACAAAGTACTGGGTTCTACAGGAAAGCAAAAGTAGAGTAAGGAAGCAAGAGCCACCAGGTTTGGAACACTGCAGTCACTACTCCCCTGGCCTGACCCACTCCTATCCAAGCCCCCAAGACCAGCATCTATGGGGCCAGCACAAAGACCATTTCTACAACACACAGATGGTGTGTGTGTTCATCTATATAGTTCCAATGCACGATGTAAGTGGGGGAGGGTCTTGCATTGGCCCTCCACATCACTCATGCAGCATTTTTCTGAATAGTGCAGTGCTGTAATGTCTTACCTGCTCTGTTTTTCAGATTTGGGGTCATTCCATTGAACTCTGATTTGTCAATTTCCCATGCCAGTGGAAGCTTTCCAAGACTACTAGAAACTTGAAACCGGCCCGGCTGGCCAGGGGCTTTCCCTGAACAAGCGGCGGACCAGCTTTGAGAACCACTGGTCTAGACGATCATAATGGTCCCTTCTGACCTTAAAGTCTATGAGTCTACCACTGGTTTGTCTAATTTATACCAGGAAGAAGTTTTGGACACTTTTTCCTCTGCATTCTCCACTCCTCTGGAAACAACCTTTGCTTTTCCCGCTGCTCACCTGAAAGAATCTTAGCATTGTTTTAATGTTGTGCTTTAGCTTTCTCTCTATGGTTACAGAATGATCTCTTCAGTACAAGCCTCTCGACTACCTAAAAATAAAACATGGCTTTTCACTCAAGGGTTGTTTATGTATTCTGCAAACTAGAAAAAAAAATTCTACTATCTCTGCATTCTCAGGAATACAGCTATATGTTAATTACCCCTCCAGTCCAAAGAAACTTTACCCTTTAAAGTTAATTTTCTTTATAAACCATGGGCTAAATGTAGTGTATTTTCACATTATACTAGTGTAAACCCTTGCACTTGGTCTTTATGATGGAAACTCCACTGGATACAGGTTTCAGAGCTGCAACCTCTCTTCTGCCTTGGGAGCCATAAAGGACTAACACATACAGCAAAAAGAGTGGGCAACACTAATCATTTTAGTATTTTTAGTCTTATGATTGGCCCAATATGACTAGAGATGTAAATAAATACACCTTGTTTTTTTAAGTCAATAAACAATAGATAAGATTCTACAGAGTCTGCTATCTATCAAAGTGTTCCACTATATGAGGCACATCATACATCTCAAAGGTTTGAAGGACTATATAACCTTTACAGAGACAAGTTGGGTGCAGTAATATATTTTATTGGACCAACTTCTGTTGGTGAAAGAGACAAGCTTTCAAGTTACACAGAGCCTTCTTTAGGTCTGGAAAAGATACTCAGAGTGTCACAGCTAAATTCAAGATGGAGCAGATTGTTTATCATAAGTAGTTAACAGTCCATACAATTCCGAATATGCTGAACAGCTCTGCAGAAGCACTTCAGAAAAACTGAGGAATACTCTCCTACACCTCACATACTCCAGAAGGGACCATCTCATACAAGAAATAATTAAAGTCTAACACACTAGAAAAAAAAATCAGAAAACCTATCTGGAGATGATGCAAGAAACCCAAAGCAACTATTAAAAAAACCCTGATGACAGCCATCCAATACACAAACAAAAAGTGAAACCAACTACAACAACTCCACAGCCCACAGAAAAGTCACCTCCAGGATAAACCATGGCACCAGGACCCACCACATGGACCCTACACAACACCCTAATATCATCAATTTATCAAGACTACCCTTATCTGGAGCAGAATTATTTGTTCTCTCCAAGGGACTGAACTTCTGCCCCACCACAGAACCTGATACCATACTAACCTGGGGAGAACCAGAAGAATTCTTTCACGGACTCCTCCTCAAAGAATTCTTTCATAACAATGGAAACACCAATTACCATGTCCCCACTGACAGTCAGAAAAAAAAAGAATCAGCTGAATGGACACCCCATAGTGGATGAAACCACACACTTGATCATTACATTGAGTGCGTCAGGGAAAAAAATTGACTGTGAAATCCTTAACAAACTTCCCATCCACCACAATCTTTCCAGTGTCAAGAGGACAGCTATACAGTCCCTGAAATCCAACCACCAGGTAGTGGTCAAACCAGCAAACAAAGGGATCTCAACTGTGATGACTAATTTGAGGCCAACAGACAACACTCTGATACCACCTACTATAAAGAACTCAGAGAAGACCCACACCACAATTCACCCAGGAATTTAAGGATATCATCAAATCCTTCCCCAAACAACTCCAAAGGAAACACTACAACTTTATCCCCACAGTTCTACCCCAGGGATATGCTACATGCTTCCCAACATACATGAACAAGGGAATGCAGGCAGAACCATCATATCTGGCCATGGCACTCTTACTGAAGGAATAGCAGGACTCATAGAAAGCATCCTCACACCACTCACCACACAAAGAGCCAGCTTCCTTCAGCACACAACCAACTTCTTCCAGAAACACCTCAACATTAACAACCTCCCTCAGAACACCATCCTCACCACCATGGATCTCACTTCCCTATACACCAACATCCCTCACCATGATGGCATCACTGCCTGCCTCAAATATCTACAAGACAAGGAACAATACTCAGAATTCCACCCCAGACACATCACTAAACTCATCCATTTCATCCTCATCCATAACAATTTTACATTCAACAACCAACACTTTGTCTAAACCATGGGAACAGCCAGTGGTACTATGATGGCTCCCTAATATGCCAACCTCTTTATGGGCCACTTTGAGGAAGAATTTCTGCACAAATGCACTATGAAACCAACGATATACCTGAGGTACATTGATGATATTATCATCCTATGGACAGATGACCTAAACTCCCTCATAAATTTCCACCACAAATTCAACAACCACCTGCCATCCATCAAACTCTCTCTAAAACACTCTCACACCAGCATCAGCTTCCTGGATACCATGATCAGCTTCAGCAGTGGAACTCTACAGACAACTATATACAACAAACCCACAGATGACCTCACTTATCTTCAAAGATCTAGTAAACACCTCAAACAAAACAAGAACTCTGTTATCTACAGCCAGGCCCTCAGATGCCACAGAGTATGCTCCAGGGAGAAAGTCTGGGATACAAACCTTAACACACTTAAAACTGCCTTCACCAAACAAGGACACTCCACCAGAGAAGTAGATCACATCATGGAATGGGCCACCCAAATACTCTGAGAGAACCTGCTTCAATACAGAAAAAAAAATCTCCAACCGCACACTCCTAGTTGTCACCTACCACCCACCCCTGTGAGTTTCAGTGTGATCATTAAACAGTTCCAACCCATAACTCAAGGGGACCACATCCTGAAAGAAATTTTTGCCAAGATCCTTCTTCTGGCCTTCAAACAACCCCCCAACCTTGCCAAGCTCATCATCAGAAGCAAGCTCCTCATAGATGAGGATTTACCAACTCAAAACGTGGCACCAGACCCTGCCATAACACCACATCTAAAGCCTACAGACATATCTCCACTGCTATGATGATCAATACCCCCCAGAACACACCTTTCAAGATCCATAGGTCCTACACATGGCTATCACAATATGTGGCATACCTCATCCAGAGTACTAAATGCCCCATGTGACCGGAGTCCCGGGGGAGCCAACTGAGGTCACTCAATTAGGGTGAACTGCAAAGAATGGGGCAGATAATCCCCAAATCTGGTGGATACTCCAATACTTAGATTTACCAAGCCAGCACTAAACAGCTTCTATTATACCTTACTGGTTACTCAGAAGTCCAAAACACAGTTCCCTTAAAGTAACCCAGCCTCAGGCCTCCATCTAGTTAACCAAGTCAGATATGATGAGGATTAATGAAAATCTTATTTCATCATATAAAAGAAAAGGTTCTACCAATCCCAAAGGATCGGACACATTACCTCCCAGGTTAATGAATATTCCAGATCTTACCCAAATACATGCTTAGAGCCAATTCTTATTAACTAAACTAAAATTTATTTAAAAAGAAAAGAGAGAGAGTATGGTTAAAAGATCAATATACATACACACATGAGTTCAATTCTTAAGGTTCAGATTCAGAGCAGAGATGGTGAGCTTTATAGTTGCAAAGGGTTCTTTTAGAATTCAATCCATAGGTTATAGTCCAATGTCCAATACCATATTCAGGGTGTACCAGTTTAACTGGGATCGCAATCTTGTGACTTAAACTTCCCCAGATGAAACTTAAGCAGATCTGAGATGACAGGATCAGGAACCAAGGATCTTTTATACAATTTCAAGCCTTCTTTGACAGATTAGAGTCCCTTGGCTGACAATAGGTAATCAGGCCGATTTTGAAGTAGGTCCATCAATGGTACTTAGATACACGACTTGACTTATAAGGCAATTGCCTGTTTTTCCACCATTCGCAGCTGATTGGCTATACATTTCAAAGAGAGATGAATACAGCGACATCCTATGTTTACAGTTCATTTAAATGCTAAGATGTTCTTTTGATCTCTGAATTAATAGAATACAGCATAGCCAGGGACTGTTGATGACATTGTTGACCACTACCAATATATATGTAAATACACACAAACACAAACATTATCTCCCCATATGTCTTTAAGGGTTGAATTTGAGTCATTCATCCTGCAGGACGCTTAACCCTTTCTGGTCATGAATCATACCCCAATAATAACTATGTGGGTGAAACCAGACAATCGCTACGCTTTCGAATGGACTCACACAGAAAAATGATAAAAGACAAAAACACTGTATCACCCCGGGCAACCATTTTTCACAGAATGATCACTCCATATCTGACGTCTCAGTCCTCACCATCAACGGAAACCTGCACAACACCTTCAAAAGAATAGCCTGGGAGCTTACATTCATAACTTTTCCAGACACTAAAAACCATGGTCTTAATAATACGACAATCTGAAACCCACTGACCCCTCTTTTTTGTCCTATGACTGCCGTGATGTTAACAAGCCACTTCACCCTGAATGGTCCCTTAGAATCTATGTTATCTACTTACGCTAAACAATCTGTTCCACCTTGTATTTAGCTGTGACACTCTTTACCTTTCCCAGACCTGAAGAAGAGCTTGGTGTAGCTTGAAAGCTTGTCTCTCTCACCAACAGAAGTCGGTCCAATAAAAGATATTACTGCACCCACCTTGTCTCTCTAATATCCTGGGATCAACATGGCTACAACACTATATAACCTTTGTCATTACTGGGGTGTTTTTTTGTACCCACACTATCCCTGGTACTGTAGAAGACACAAAGAAAAATATAGTCCCTCCCCTGAAGAGTGTACAGCCTAAAGGTATGTCTACACTGTAAGTGAAGCTGTAATTGTAATATCACATGCTTGCTGCGTACACATACCTTTAAAGACAGAGTAGCTAGGACATCCAGAGGAGGGAAAAGTCTAAGGGCTTGTTTGTTTTTTACTTATGCACTGACAACTCATGGACATCACAGAAATTTATTTTTAGGAGGGATTCGAATGAGGAGACGGGATTGATTTGTGAACCGGCACTAGGATGTCATTGCACATATAGGGAACAGCATGGAAAAAGGCACTGAGGTGGCAGTAAGAGAAGAGAATGCATGGAGCACCAAAGCTGCCACCAATGGTAAAGCTAAGGAGGGGATGTGTTTTGAGACAAGGTCCAAAAAAGTAGTTCAGGGCAGAACTGTGTTGGGCTGTGAGGGTGAGGTCAAGATGTGTAAATTTGATGCCTTGTTGAAGAAGGAGCCAATAAAGGGAGTCAAAGAGGAGGATATGGCAAGGAGGAGAACTTAGGACATGCTGCCTTTGGTTGAGGCAGAGACATACACCTGGGAGGATTTCCAGTAGTGGGCAAATGGGGCAGGGTGGTGCTCATCCCTCACATAAATCCTCATCTGCTTCCACTACAGTCCCCAGGTTTGTTTTTTTGAATAGCATAGCCCACATACCAAGACCCCAGCTCCTCTCAAACTTCCTGCTATCAGGAACCATTCAATGGGAAATTGGCCAATATTCAAGGGAGTAATGATGATGGAGAAGTAGGGAGGCAGCTTAAGCTGTTCTCATGGAACAAGTAATCTTTTTCTGAGAAAAAAAACAAAGACAGATAGAGAATGTGTGTCCTTGACATTCAGATCAGATGATAGACTGGAAACATAATGCTAAAAGATTGCCATGTCTGACAGCTAAATTGGTATTCTTTAAATGAGGGTATATTTTGAAAAGTGACTGAATTTTTATTATTTTTATCATTTATTCAGATTTATAAATACATTTTAAATGGCTAAACATGATCTCGAGGCTTTTGACATTTCTTAAAAATACAATCAGACTGTAAAGACAAATCCAGCAGCAAAGTCCACTATATATCTGAAGAAGTGAGGTTTTTTACCCATGAAAGCTAATGCCCAAATAAATCTGTTAGTCTTTAAGGTGCCACTGGACTCCTTGTTGTTTTTGTGGATACAGACTAACACGGCTACCCCCAATACTTTATATGTCAGTGATAACCAGCTAATCCTTACAGCAAAAAGATTACAGGATATCCCACCTTCTGTAAACATTTCCCCTCAGTATTGGCCCAGAGTCAATATGCCTTCAAAAAAGTGCCAGTAAAAGGATTTGTTCTGTAGCATGCTGTGAAGGCCAAGATCTTACTATTTTTCCCAGGGGGGGAGTAAGTTCAAAATTCAAGAGATTTCCTGGAGCCTTGCCACCCACTCCCTGCCATTTACAAGGGAGATCCAGCGTGAGTACCTTTGCTGGTAGCAGTTCTTTCCATATCTGTCCGTCAATTATTTCAATATCGGATTTACTCAGCATTCAGGTAAACCTTACAAATCCAGCCAGGATTCTGGAAGGCAAGCTGAGTTCTTTCTGCCTTGTGCATCCACAACAGGACAAATATTATCAGGAACAAAGACTTTGCAACTGGAAATTAGTTAATTATTCTGTTGATCACAAGTTGCAGGAGATTCTAGCTCACCCTCTCCTAGCTTTTTTGGCTCTGCAGACCTCACAAGTAATAAACTCTTATTTTTATCTGTAAAGGAAGCAAATAGGATTCCCTCTGAAGCATCTGGCATTGGCCACTGTCAGAAGACAAAATATTGGGCTAGATGGACCATTGATCTGACACCGTAGGGCTGTTCTTATGTTAGGATTCATAAATAGTGACATTTTGAAATAGTCACTCTTCTGATCATAATGGCACTTTAAGAGGAGAACTGAATATATTGTTTTTGGAGAAGATACATGAAATTTACCATATAAAAATATTATACATTAAAACTGCTAGTATATTGATTTATCTACTACAAATAAAACAAATAAATTTGTGCATCCTAAGACTGAATAAAAAAGAATTTTTCTCCATCTTACCCAAACTGCTATATATAAGCATGGAGTTCTGATATGATGACTAGAAGGGATGCACAGTTTATAGAAATAATTAATCAGCTAGTTCCACATTTCAGGGTTCAACCCAGACCAGCGAAAGGTTGTGTCATCACCTGCCCTGTAACCCTGGGTGCTTCAAATGCTCTGCTGCTGTGGCTCACAGCCCGGAGACAAGTATGCAGTTCCCTGACTGTGTGCTGTGCAGCCTGGTTCAGCGCTCTGACCTCAGCAGCCTGCCTATAACATAATAGCCCCACACTCGTCTCCACTAGCCTTGGTTAGTACTTAGACGATGACCCCAACACATCCCCACTCCCAAGTTTCCCCCAAATGGTCTACCCTAAAGTATCCAGGCCTCTTGTAGAACACTCAGGGAAGTAAAAAGGTTTGTTGCTCCTTTCAAGAGACAAAAGTACATCTTATCACTTTAACTGGAGTTAACAATCACTTCCATTCAAACATAGCACTGGTTGGTTTAGATTAAAAGTAAAACAAGTTTATTAACTGAGGGACATGGATTAAGTCATACCAAGTAAAAAAGTATCAGAGGGGTAGCCATGTTAGTCTGGATCTGTAAAAGCAGCAAAGAGTCCTGTGGCACCTTATAGACTAACAGACG
>NW_020664372.1:24494789-24499360 GCF_002925995.2 Terrapene triunguis | reverse complement strand
TCTATCTCCAAATGACTGTCAAACTCAACACTGCCCTCAACTTCCTCTGCAGTTAGATTTTCAGGAATAAAAACATTGGCCAGCACATCAGTGTCCACCAGACCATCATTTTTGTTGTTGTTGATGAAAACCCAAAGATCCTTTGCCATGTGCATGGAAAGGTACTGGCCCAAGAAGGAGTCCAGGGTCACATGAGCATGGAAAGTTCCTGGTAAAAGATGGAGTCTTAGGTCACGTGTCCACATCATATGTCTGTACATGATTTGCTGAATCACAGGGGTGGCCACTGGCTCCTTGCTGTCTGTGGCATCCACAGGAAAGGCCTATTAGACAGTATGAGTTTCTTCAATGGCCCAATGTGAGAGTGGAGTGTCCCTAATGGAACATCAACACATAGCTGGCTAGCCCTGATGTAAATCTATCTGGGGGGTGTGGGGGTGTCACCCAGGCATACAACACATATTTGAGGTACAGATACATAGTCAATATTCATAACTTCAGATACAACGATGATACTTGTCTATAAATAAGAAAAATCATACTTAGCAAATCATAACTTTTCCATTGGTACCTTATATGACATACTCAGTAATAGATTTATTGCAACTTTGTAACAATGGTGACTGTATTAGTGTAACTGGTTATTTTCATACACAATCAGAGTTGTTTTTTGGCAACATCTATGGCTCGTAGTTGTGGTCAGCATCCAGAGAGATAGGTCCATGCATTTGGAAACTATGGCACACAGTGGAAGCACTCATCTGCGCATGCTCAGAGGCAGGAAATTAATTACAAGTAGGACCTTCCCTCTAAAAAAGTTACTATTAAGCATCGTGCCTGTTGCTAATATCCAATGCCATTAACATTGATGTTAATGGGATGGGACTGGTTCCTGGCATTATGTTGCCCTTAATGAGAAGTCGCTATTGTGAGGATTGCAATTAAGCAAGAATCTACTGTAAAAGTAAAATATGCTTTCTAGTTGCTAAGACTTAACAAGCTACAGCCTTGACTCAATGCAGATTTCTTATCTATTTTTCTTCTTTCCAGCCATGGCTGTCTTTCTCTCAGTCAGGACCTTCCACAGAAATACAAGGTGCTGGTTTCCCTTGTCTTCCTAAGTGAAGGATGCCAAAATGGCTTTCTGTTTTCCCTTATATCTCTCAGAGTTCATTGACCCTGCTTCAAAAGGCAGGATGACCGTACGCTGTTCTTCCCTTCCTGTATACCTCCCATCCTCCTGCTGATCTGCATGTAAACGGAGCTTCCACTGGTTTGATTCCATAAAGCTATCTTCCCTCCTGTCTGGGGAAAAACCTGTTTTTCCCTGTGGTTGGTCGCAGACTACAAGGCATAATATCACAGAGTATTCATAATTTCTCATATAGTGTTAATACATACATTTCACAATTATATTAATCACCAGTGTTTCATTAGCTCTCATAAAAGACCTTAGTTGATACACTTTTATAATACAGTAATATCGTATATAATCAATATTATTATAAGCAATTGCTTATCATTTGAGCTTCAGACCCCTGTCTTTATAGCTAAGAGGTTATCTCCCCCACTCCCTAAGTTTATTTACCTTTTATGTAAATATACCTGCATTGTCTCTGCCTGACAACATGGCTGGTAAGACAAACAAATACACATTCCATTGTCTAAGCAGACTGGACTTATGCATTGTTTACCAAACACATTTTAAGAACATAATTCTAGCATGTATCCATAACTCTTTGAACAACCATTATATGTACACCATGCAATAATATTAATGATCAATAGGTATTAGTTTTCCAATGATACTTTATATGACACCTTTTAGATATCAGTCAGCAGATTATGCCAACAGATGTAATGAGTATGTCAGGCTTGACAAGAGTGTCTGACACAGAGTAGTGAACCACTACTGGGTCTCTGTCACACTGCTCCACACAGAATTTAAATTGCGAAAGTATTTCCAAGGGAGGGGGGGGTTGTTACATAAAAGATCAGACATGCAATTTTAGATTCTACCAGAAGAGGCTTATGTAAGATTTTGATAATGGTTTTATGTAAAAAGCAATCAAATCTACATTCTATAATGACTTGCCACAGCCAGTTCAGAGCTCCACTCAGTTATCAAGAATTTCTTTTTCTATTTACTTTCATGGTGGGGGTTGGGGAGGAGGCGAGACACATTGCAGTTCATAGCATGCAGAATATTCACTTTGAAATTCACTCACTTTCATCTCTCTTTGTCAGCTCCAACCCACCAGGGGTTAAACTAAGGGGCACTAAGAGGCTACAAGCAGATGGAGGGCTCCCACTCTTCTATCCAGCTTTGCGGATCTCTGCTCCTCACTTGGCTGGCAAAGAGAGGCTGCACCAGGCAGGGGAATCTGAACTGGTGGTAGTAGGAGGAGCTGGTGCCTGGCCTAGGAGTTTCTAGGGGTATGTCTACACTACGAGGGTAGTTCGATTTCACTTAAATCGAATATGTGGAATCGATATTACAAAGTCGAACTTGTGTGTCCACACTAAGGACAGTAATTCGACTGTGTGAGTCCACACTAACGGGGCAAGTGTCGACATTGGAAGCAGTGCACTGTGGGCAGCTATCCCACAGTTCCCGCAGTCCCCGCTGCCCATTGGAATTCTGGGTCGAGCCGCCAATGCCTTCTGGGTAAAAAAGTGTGTCGAGGGTGCTTTTGGGTAACTGTCGTCATCCGTCCGTCACTACCGCCCTCCCTCCCTCCCTCCATCCTTGAAAGCGCCGGCGGGAAATCAGTTCACGCACTTTTCTGATCTGTGACAGCGCGGACGCCACAGCACTGCGAGCATGGATCCCGCTGCTACCATCGCTGCAGTTGTGGCCGTTCTCAACGCCTCGCAGCTTATCATACACCTTTCCCTGAGGCAGATGCAGAGAAATGAGGAGAGGAGGCTACGGCACCGCCGTGAGGGCCTGAAGTCGGAGAGTAGCACAGAGCTGTCAGAAACCACGAGACCCAGCGCCCAGGACATCACGGTTGCAATGGGTCATGTTGATGCTGTGGAACAGCGATTCTGGGCCCGGGAAACAAGCACGGACTGGTGGGACCGCATAGTGCTTCAGGTCTGGGATGAATCCCAGTGGCTGCGAAACTTTCGCATGCGGAAGGGGACTTTCCTCGAACTTTGTGAGTTGCTGTCCCCTGCCCTGAAGCGCAAGGACACCCGCATGCGAGCAGCCCTGACTGTCCAGAAGCGAGTGGCCATAGCCCTCTGGAAGCTTGCAACGCCGGACAGCTACCGGTCAGTCGCGAACCACTTTGGCGTGGGCAAATCTACCGTGGGGGTTGTTGTCATGCAAGTAGCCAAGGCAATCGTGAAGGTACTGCTGTCAAAAGTGGTGACCCTGGGAAACGCGCAGGCCATCATAGATGGCTTCGCCGCGATGGGATTCCCAAACTGCGGTGGGGCTATAGATGGGACTCACAGCCCTATCCTGGGACCGGACCACCAGGCCAGCCAGTACATCAACCGAAAGGGCTACTTTTCAATGGTGCTGCAAGCACTGGTGGACCATAGGGGACGTTTTACCAACATCAACGTCGGATGGCCGGGCAAGGTTCATGACGCTCGGGTTTTCAGGAACTCTGGTCTGTTTAGACGGCTGCAGGAAGGTATTTACTTCCCGGACCACAAGATAACTGTTGGGGATGTGGAGATGCCTACAGTTATCCTCGGGGACCCAGCCTACCCGCTAATGCCCTGGCTCATGAAGCCCTATACTGGCGCCCTGGACACAGAAAAAGAACTGTTCAACTACCGGCTGAGCAAGTGCAGAATGGTGGTGGAGTGTGCTTTTGGCCGTCTCAAGGGGAGATGGAGAAGCTTACTGACTCGCTGTGATCTCAGCGAAACCAATATCCCCATTGTTATAGCAGCTTGCTGTGTGCTCCACAATCTCTGTGAGAGCAAGGGGGAGACCTTTATGGCGGGGTGGGAGGTTGAGGCAAATAGCCTGGCTGCTGATTACGCCCAGCCAGACAGCCGGGCGATTAGAAGAGCCCAGCGGGACGCGCTGTGCATCCGGGAGGCTTTGAAAGCCAGTTTCCAGACTGAGCAGGGTCACCAGTGACTTTTAAGTTTGTGGACACAGAAGCTGAACTTGCCCCCGTTTCTTTACCCAGTTACTGTTGACTATCCTCTCCAGTTACATACCCCTTCACCCCCTTCCCAAAAAATAAAATCTGTTCTGTTTTGTTAATGAACACCGTTGTCTTTATTACTGTTTTCACGGGAATGTTTTAAACCTGGGACGCAGACTGTGGCGGGGGGCGGGTTTAGTGTTGTGATGCAAATGATGCTTCTAAACTCCAGGAATGACAGGCTCCGCAGTGGTGGACTGGTTGTTTCAACAGAGCCTGCCAGCCCTCCTGGGCGGGACAGCGTGTATGTATCGGCTATGTGACTGTCTGGCAGGGGGAGGAGGGTTACAGCTCCCCTGCTGCGCGGCTCTGTGATCCAGGGTAAGGACCGCTGCATTAGATCTGTAACTGCCCTCCCCCGCCACAAAGTCACAGAGAACCCCCCCCCCCCCC
>NW_020664372.1:24474730-24494689 GCF_002925995.2 Terrapene triunguis | reverse complement strand
AACTAGTCACTGCACTGTGTATGTGCCCTGCTGCTGGACCTGCCCCCGCCTCTGTACCCTGCTAAAGGTGACTGTCCTGTCCAATTACCAAGCCCCTTCCCCCCCTTCAGACAGACTCTCCTCCAAAAGAACAGGATGGAAACAGTAATGAACAGAAACGTATTTTTTATTAACAACCACACATGGAACGGGGCGGGGGGGGGGGGTGAAACTTGGACGGGGTCTTGTGTGAGGCGGGTAGGAAAGGACTTTTCTAATTTTGGGGAATGAGAGCCTTCTAGTGCTAGAGCAGTCTGCAGGGGTGGAGTGAAAGTTTTCACGGCCCCTGCCGCCCCTCCGTGTTTGGACTTTGGGTGAGGGGGGTATGGGACTTGGTGGCGGGGCAGGGCGGTTAGAGAGAGACTGCAGCGGGGCTCTCTCCTCCTGCCTCCGGTCCTGCAGAACATCCACAAGGCGGCGGAACGTGTCCCTTTGCTCCCTCATTAGTCCAAGCAGCGTTTGAGTCGCCTGCTGGTCCTCCTGTCGCCACCTCTCCTCCCGTTCCATGTTTGCCCGGTGCATTTGTGACAAGTTCTCCCTCCACTGTGTCTGCTGGGCTGCCTGGGCTTGGGAGCATCCCATTAGTTCAGCAAACTTGTCTTCCCGTGTCCTCTTCTTCCTCCACCTAATCTGCGCTAGCCTCTGGGAGTGTGAGGCCAGGCTGGGTTGGGAGACAGTCGCAGATGTGGCTGTGGGAATTGGAAAAAGGGAGTGAATTCCTGAGACAGATAAATGTAGTTGTGAACAAAGAACATAATCTTTCTCTGTGAACAAGACCATGCACTGCACCTCTCACATGCGCACTGAGGACAAGGTCGAATTTTCGGACCTCGCCTACAGTGCCTGCGGTCTTGCAGTGGAGATCTGAGAAGCGGGGCAGGACACCGGACTTTGTGTAGCTGGCAAACATGGTAAGCCGTAGACTTGTGGCTGCTTAAAACTTTAATAGTGGCACTGGCCTCCTTTCACATTGAAAGCAATGCAAGTCTCTGCTGGCAGCAATCCTGCAAGCATGAACTCTGTCCCTGTCCCACCCCCTCGCGGCTGTAAACCGCGTGGCTGTAAACCGGCGGTTACAGTTCTGTAAAGGAACGGGCAAGCAGTCCCAATACTAACTTTCCCCTACGTAATTCAAAGCAGGGCGTCATGAGCGACATCACCCTGCTGAGGATCTCGGAGTGCCAGAGGGAAAGGATGCTTCGAGAAAGCATGCAGAAACCAGGGCCGTATGCCGCCATGCTCTGCAGGGCAATGATACCGGAGTACCTGATTGTGTCGTGGCGCGGAAACGTGTCCTACCACTGAGGGCCCAATAAGATCGCCCTACCCAGGAACCTGATGAACAGGCTGGAAAAGTACCTCCATGAGACCTACGAAGAGTTCTCCCATGAGGATTTCGCGTCTATCCCCGGCCATATTGACCGGATTTTGGCGTAGGTGCACTGGGACTAAAGAGTGGAGCGTCTTGGGCAGCAGAATCATGAATAACCGGACATTGTTAAATTTTTTTTAAATAGTTGGGACTAAATAGTGAAGCGCCTAAGGCAGAGAAATCATGAGAAACCCTTTGTTAATATTGTAAATATTCCAGTTTTGTTGCACATAAATGTTTACATGTTTAAAGCACTTTAGGAAAAACACATTGTTAATATTATAAATATTCCAGTTCTGTTACAAATAAATGTTTACATGTTTAGAGCACTTACTGCTTGATCCTTCCCCTGAATCTGTGTCTGGGATAACGGCTGGGGACGGTTGGTAGGGGATCTCTGTAAGGGTGATGAAGATATCCTGGCTGTCGGGGAAATCAGCGTTGTAAGCGCTGTCAACTGCCTCGTCCTCCTCATCTCCTTCCTCATCTTCCCCGTCCGCTAACATGTCCGAGGAACCGGCCGCGGACAATATCCCATCCTCAGAGTCCACGGTCAGTGGTGGGGTAGTGCTGGCGGTCGCACCTAGAATGGAATGCAGTGCCTCGTAGAAACGGGATGTGTGGGGCTGGGATCCGGAGCGTCCGTTTGCCTCTTTTGTTTTTTGGTAGCCTTGTCTCAGCTCCTTGATTTTGACGCGGCACTGCGTTGCATCCCGGCTGTATCCTCTCTCTGCCATGGCTTTAGAGATCTTCTCATAGATCTTTGCATTCCGTCTTTTGGAGCGCAGCTCGGAAAGCACGGACTCATCTCCCCACACAGCGATGAGATCCAAGACTTCCCGATCAGTCCATGCTGGGGCCCTCTTTCTATTCTGGGATTGCACGGCCATCTCTGCTGGAGAGCTCTGCATCGTTGCCACTGCTGCTGAGCTCGCCACGATGTCCAAACAGGAAATGCGATTCAAACTGCCCAGACAGGAAAAGGAATTCAAATTTTCCCGGGGTGTGGCTGGTCAGAGCATCCGAGCTCGGACTGCTGTCCAGAGCGTCAACAGAGTGGTGCACTGTGGGATAGCTCCCGGAGCTATTAGCGTCGATTTCCATCCACACCTAGCCTAATTCGATATGGCCATGTCGAATTTAGCGCTACTCCCCTCGTTGGGGAGGATTACAGAAATCGAATTAAAGAGAGCTCTATGTCGAACTAAATAGCTTCGTGGTGTGGACGGGTGCAGGGTTAAGTCGATGTAACGGCGCTAAATTCGACATAAACGCCTAGTGTAGACCAGGCCTAGGACTCCCAGCCTTCCTGCCACTGGGTGGAGCAGCAATAGCATCTAACATGAGAAGAGGTGTCCCAGCTGAGAGCCCCTATGGCCAGATTTTTAATAGGGATTTAGGTGCTTCTTGACTGGACAGAACAACACTTAATCTCTGGGGTGGCCCTCTGCATAGTGGAATTCTCAGCCCCAAGTTAGGTGCTGCCTAGGCTTCCTATGGAGTACATGGGGGTAGTTAAGTGCCTAAGAAAGGGATTTTCAGAAACCAGTCAGCTGAGCAAGGTGCTACCTAGGCTACCCAGGAAGGAGACGAAATCCACACTTGGCAACCTTGAAGTGATGAGAGACATGGCAGGCCATGCAGCAATGGCTAGCCAAGACAATTGCTGCAGTCAAGCCCAGCTCTTAGGAAATGCTACTGTTGCAAGTATATGGACATGTTGCTAGCTAGTGACATTCTGAACATAGGGGTGGGGAATGGGGCAGAGGGCCAGGACAAGGAGAGGAGTGGGGCTTAGGCAACTGACCTGCTGCTCCTGGGTGATTGACCAGAGATAGATGCCTCTCTCTGCTCGGGCTCCTCAGCCACAAACCCTCTCCTGGAGGTAGGCCCCTAAGCCAGGTCAGCAATGTAGGTTGCCCATGACGTGTCTCTCTCTCCCCAGAACTCTCTCTCTCTCTCTCTCTCTCTTGCTCACGCTCAATACTTTCCTGATGCTCACCCTATGTTTCCCTATGCCTCCGGCTGCCTTTTGTGTGGACTCTGTGCTGTCCTTCCATCTGTCAATGGCCTGTTGTGTCCAGCGTTCCTGTTGAGGGGTCTGACTGGTCTCGGAGCACATCAACAAGATCAGGCCTTGTGGGTGAGACAGGCATTTAAAAATCCCACTTGGGGACTGCAAAGCTTTAGCATGAGCTAGGACTCTGAGCAGCTCGTAGCTGTGGGACAGCAGCAGTGCTAAGCTGGCTTTAAAAATGCTCTCTGGGGGAAACTTAGGCACCTTTGGGACTTAGATACCCCTGAGGTTGTGCCGCAGCTGAGCAACAGCTTTGAAAATGTCAGTGGCATCTAAATGTTGAGCTTAGGTGCCTATTTGCCTCTTTAGGCACCTAAATCAATTTTAAAAGGTGGCCCCATTCTCTTCTCATCTGAAAGAAAATCTGTGCCACTCCCTAGGTTCCCGTCCCCAGCACAGGGAGAAGGAAACACAAAGAACCCTCCTCCCCCATGCTCATTGCCTCCAACTTCCCTCTAAGGGGAGAAAGGAAAAAGGAGAGCCACCCTCCAGCTCGGTAGATTTTGCCTGTAATACCTCTTATGAGACGAGGTTAGGTTACAACAAAATTAATTAGCTTTTTAAATTACAAAGAATTATATTGGTCATTTTGAAAATTCCTGTGGAGGACCCCTCCTCCCCCTGACATCTTTGTTTTAATGAACAAATGAATTAATTTTGCATCAATACAGAATCACCCTCCTGGCCCAATTCTTAAGCCTGGTAGAAGGAGGAAATAGGGAGCAACAGTCATGTGCCCCTACTTTGCTGTGTATACTACATTTGCACAACCACACACGCTTTTGTTTGGCTGGCTATGGGCCTGCTTAAGGGTATGTGCTTCTTCCAGATACTTTTCTTCTCTGGCCCTTTGCTACATCCAGTCAGCAATGCAGCATCGCAATATGTCAAGGCCTGGGACAGTAGCTGTCAAAACTGGTGAGCTCCCATTAATTGGCTGATGCACTTTTAACTACTTAAGGCAAGCTATACAAAACTTTAATTATGGCCTGATGCTTCTCCCACAAACACATAACACACCACACACTTAACTAGGGCATATAAATCAACCCAACTTGCTAATGTTGTTGAGGCTGTAATTAACATTTTGCATGATGCTAGGAAGGAGATTAATATGCAGTATGTGTATTTACAGATAGGAACTAGAAGGAAGTTCTATGTGGGTTCTGACACTGTGCAAGGAAATGTGCTCTGTAGGCATTAGAATATGGCTAATAGGTGATCCCTAACTTTGCAATTGTTGCTTTGGGGATTTGTGTTGAGGGAGGTGTCACAATTGACCAACCTTTAACCCTTTTAAATCAAATTTTATTTATGGAATACAATATAATATTTATACTGTACTATGACATAGATGGGCAGATTTCATTTCTATAATCTGAATCTTTGTAAGAAAAATAGGTATACAAATATTTGTAGCTTTGGCCACAATTTGCATACTGGCACTTTAATCAATACACCTTATGGTTTATACAGTATATTTTAAATATATTTTCTTTCTAAAGGGATAATTTTCTTAATGCCTTTATATTCAATATGCTTATAAATTTCATTAGATAAAATTGTCAAAAGGAACTCACAAGAAATCAATGGGGCAGCCACCTATTCCCCTCGCAGTCTGCAGGATTCTGAACCAACAAGACCTGTCTCTCTCTTTTTGTCACCTTCTCATTCTCCCATGACAACTGCCAATTGTTATGTCTTTAACCTAACTTTAGATTAAAAAGGACCCCATCTTTCTACACATCGGTTAAAGTGCCATGTATATTTATGGCACTATACAAATAATACTTATTAATAAGAAATGATATACAGATATTAACTTTTAAAATAAAATTACAAACACCAACAAGCCCATCACTGTGACATCACCTTGAGAACTCAATGTATTTAAACTCTACTAAAAGCTGATTAAAATGTCTGTGAATAGTATTTAATATAATATCATGTATTTATCCCACAGGAAATAACCATCAGAGACTTACAAAGATAATGTACAAATAAAAGAGGTTTGAATCTGCTATGTAACTATATTGCAAATATCAAATTAGATTTAGTGAGAACACATGTACAGAAGTATTCAATGAACTGAAGGATAATAACTGCTTCAGAAATGAAAACAGCTGAACTGGAACAATGACATATGTCATCTTGTTGCCATCTCCTTATGAAGTGTGGTAAATAGAAACATTTCAAATTGCATTTCCTGATTCCACCCCCCCACACACACACACACACACCACACACACCCACACCCCAACTGCCTGATAAAGTGCAGAGTGGGCACTTGGTACCAGCATTAATTACTCCTAAATGGTCTGTGTTGCACCAGGTACTAGTTTATTAGCATTCAGCACCATTGCCATAGGATGAATTATTAAAAAACAGAAACATGAGAAGAGATTAGAGGAAGTGAATGAGGGGAAAATGCCTTTAAACTGTCTGTCTCTCTTCTCTCAAAGGATCATCCTCCCAAACCACCTCCAGTCAAGTAGCTGACATGTGGCTTGTAGTGCTGATAGAGAAGCAGACATCTATCTGAAGCACAGTTATTTGATACACAGATTTTTTTCTTGCCTTCTGCAATGACTATCAGAAGCCAGATTATTTCAACTATAACCACAATTACAGCAAAGAGAATGTCTTTTTATTAATAATAGTAATAATCCTCATTCATAGTGTGTTCAGTATTTTATTCAGAGCCATTTCTCTCACTTTTAAGAACCATATTTGCAGAAATTAATATAATTAGCTTTTTCTTTGATGAAGCAAAAGGAGCAAAATGGATCACTCATGCATCAAAAAAATGAGACAAAAGGCATGGTGATTATAAATTCATAGATGATACATATGTTGTGTACAATACAACTGTTTCCTCTTATCAAACACTACTCTACCAGAGACAGAAAAATCAGATGTGAAGTTTATAGCATAAGCATATCAAATAAATACTTTGCTGCTGTCTTGTCTGCAGTTCTGCAGCTCAGTTGTAATGTCAGGCCTAATATTTACGAAGTCTGACAGGGAAGCACAGCTCACAGTTATTTTGATGTATGCTGGCACCAATATGTCTTTTTATCTTATTTTGCTGCTCAGATCAGACAGGAATTTATGACTCTGATTAGTAAGTGGGAATTTATGTCACAATACTCATAATACAGTAAACCATTTCTCTTGCAACTCTCCTAGTTTTACAGCTTTTGAGACTCACAGGAAAACACTGGGAAAACCACAGAGGAGATATGAATTTCATAGTAGATGTGATTTTCAAAAGGAAGAACTGTAGGTAAAAAACAACCTGCAGGTAGTAACTCACCATTCAAGTGGGTTCAAAGCCCAGTTAACAAAGCCAAGGAACCTGCCCTTTAAATTTTTAATTGTATATATCACAATACACAGTAGCATAATTCTGCCTGTGTGTCTCACTGTGGGTATATATAGGGCTGTTTCTTGATGGAATCCTCTATGAGCAAATTTTGTTTTTTATGTAAGAAAAAATGACTTCAGTATACTCACTGCTCACAGAAACATCTGGCCCCCATCCTGAGATCAATGAAACCTTTTACTATACATCTTCAAAGCACTCGTGCTCTGGAGATATTTACAGTCATATCATTTTAAGTGGTTCATTTTCCTGATATATTTTGCTGCAAACACTCCTTTGTTAAAATACATCATTAGAACATGAATCCATGTAATTATGTACACCTGACACATAAATGGTAGAACTGAGCTATGACTCCCAGTCTAAGATATACCAGTGGTCCCAATCTTTCATATGCATATCAGCAGCAATATAGTAGTCCACATTAAAAAGCCAGATTTGCTGTCCTTTGCATCTTGCTAATTCTGGCAACAGTTAGAGCCTGCCCAGCAAAACTGAGAGCAGCCCTAGGGTTAGTCTAAATTCTGCCATCTGAAAACACATTCTCCACCCCACAGTCTATCCCCAGCACACACCCTATGCCAGGAGCAGGGCCAGCTTTTACACTAGCTCTATACCAGCTAGAGAATCCCCCTGTGATGAAGGTGTGACAGCCTACCCCATAAGGCTTTATGGGTGGGTGTTTATACTGTGACGGGTTGGATCACAGAAACCCCCTTGGGAGCTGCCACCTGATGTGCCAAGACTACCCCTGCTTCTGTTTTCCCTGCCAGCTTAGGGCTCCAGCACCCTGTCTTGCTGAGCCAGCCACTCCTGTCTGGCTCCAACAGACTCAGGATCTGAATCACTTGTCCCAAAACTGCAAGTTTACCCAAAAACAGCTCACAGGAGTGTGCTTGTCTTTAGCACTCAGATGCTCAACTCCCAATGGGGTCTAAACCCAGATAAATCCGTTTTGCCCTGCATAAAGCTTATGCAGGGCAAACTCATAAATTGTTCGCCCTCTATAACACTGATGGAGAGATATGCACAGCTGTTTGCTCCCCCAGGTATTAATACATACTCTGAGTAAATTACTAAATAAAAAGTGATTTTATTAAATACAGACAGTAGGATTTAAGTGGTTCAAAGTAGTAACAGACAGAACAAAGTAAGTCACAAGCAAAATAAAATAAAATGCGCAAATCTATGCCTGATCAAACTAAATACAGATAAGTTCCTCACCAGTTCCAGAATGCTCCCTTTTACAGGCTAATCTCCCTTTAGCCTGGGTCCAGCAATCACTCACACCCCCTGTAGTTACTGTCTTTTGTTTCAGCTTCCTTCAAGCATCCTGGGGGGGTGGAGAGGCTCCTTCTTTAGCCAGCTGAAGACAAAATGGAGGGGTCTCCCCCAGGTTTAAATAGACTCTCTCTTGTGGGAGGAGACCCCCCTCCTCCCTCCTATGCAAAGTCCAGCTCCAAGATGGAGTTTTGGAGTCACCTGGGCAAGTCACATGCCCCTGCATGACTCAGTCTTTACAGGCCGACGCCATTGTCCACATGGTATCTTGCATGTCTCCAGGAAGACTTCTTATGTGGATTGGAGCATTCCAAGATGCATTGTTCCCCCAGTGTTTCCCGATCAGGTACTTAACCTGGCAAATTCCTTCTTAAAGAAGCTGACCAAATGCCTCACCAAGCTTACTTAGAAATCAAGCAAGCATACAGCCCATATTCTTAACCTCAAGTAGAAAATGGTATATATGTACAAAGGATTAATAGATATAGTAGACCATTTCACAGGCAGCACAAAACATATTTCAGTTACATCATACATACATTTATAAACACCCACCCATAAAGCCTTATGGGGTAGGCTGTCACACCCTCCCCCTGAACTTACTGCCAGAGACTTGGACACTGTCCATGGCGGAGGCAGTATACCTAAAGTTCCTCTTTTCTGGACAGGGCATCTGCTACCCAGTTCTCCTTTCCTTTAATATGAGTAATCTCCATGTCAAACTCCTGTAGGACCAGGCTCCAGCGTAGCAGTTTGGAGTTGGTGCCCTTAGTTCGGTGAAGCCATACTAAAGGTGAATGGTCAGTTAGAATTCTGAACCTCCTATTAAAAAGGTAAGGTCTTAATTGTTTGACGGCCCACACAATGGCATAGCATTCCTTCTCTATAACAGAGTAATTCTGTTCGGCCGGGGACAGTTTTTTGCTCAGGAAGGCAATGGGATGCTTCTTACTGTCTTCCCCTGTCTGCATCACTGGGCCCCATGTCCACCAAGCTGGTGTGATAAGAGGTGGGGGTGCCCTCTGGGGCCTCAGGGCTGAAGGCAACGGAGCTAACATGGGACAAGGGAGGTTTATTCTCCTCCAATTTGGGACAGCTACTCCTCAGGTGCCCTGGGGAATTGCAGTGAAAGCACCGTCTGGGATCCCCTGCTTGTGCAGGAAATTTGGGACGAGTAACAGGAGAATGGGGGGGTGACTGCCCGGCCTCCTTTTTCCCAGACCCAGGGGTAAAACGGTGATTCTGCTTTCCCCCAACCTTATACCCCTCCACCAGTGGTTTATGTTTGATCGCAGCTTGTGCTTGTTCATAAGAGTCAGCATACTCAGCTAATTCACCCACTGCATTTACCTTTTTGTCCCACAAATACTGTTTTACCTCATCACTGCACATATTCAGGAAGTGTTCCTGAGTAACCAGATCACACATCCCTTCAAAGCTGGTAATGCCTCTCCAAGCTTACTTAGAAATCAAGCAAGCATACAGCCCATATTCTTAACCTCAAGTAGAAAATGGTATATATGTACAAAGGATTAATAGATATAGTAGACCATGTCACAGGCAGCACAAAACATATTTCAGTTACATCATACATACATTTATAAACACCCACCCATAAAGCCTTATGGGGTAGGCTGTCACAGAAGGTATTCTAAAAGGGTCATTTAAGCCTCTTTTTATGACTACTTTTCACCACCCTGTATCATAGAATCTAGCCCAGCATTTGTTAATAGTTACCAAGATTTTCAAATTTGACACCATCAGCTCAGGATTAAACAAGGACTGTGAATGGCTAGCCAACTACAAAAGCAGTTTCTCCTCCCTTGGTGTTCACACCTCAACTGCTAGAAGAGGGCCTCATCCTCCCTGATTGAACTAACCTCGTTATCTCTAGACTGATTCTTGCCTGCATATTTATTCCTGCCTCTGGAAATTTCCACCACATGTGTCTGACAAAGTGGGTATTCACCCACGAAAGCTTATGCTCCAATACTTCTGTTAGTCTATAAGGTGCCACAGGACTCTGTCGCATTTTACAAGATTTTCTATAGATTTAGACCAGGAAACATTGTGGTAACTGGGGGAATCCTCAGATCTTTGTCAGGGCAACTTTATGGCCTCTTTGCGCTGCTAGAGTGGTACAAAGGGGACATGTTGTGGAAGTGAATATAGTCCCCAGCCTTTAGCTTTTCAAAGGTTTAGAATTTGTAAGATCATTTGAATTTACTAAGACAATCCTCTCTATTAAAATGTGGTAAATTTGACAATCCTTCATGTAGTATATCCGTTAACAAACCTTTCCCATGGCCTAGGGACTTGAACAATGGGTAATATCTCTGAATTTTAATGGAAGGTATATACGGTACAATGGAAAAATAGGTATTTTTCAACATTGGTAGCACTGGTAGATCTTCAACCATGCAGAAAAATGAATATACATCTTCTGATTGTAGACAAGGTGTTGGTGGCTAGAGTTCCATACTGATGAAGACCAAACAAATTACCTATCTGATTTTAAGTTAATGCTGGGTAACTCAGGATGGATAATGTCCATGAACTTTTGCATCTGACTATTAGACTTTTAACTAAGATTTTAGGGAGAGATTTTCAAAGGCACAAATAGCAATTAGGTGCCTAATTCCCTGTCTACACTGGAAACTTATATCAGCATAGCTATGACTCTCAGAAGTGTGAAAAATCCACACCCCTGAGAAACATAGTTATGCCAACCTAACCCCTAGTGTAGACAGCACTAGCTCAACAGAAGAATTCTTCCCTCAACCTAGTGGATTAACTACAGCGATGGGAGAACCCATTCCATCACTGTAGTAAGTGTCTACGCTGAAGCAATACAGCAGCCAAGCTGCAGGGTCACAGATGTTAGCATTTTAAATGTAGACATAGACTTAGTGGGTTAAATATTTGTATGTAAAATAGAGGGTTTAGTGACTTTATAGATTCATTAAAATATTTGAAACTATTTTCCCTTTAACCCTTTAATTCAAAAAGATGATAATGAACACAAAATCCTTTATAGTTGAATGTCCTTGTTCATCAATCAATTGTCACTCTCATAAATTTATCTTAAGGGTATCTTTCTTTCAATCCAAGATGTTAGTCTGTATCTATGATATTCTGTCTTTCTGCTCTAGTTGTCTGGAGAGTACATGTTTCTTTCTATTCTTTTCAAGGCATTTCCATCTACTCTGACTGTGATAAGGCTCTATGTTTCCTGGACCCACACTTGGGGATAGATTGAGCCAAGCCCACGACATGGGGCCGGGTGTAGTTGTGCCACCCAAGGAGGATCGCTGGAAAGGAATTCAAAGTAAAAAGATAAGTTCTCATTGAAAATAACATATTTTTGAACCATTTATACAGTGAAGTTTCATGAGGTACCAATAACAAGTTAAATAATAGAAAATTAGGGTAATCTACATCTTGTCAGTGTTCATGTAGTAATTCCACGGATGGTTCAACTTCCTGGGTTCTCTACTGTCAAATATCCTTTAATCTTTACATCCCCTGCCTGGTGAAGTCTGCACCTGTGCTAAGAGAATTAATCAGCTCTGTCCAGATGGATGCTAATGACAGGGACTTTATACAAAACATTATTATAAATTCACATTCACATCTCATTTTCTTTTGTCTCACTCTATTTATAGCGCTGATGTCTACAGGTGCAATTATGATCCCAGTATTTTTCAAACAGGCAAAATATTAAGGTACTATTTGAAATGTTTCATGTACACCTACTCAGATTCATATCTGTCAAGGGCTGTTGAACAAATCCTACAATTATGCTTCATCCTTTCCATAATATTTATGTTATTACACTTCTATATTGAAGTATCCTAAAATGCTTATCAATTTTACATCTACAGTACAGAAGTAATTTCACTTGCCCTGAAGTACAGCCAATTCTTGGGGGGAAATCTCTGAGCCGATTAACAGTGTGCAGCAGCATTACATATACAATTAGGACAGGAAAGGGGGAAAGAATTGAAATTTCAGGAGTTTTTAAGTAGGAAATATGTACCTAGTGAAATTTGGATTTGGCCAGAACACCAAAGCTAGCACACAGTCTCTTATAAAAAGTGACCTGGATTCTGTAATGAACACAAGTGGTTAAACTTTGGTTTTACATTTAATTCAACAGAGTTGAACATGCAACAAAGCATTCCCTACAACCATGCTGGGTATTGGTTCATTAATGACTCAGAAAGGAGAGTGCTGCCGATGGTGGGGGGAAGACAAATCGTGTGTATTTTGTGCTTTTTCCACCTGGATCACCTGGATCGATCGGTCTTCAGCTGTCGTTAAGACTGCGCCGATCACAACATATCCGCCATTCTTCTCACTTTCTTGCCTTTCTTCTCCATGTTCGTCCGAAACGTTTAACAATGTCATCTTCCCATCTTCTTGGAGGCTGACCAGGTGGTCTTTTCTGTTCTCGCGAGTACCACTCAGTAATGATTGTGGTCCACCTATTGTCCGTGAACCGTGCTATGTGGCCCGCCCATCGTATCTTATTATATCTGCTTTCCATGACAATATCTTTCACACCGCTGCGTTCTCTAATCATTTCATTTGGGATATGATCCAGAAGGGAAATTCCCAACCTAGCTCGTTCCATTGCCCTTTCAGCTACCGACAGCTTTTTCCAAGCCTTGTAAATTGTTACTGGACAAATCTAGGTTGAGTCTGCAAAGCTTTTTTTCCTGTATTTTTAAGAAGTCATGCTGTTGGTTTTATTCAAGGATATTTCTGTTTATCGAGAAAAATGGCTTCTGAGCTAAAAAAAAAAAAAAAGATCTTATAGGCAACACACTATAGTGAAGCCTACAGTTAAGGTTGTCCAACACTTTCCATAACAGCCTGTTTTCAATTGCTTGTAATCTGCCAAACTTTAACCAGTTGGGCTAAAATTTTCCCTGCTCAGTGTCTGCGTAGGCTGAATTCTTTTTGGAAATTTTCAGCTGAAATGAGTCTCAGGTGAGATTCAGAAAAAGTACATTGTTTTACCCATGTTGAACATTCATATAAAGCTGTTTCATTGAGCAGTTCTACCATGTTCATGCTTGGAGCAGGGACTTGAAATTGGCAGAGGGGGTCACCTTGGTGCAAGCAATAAACCTATGGATGTCCACATGAAAATTGGGCCAAATTTGGCCAAATTATGAGTCTCAGACAGTGTATCTTCTCTTCTTGCTTCTTTCTTGCATCCAGACAGGTAAGTCATCTCAGGCATCAGCAAACATGCCCTTTTTTCTCTTTTTGGAATGTCATTATTTATGATCTTATACTGATTGGTACCAAATTTGATGATGATGATGATGATGATGATGATGATGCCCAATCAGACCTTAGGCCCCATTATCCTGGGTTCTGTGTACAAACACAGAATAGAGTTAATCCCTGCCTGAAGGGTGTACAGGCTAACGAATAAAAGAAGATAGCTATACTGATTGATTCAGGATCAGGGATGGCTTCCCTACAACTTTTAAGTTATTCTCTAGCTTTTTCCCTAAATTATTGAGTGAACAGTTCTCAGATTAAGCTCCCTGATTTTCAAGAAAAACGTTTCAGTTTCTTGCGTCTGTATTTGACCTGTCACTCATCTCACTCGTCGTGTAGCTCAGTACTTTAGTCCACCAAAGTCCTCCATGAATTCCAAGGTCCCAGAAAATTACATATAGGGAAATAATAACTCTTCTAAGAGTGAGAAAGTCAGTAACAGGAATATCAGTTTTAATCTTTATGTGTGGCCTCATCCTGCACCATGAGTTGTGCCAATGACTTAAATGGGAGCAGAATCAGAGCCTGAGCCAAGAGCCCCACTGTGACAATCAGAGTCCAGACATCCCAGGGGAGAACAGGGGATATGAACTCCAAAGAATAAGCAATTGAAATCAACTGATTCTATGTAATATTATTGTACTATAAAAGTGGATCGAGTAAGGTCTTTTATGAAAGCTGGTGACTAATCTCATTGTGAAATGTAGGTATTAATACTCTATGAGGAATTATGGATATTTACTGATATTATACTTTAAAATCTGTAACCAGGGCCAGCCTTAGCGGTGGGCAGGTTGGGCGACCACCCAGGGTGCGCCTTGCTCAGGAGGCACCTCCAGAGCAGGGGTGTCCTGTCCCTCCTCCCCCCACTGCTCCTCCCCCCGCTGCTGCTCCTGGTCCTCCCTGGGGGGGAGGGATAGCTCAGTGGTTTGAGCATTGGCCTGCTAAACCCAGGGTTGTGAGTTCAATCCTTGAGGGGGCCACTTGGGGATCTGGGGCAAAATCAGTACTTGGTCCTGCTAGTGAAGGCAGGGGGCTGGACTCGATGACCTTTCAAGGTCCCTTCCAGTTCTGGGAGATGGGATGTCTACATTATTTAAAAAGCGGGGGGGGCACCACCGCCCATTCCCCCTGCGCCCCTGCCCTCATGCCGTCCCTCTCCCCTGAGTCCCCGCCCTCACACTGCCTTCCCCCCCCCCAAGGCCCTGCCCTCGCATCGCCTCTTCCCCCCTCCCCAAGACCCTGCCCCCTGATTGCTCCTCTCTGCCCACTCCCCCCATCACTTGCCCTTACAGCATAGCCCTCCCACTTTTAAAAGTGATGGAGCCAGGCCCCCTGACCCCCACCCCCCATTCTGGCATCCCTGCTCCTGCCCCCTCCCCCTGCTTGGAGCTGCCCCTGGCCACACTGATCCTGGGTGGGACTCTCCTGTCTGCTGTGCGGGGGGGGGGAGGGTGCTGATGGGTATCAACATCCCCCACCTGTGTACCTGGTCTCTGCTGATCTGGGGGGGACAGACCGGAGCCTCTGGGTCACAAGTGGGAGCTGCTAGCCGCTGCTGCTAGAGTGAACAAACCTTCAGACTGGTGGGTGCTGAGCTTAAAGTGACAGCACACTGACTCTCCCACTGCCCCAGCACACCCTCTGCTTTCCCTCTCTCACACACACACACACAGTCTCTCTCTCTCACTCCCCCAACACACACACTCACTCCCCAACACACACTTGTATTATTGTTTAAGCTCCAGCAAAGGGCTCTCTTGCTGAGACAGAGAGGTAACACAGTGGCTTATGGTTCTGGGTACCCTGAGGAGAATGTAACACCCTCACTAGCAATCACCTAGCCATTGTCATGGTAACCATAACACTTGTGACACAAGAGAGTCTATTGTGCCATGCTCCTGCCTCTTAACCACTAGTGAGATCCTTCCCTAGCCCAGCCCCAAGTGATTGCTTTACTTCCACTAAGGCAGATGCTGCTTTCCTGATTGCAGAAATCAAACTGGAGATACACGGTATTACTCAGCATCCCATTGTTGGGGACCCCCCCTAGGCATAGCTACCAGGTAACTCGGGAGAGTGGAAGACCAAAGTGTCGATGAAGCTCTTTTGCTCTGGGCCTAGCGGAACCCCCAGACTCCATCTTGTGAACTCTCACTTACTTCTGTGTGTAATGCTTACAGGCTACAGCAAAAATGTATTGGTCAGCGTTTTTAGCAAATGGCTTCAGTTTCACTCACACTAGCAGAAATAATAAAAATAAGAAAGAGGAATAGTTAGTTTTGCAAATGTCTAACTCAAGGCCGCAGAGACTGGGAAAGTTTTCTCACAGGCGTATGGGAACTATTCTAATTGTAACGGCTAGAGAAGGGAGGGGTGGGAGGAATACTAGGGAGTTAACAGACAAAGACTTACATAGAAACTGCTTGAAGTATAAAAAGTAAAAGCTGTGTGTATTTGTTGCACTGGATTTAAGACATGCTGGTCTCCTAGTGTCATTTCAGAGCTCTGAAATAAACTTGGCTTGCTTTCTCCCCTCGGTGTCTTTATTGGTGCTAAGCACACCGGGCCAACGGACCATTTTGAAGTCCGCCTCGAGCCCTTCAGGCGGTGACACCATCATCTCAGACATATAAGTGGATGTTCCTATTTACCCAGATGCTTCTACGCACATTCTGCATCCCCATACGGCATTTACTCTGCTGATCCCATCAGCCATCATTTGCCCTGATGCTCTCCAGGTGGCAATTACTGTCAGCTTGTGAATATAATGCAGGGTCTGCCTGGCCTTTTCCATGTTGCTTTCTATCCTTTTGTGGCATGATGGCCACCATTTTGGTTGTGAGTGAGTATTGCACAGAGCTAAAAGCTAAGCTAAGAGATACTGCTTCATCTAAAGGACTGAGTCCTGTAGCTGGGCACTATAACAGATTTGTATCCTTTTTGGCCTGGACACAGAGTGGGGACACATACCACACTGTTAATAGTGGGTTGCAGGGTCACATTGTGGCTCTGGTTTCACAATGTTTTTTATTGAATTTTAAAACAAAAATGTGTTTTCTTGGTAACCACGCTACCTGTGAGTGACGTTCCTGTCCATTGTGCCCTGACCTTGGAGCCCTGCACTGCTACCCAATACAGATTGATGGTTTTTACTCTCTCTAACTCTCTGTTATTCTAATCCAATCTAATCTGATGTCATCTGCTTCGATGCACCATCACTCATGCAGTTTTCACTTGGCTGCTTACCCCCAGTTCTGTAGTTTCCAGGTGATAGTTACCAGGTTAATGCCATCCTCAGAGTTGTTCCCCAGGCTGAGACTTTTTTGAATGCCAGATTTCCTGAGGTAGCTCTCAGTTTCCTGGCTGGGACATAGAATTTGAAGTAAAATTCTTACAGAGGATATAGCTGGGAAAATTCTTGACCTGACTATATCCAATATTTGAGTGGACAGTGGTGTCCCCTGGGAATGGCAATTAAAAAACATTAAATTTTAAGCTTAGAGTTTTGAACTACATGATTAGTGAAGTGAGAATTTGAATGACTAAAACTCTAGTCCTTGTCTGGATGAAGAAATGTCTGTTATGTGGTACCTCATTTTGGCACCGGAAGCATCTGTGAGCTCAGCTGCTCCAAAGCAAAATAAAATGTTAATCATTAATGGCAGCTTCTAATATTTTTGGAAAGTCTGTGCAATCGTATCTCAACAGCATGTTAGTCAGTGTGTCCCTTTGAATTTGAAACAAATAGGAAATATTTTAGGGTGAAGATTGTCTTAGTATATCAACTTTTAATTAATATAAATTAATATTTGGAAACAAAGACATTCTCATGACCAAAGTATACCCACTGGTAGAAATGTAAGTTATTAACATAAAAAGAGAAGGGTTTAAATTTACCACACATAGTTAAAAGAAACATTAATTAACACCCGTGCATGATAAGTAGGTAATTATATCCATTTTACAAACAGGAAACTGAGGCCTCAATAATTTAGGGCCAACATTTCAAACTTGAATGCCTTAAGTTATCCAGAGTTATCATAATTGATAAGAATGTTGGAAGGGATAGAAAACCTTGCTGGGTTTAAACCCATCTCTAACTATTAGAGATTAGGATGAGACATAATGTGGAGGCCAGATTACCCCACATCTGCCTACTGCGGAGTTTGTGCACCTTCCTCTTAAGCAGCTGGTGCTGACCACTGGCGGAGACAGGATACTAAGTAGTTGGACCCTAGGTATGATCCAATCTGGCATTTCCTGTGTTCCTACATTGATTATCAGAGATGCTGAGTATCCACAATTTCCATTGAAGTCAATGGCACCCAAGTTTGGAAATTCTGGCCAAAAGGACGCACCCGAAGGCTACACATAGTTAGGCAGTGGCAGAGCTAGAATTAGAATAAGGAGCTTCTGGCTCCCAGTCTTATACCGTTTTCACTAGACCACACTGTCTCTCTGTGGTAGGAATAAAAATGGGTGGATTTTCTCTCTGTCTTGCTTGTAGGATGGTGTTAGCTATAAAGAAATTAATCAAAACAACCTATATTATCTATTTGGAGCTGAAGAAGGTTCCCACCAGAGATCATCTTCTTAGATGAAAATATACAGCTGTGCTTGGGGAATGAGGCAAACACTGTGAACCAACAGCAGCAGGTAACTTTTGAAACATCTCAGCGCATTGCTCATGGGAAGGAGAGACGCTACGTGCTGAAAAGGAAAATCAGACACACAGTGGTGCAGGAGAAGGTTCTAACTGGTGAACTAGAGCCTAAGCCCCGTATTATAATGGAGGATGCAGAAAGCATCACCCTGCAGCAGGAGGAGGAAAAAGAGAATATCAGTGCAGAAGGGGAAAGCGCAAAGACGTATCGTGGTTTTAATACATCTGTCTCCCCACAGCAGGAAGAGAAGAGCAACTATGAGGTACAAACATTCACCATTTATTATGCAAATCATGGCTTCTTTGCAGGGGTGAAAGTGGGCTGGTATGGGCTGGTACGGCATACCGGTAAGAAGCCGGTACCAGCCTGTACGCAGCCGACGTTAAAGCGCTGCCGCGGCAAAGGACCCTCCTTAAAGCACTGCCGTGGCAGCGCTTTAACCTCACTGCCCCTTCCCCCTCCCCCGGGCCACCGACAGGGGGTAAGAAGGGCAGCTACCCCAGGGTCCGGTGATTTAAAAGGGCTTGGAGCTCCCGGCTGCTGCCGCCACTACCGCAGCAGGAGCCGGAGTCCCAGGCCCTTTTAAATTGCCGCTGGAGCCCCGGGCAGTGCGGGCCAGGCAGCATGGATGGGCTGGCTGGCGGAGGCTGACCCCAGCCCCACCTCTTCCGCCAGAGGCCATGCCCCTTCCGGGGGCCCAGAGCTGGGCCCCCGTACTGGTAAGTGTTTCATATTACTTTCACACCTGCTTCTTTGCCTCGCATGCTCCAGCCCTCTCTCTGTATGCCTCATGCCTTCACTTGGTCTGTTTAGTCCCACACGCTGAGAGCATCTTGTTTGTGTGCTCCTGGTCAACTCTCTGCACACTCCAGGCTCTTTCTCTGCCCACTTAACCCTACATACAACAAGGTCCTCTCTATGCACACATTTCCCTGCATGCTCTGGCCCTTATCTTCACACATCTACTGCAGGTTTCTGGCCCTTATCTGCATGCTACTGCCCCTATTTCCCCTCCACACACTTATCCTGCATGCTCTGGGCCTTCTTTTTGTACACCTATCTCATACAGTTCAAGCCATTTTATAAACTATGATATTAAAGATTAAGGAAACCTGCTGTGAGATTTTATAACACATCTGACACCAGGAAGGAAGCTTCCTCTCCAATTCAGGGCTTTAACTAGACTCCTGGTAGTATCAGTGTTTTGAATGCAGGCGATATAAGTCATCTGAAGAAACTCAAATATGAAATTGCAGAACTACTAACTGTGGTATGTAACCTATCACTTAAATCAGCTTCTGTACCAGATGACTGGAGGATAGCTAATGTGACACCAATTTTTCAAAAGGGCTTGTAGGCGTGCAGGACTCACCCCTGCGGCGCCTCCTGCTGGTCATCTCGGGAATTAGCTCTTCCAGCCTCTGGAGCGCCCTCTGCAGCCCCTTTACCCTGGGGCTGCCCCCTGGCAATAACCCCACCAGTCTCTATGGGTCTCAACTCTCTGGGAAACCCCCAACCCTCTATCCCCACCTTGCCTCAGCCTATGGACCACTGCCAGTCACCATCTAGCCCCCTTTCGCTGGGGCCGACTGCAGTCTGTATAAGCCAGTCATCATAGGCAAGGGAGGTTTTGACCTGCTGCCTTTCCCTGCAACCCAGTACCTCCAGGGGCCTTGGACCAGGCCCTGCAGCCTGGGGAGTTGCCAGCCGGGAGCTCCCCAGCTCCTCTGGCCTTCCCCAGCCCTGCTTCACTCCAGTACCCTTTAGCACTCAGGCAGCTAGGTCCATCTCCCTTAGGGTTACCATATCTACAAAATAAAAAAAGAGGACCCTCCACGGG
>NW_020664372.1:24469242-24474330 GCF_002925995.2 Terrapene triunguis | reverse complement strand
TGCCTCCGGACCCTGCGCCGCCGGAGCCCGGAAGGGGAAGTGCCCGGCCGGCGGCTGGGGTCCGGAGGCAAGGGGGCTGCCTGAAGCCCATAGCGCTCGGGCAGCTCGGCTCTTAAACAGAGCCGAAGAGTCAGGGGAGGAGCAGAGCTGCCATTTTCCCGGACATGTTCGGCTTTTTGGCAATTCCCCCCGGACGGGGGTTTGAGTGCCGAAAAGCCGGACATGTCCGGGAAAAAGAGGACATATGGTAACCCTAATCTCCCTCCTCAGCTAGAGGGAGACTCTTGGGCCTCTGGCTTGCAGCCTTTTTATACAGGCCAGCTGTGGCCTGATTAGGGCGTGGCCCAGCTGCGGCCGCTTCCCCAGTCAGCCCAGCTTTTCCCCTGCCATAGCCCTCTCCCAGGGCTGTTTTAAGCCCTTCAGGGCAGGAGCGGTGTAACCACCCCACTACAGGGCTCCTTAAGCGATCCTGGCAATTACAGGCCTGTAAGCCTCACTTCAGTACCAGGCAAATTGGTTGAAACTATAGTAAAGAACAGAATTATCAGACAGATAAATGAACATGATTTGTTGGGGAAGAGTCAGCATGGCTTTTATAAAAGGAATCATGCCTCACCAGTCTATTAGAATTCTTTGAGGGGGTCAACAAACATGTGAACAGGAGTGATCCAGTGGATATAGTACATTTGGACTTTCAGAATGCCTTTGACAAGGTTCCTTTCCAAAGGCTCATAAGCAAAGTAAGGAGCTATGGGATAAGAGGGAAGGTCCTCTCATGGATCAGTAAAAGTTAAAAGACAGGAAATAAAGGGTAGGAATAAATAGTCAGTATTCAGAATGGAAAGCGGTAAATAGTGGTTTCCCCCAGGGATCTGTAGTAGGACCAGTGTTGTTGAACATGTTAATAAATGATCTGGAAAAAGAGGTAAAAAGTGAGGTGGCAAAGTTTGCAGATGATACAAAATTACTCAAAACAGTTAAGTCCAAAGGAGACTGCAAAGATTTACAAAGGGAACTCACAATACCATGTGACTGAGTAACAAACTGGCATATGAAATTCAGTGTTGATAAATGCAAAGTAATGCACTTTGGAAAACATAATCCCAACTATACATTTGTAGTGATGGGGTCTAAATTAGCTGTTTCCACTCAAGAAAGAGATCTTGGAGTCTTTGTGGATAGTTCTCTGAAAACATCTGCTCGATGTGCAGTGGCAGTCAAAAAAGCGAACAGAATGTTAGGAACTATTAGGAAAGAGATAGATAAGACAGTAAATGCCACCACTAAATCCATGGTACAACCACACATTGAACACCGCATACAGTTCTGGTCACCCCATCTCAAATTAGATGTATGAGAAATTGAAAAAATACAGAGAAGGGCAACAAAAATGATTAGGGGTATGGAACAGCTTCCATCTGAGGAGAGATTAAAAAGACTGGGACTAGTCAGCTTGGAAAAGCGATAACTAAGGAGCGATATGATAGAGGTCTATAAAATCATGACTGGTGTGAGAAAGTGAATAAGAAATTGTTATTTACCCATTCACATAACACAAGAACCAGGGGCCACCCAATGAAATTAATAGGCAGGAGGTTTAAAACAAACATAAGGAAGTACTTCTTCAGACAATGCACAACTCATGGAACTTGTTGCCAGGAGATGTTATGAAGGCCAAAAATATAACTGGGTTTAGAAAAGAATTTGATGAGTTTGTGGAGGGTAGGTCCATCAATGGCTATTAGCTGATATGTTCAGGGATGCAACCCCATGCTCTGGGTGTCCGTAAGCCTCTGACTACCGAAAGCTGGGACTGGACGACAAGGGATGGATCACTTGATGATTGCCCTGTTCTGTTCATTCCCATTGAAGCATATGGCATTGTCCGCTGTCAGAAGACAGGATACTGGGCTAGATGAACCACTGGTCTGGCCCAGTATGGCCATTCTTATGTTTTTATTTACAAAGGCTTTTCCCTGTTTCCTTCAGATCTATGAGGAATCTGGTCCCCTGGCTACAGTTACTAGCCAGATCCTTGTAGCTGTGGCTGGTCTGAGAGACACAGTGAAAACCAATGCTCAGGCAGCTGCAGTAATGTTGACCTCAGTCCTGAAAGAGCAGAGGCACAATATTAAGGAAAAGGTAAGAGGTTGGGAAAGTTAGAATTCTCTTTTCTGGATCTAGAAGATGGAATTTGCATTCTTTAGAGTCTCTGAGTTGTCTTTCTCTTTACAAGTTTGAAGCCTGTAGCACAGGCTCAGAATGATCCTTTTAAAAAGATAATCCAAACTTTTTCCTCAAGGACTGTGCAGTCCCTTCTTGTTCTGCTTAAAAGGTAGATGAGCAAATCCTTCCTATGTCTTTCTATGAGTATTTATATCCTGTTTGTATAAAAGCACAGTCTACAAAACAGGAAAATGCATCTGAAATATCAGATGTCAATTGGGGTCAGCAAATTGATCATCCAAACCTTAAACAAAGCATTTTTAGGGAATTGAGGTAGTTTGGTTGATTTTTATTTCTTTTCATTGTTTTTCATTTTCACTGCATCTTTGCATTTCCTAGATCTGGATGGGACTAGAAGCCAAAATAATGCAAGTGCCAAAATAATGCAAGAAAAACCACATTCGTGGTATTTCCAGACTCAACAGAGGCAGGAACTACCAGAAATCCTGTAATGAACCCAGTGTTCAAGCTCTCAAATCCAGTTTTGCAGACACAGGAGGTTCAGATAGTTTGAAAGAGTGTCCACATTTTGGATGCGTATCTGATACAAATATCTGAACCCTTAAAGATTCAACTTTCACTAATTATAAATGGTCAATGGGTAATCATTATGTAAATTGTCACATGAGATCAGGATTACTCAGAAGCCCAGCAATTACAATGGTGACACTTGACGAACTGGATTAGCAAATCTTCCCATATATGCCCTTTGTTTGTTTCTCTATCAGGGCCTAATCTTGCAAAATGCTTAGTGCCCTCAATTCCTATTGAAACTGATGGAAGTTGAGGGTGCACAGGATATGCTCATCACCTTGTAGCATAAGGCCTTTAGTTCTTCTGACCCCTGGAGTTGCTTTGTTTGTTATTCAGCAGGAGTATTCTGTAGCACCATGAATCAGTCCCACCCAGACATTCATCATTGCTACATTCAGGCATAAACTGGAAGGGGAATGAAACCACAGAAGAAACAGTCTCTAAACCAGTTTTATTGTTTTTTACAGGTGCCAGAGATCATGGATATTATTTATTTCCACCTGCAGGCTATCCAGGAGGCCAGTGCCAGACAGGCCGCTATGGGTGCTGTGTGTTTACTAGCTGAAAAGCACACAAGGGAAGTAGTCTCAGCCCTACTGAGACTCTCGCTCCCATGTGACAGGTAAAATTGCTGCACTGCTCTCCTTCATGGTTCCAAAGCTGAGTGAGGACAGAGATGGAATCTGGTCTCAATCCACTTCCCCATAGATGGAAAGATAGGAGGAACAGGATGCTGAATACAATAGAGTTAATCCCAATGACTCTTTTATATGTAAAATAGTGTTTGTAATTAAAAACAAGAAAACCAAATAGAGCAGCAGAAGTCTGATAATCCCTGTCAGCTTTAATATGATGCAGACTCAGAGTGCCTTCTGCTATCAGGGTGTTCCTCCACGCCCTTTTGAAGGACAGCAATTCTTTCTACTGAAGACTACATGATCCCAGTTACTAAACATATGTCTCAGCTCCCAACTGTGCTATCCAGAACTAAGTTCCTTCACTGACCTCCACTCATGGCCATAGTTCTGCTTACTAGCGCAGAACGACTGTGAAGAGATCTGTAAATCACATATTCCTGTGTTTTCGAATCTGCAGCCATGTCAGTCAGATCTGGGAGGCCCTAGGCAGAGCCAAAAAAAGTGTCAGCCTCCGGGTGCTTGCTGAGCTCCTGGAGATGCTAAAAAGAAGACCATGCCTCAAGAAGAGTGAAACCTCTGAGTCAAGAAATAGCTTTGAGGATAATGCCTCTCTTTTGCCTCTAGCTGTAAGTAATAACCCAAATATTACCCTCCTATCCCCCAGCTTCTGGACTTGTCTATATGGCTACCTAGGAGTTATATACTTCATGGCAACCTGTGCAGGGAGCTCTCATCCCTTGGAAGATGGAGAGACCTAGAGAGCATGATATGCTGCTGGGTCTTTCTAGGACAGCTCTTGGGTGGTGGCTTTTACTGCTGCAGGAGTCTTTCCAGAACTAAGCAGCAAGGAAGGAGAAACCGAGCGTAGGGGAAATTGGTCTGCTTTGTGTTTTGGAACTGGGGTCCTTAGTGATGGATAGTACTTTTGGGTACATTTAGGGTCTCAACCTATAGTAGAGGCTGGTCAAAATCTCCCCTTTACCTCCTCATCTCCCTCCATTGCATTGGTATGGAATTTCATTGTAAACATCGGCAGAGACCCTGAGACCAGAGTGGCTGAAGACTGGGTCAGGTATTATTTGTGGAGTAACACTGGGGAAGGAAGAACCCCGAGAAAGGGTAGATTTCTTGTTTGGACTTTTGCTGGAAGGGCAGGTCAGTGTTTGTTGAAAGGGGTGAAATTTAACCCAAATCTAAACTTTTGCTGACGTAGCTATGTCAGCTGGGGGTACGATGAGCAGTGAGCTCTAAATGACATAGCTGTGCGAGCAAAAGCCCCAGCATAGGTTATGTCTCTCAGGAGGGCTGCAATAAGCTGTGCTGGTAAAAGCACAGTTTTGCTGGTATGAGCTGCATCCCCATTAGGAGCTCTTTGCTGGTAACGTATACTGGTATATATAGCGTCAAAATGCTCCTGCTGTAGACCTGGTCTTAATTTAGCTGGAGAGCCAAACAACCCACAGGCCAGAGAAACGGAAGAAGGGTCCATGTTACTACTGCAACAAGGTATGGCCTCCCTCCACCAAGAAAGAAATGTATAATATTATGCTCAGTACTGGATGTCTGAGTTTGGAGAGATATAGCTCCATGGCACAGGGAAACGAGAGAGGTCCTTCATGTCCTTGCCCAGGGCCAGTTCCAGCATTTCTGCCGCCCCAAGCAAAAAAAAAAAAAAAAAAAAAAAAAAAAA
>NW_020664372.1:24436531-24469142 GCF_002925995.2 Terrapene triunguis | reverse complement strand
CCGCCCCAAGCACCTGCTTGTTAAGCTGGTGCCTGGAGCCGGCCCTGTCCTTGCCAAAGCCATGACAGCTTCCTCATCTTTTCCTGCTTTGCCTCTCTCCTCACCCAAGACATTAACCTTCTTACAGGAGCACGGAACATGAGTACTTTTGTAGGTCATGACATCAGCTACTCATTCAACGAGGGGTTCACTGTGAAGCAGACTGAGGGCTTGGCTACACTTGCAAGTTAGAGTGCATTAAATCAGCCCTGGGCGCCCTAACTCCTGAAGTGTCCACACTGGCAAGGCACTTAGAGTGCCTGGACTCTGCAGCTGGAGCGCTCCTGGTAATCCACCTCCACGAGAAGCATAAAGCTTTCTGCGCCCCGGCTGAAATGCCTGGGTGTAAGTGTGGACGAAGTATTGCATTAATGCACTGTGATTGGCCTCCGGAAACATCCCATAATCCCCTGAAGTCAAGTGGCCACTCTTGTCATTGTTTTGAACTCGGCTGCAGGCATACGGGTATTCCCTTTCAAAGCTCCGTTTCTGACAACCGGCATGCTTATCTGCTCTGGGACAAAGCAACCATTATTGTGGAATGCTGCTGTTGTGAGTGTGTGTGAGAGAGGGAGGCAGAGGGGGGGGGGGTCTGCTGCTGTCTGAACTTACAAGAACCCAAAACACACTGTCTCTCCCCCCACATACACACTCCACCCCCGCCCCCATTTGAAAAGCATGCCCCAACCACTTGCACACTGGATAGCTACCACAATGCACTGCTCTTTGTGGCATTGCAAGAGCTGCTAATGTGGCCATGCCAGTGCGCTTGCAGCTGACAGTGTAAACACATGGCAGGGTTTTCCCTGCTGCGATCTCTGAAGGCTGGTTTAACTCCCGGCGCTCTACATCTGCAAGTGTAGCCAAGCCCTGAGTAGAGCTCATGTCATACTGGAATGCTCCAGAATGCCGCTCTGGCACTTTTGGAGGGCATTCTGGTACTTCTGGTAGTATCACGTACGAATGATAGTTCCAGAACTTCGTTCTGGCACTTCTCTTTTTAGGACTCTCACCCTTCCTCAGTACAGCCAGGCCCTGCAGTTTATGAAACAAGTAACCGGGATGAAAATCAAAGTTGGGCCTCTGTAGCATGGTAGTGCCGAGTACTGGCTGCTCTAATGACAATATTTCATGGGACACAGTTCCATCTTCTGTGATTTACTGTGAGCCAGGAGAGGAACAAAGCATATTTGTGGCAGAGAAAAAGAAATGTTGGAGGGAAATGGAGGATTTTAGAGTTAAATTTGTGTCTAATTTTTATCTTTTTCAGGCAACAAGGGCCCTGTGCATAATATTCAGTAATAAAGAATGCACAGTGCCTATGGATGCCTTTTATGTATCTGTGTTAATCTTCCTGATCATTCAGCTGCATTACCTGGTGAGCCTCCCAAAGGTTGTGTGTGGCTGGGAGGACAGGTTCCAAACATCCAGCTTTGTGAGGTAATTTCTGACAAGGTGCTAATTAGGTGGATAATCCTATTTCTGTGAATCACCATCATCAAAGTCTCAGTGGTAATCCACGGCCCCATAGTTTGAGGACCTCTGCACTAGAGGAACTTCTGATTTAGAAACTCTCCTATGGGATGATCTACATAGGGAAATTCTGAGGAGAGTGTTTAGGACATCCCGCTTAGAAGACAATTCCCCAGTCAGGCCTATTTCTGTCAGAGCAATCTCTTAGAATAATGCTCCCTGATGGGTTTGAGATAAGAGGCTTTAATTAATGCAAAAGAAACAGTATCAATATTTAATGAATGTTATTTGGAGGATGGGATGGGAGGAGGTTAATCCATGTATGTTTTTTTAAATGCAGATAACAAGGAAAGTATTAGAATGTCTGGAAACAGAATCTCTCCTGCTTCATCTCTTCTGTTTGTTCTCATTTTGATACCTGTACCCACCGCCTTCTCTGCTTATTTATTTGCGTAAAAGGCCTTATGCACTGGGGGCCAACAATTAATTAACAAACATGAAAAAGCCATAAGATGCTGCATTAAAAGAACTGAAATGAAAAAAGAAATGTTTCTAACATAGTGTAACAGGCCAGGGATAATCTAGGGAGGTGAGCTCTGTGTAACACTCAGCCTATCTTGCTTCACTGGGTTTCCAGTAAATACTGGGGCTTTCTTCCGATTGTAGTTTTTGGAGTTTCTTACTCCTTTGAATTTCATTTGGGGTTTTCGTTTGAGATGAACCAAAACCCCAAAAGGACATTCAGCAGGAATGTTTGTGTTTTTTCTTGGCTAGGGTAAAAAAAAATGCAAAAAGACAGTTTGCCTCCAAAAGATAAATTCATCTTAAGCATTCCTTTCCTTAGCTTAATTAGTGTGGGGACAAGATGATCCCCAGCAGATGCATGCTATGAAACAGAGGAGAAGTGGGGCTACCAGCTGGACTTCCCTGACTCAGAAAGGCAGATACTTAGGGGTTCAAGTTCGGATGTACTAAAAATTCAAAGTAAACCTCAAAGGGCTCAAATCCCACTGCAGTTTAGTATGGTGATGCTCATAGGTTTGATATCTTGGCTGTACACCATGGCTACAAACGTAACAAACATGCTAAAACAGGGATCGGCAACCTCTGGCATGCAGCTCGCCAGGGTAAGCACCCTGGCGGGCCGGGCCAGTTTGTTTACCTGCCACCTCCGCAGGTTTGGCTGATCGCGGCTCCAATTGGCCGCGGTTTACCATCCCAGGCCAATGGGGGCTGCGGGAAGCGGCGCGGGCCAAGGGATGTGCTGGCCGTAGCTTCCCGCTGCCCCCATTGCCCTGGAGCAGTGAACCGCAGCCAGTGGGAGCCGCGATCCTGCAGAGGCGGCAGGTAAACAAACTGGCCCGGCCCACCAGGGTGCTTACCCTGGCAAGCTGCATGCCAGAGGTTGCCGACCCATGTGCTAAAATGTAAACATCAGTGTTAGCTATGCTGCACACATATGTCATTTGAAGGCATAGACCCCAGGAATTTTGGCTCCAAAAACACAGGACTGTCCTACTGGAACCAAATAAAGTCTCCATTAGACATATTTCTTGACCAGTACAGCCACTCCCTTGTAGGGTGACATATACTGGTAACCATTTGAATAAGTCTATGGGATGGCAGTCACATAATTCTCACTCTATCCAGTACAATATACCATGTGGTGAAAAAGGGGTACTGATGGCTTAATTACATTAGTTTATTAACTTAGCATTTTAGCCATAGGCCATTGCACATAATACAATCAATAAATAAAAATTTTAAACTGACACAACCCCTAAAAACAGATATAAATTTTAAAAACAAAAATTAAAAACACAAGTTTAGCCCTTCAATTGCTTTGCATAACAAAATGTATGTCTTGGTGTGTCTCCAAATATCACTCATCTATCACTCTCTTGTCCGGAATTTAGCTGTGCAGTGGAGGCTCTGAAAGCTGTGATTAAAAGAGAAAAATCCTCTTTGATGCAATCTGTGAGTCTGGCAGGAGGCTGGGACCTTTTATCCGTGCCAGAGACTTACCTGGAAGGAGTTCTTCTTCTGGCTAGGTAAGTGATTGGAGCGTTGAGTTCATCTGGCTGTTCTGGCCAACATGGTTTCTGTCTGGAGTATCCTCTAGTGCTTGGCTTATTTACTCTTTCTCCCCCAATAGTAAAAGTTTTGATGTGTGTTCTACAGAGCCATTGTAAAACACCACCGGAGCCTGGATTTTGCCGTGTTTACCAAGGTGTCCCCTCTCCTGCACCATGGGGATGACAAACAGAAGCTGACCGCAATGGCCTTGTTCACAGAGGTAAGACGCTTATATGCTGTAAATGTTTGGGATTCTTGGGAACTGCTCACTCTCAGGCTAGCTCAGTGAGGTAATGGGTCATTTGCATCAACATCTCAGCTGACCCATGGGTAGAAGCTCTCCATTGCCCTGCACCTTATATAGTCATTTATACCAGTGCAAAGTGGGCATAAAACATTTTTTTTTAAATTAATGGAGATATCCTATCTCCCAGTACTGGAAGGGACCTTGAAAGGTCATTAAGTTCAGCCCCCTGCCTTCACTAGCAGGACCAAGTACTGATTTTGCCCCAGATCCCCAAGTGGCCCCCTTAAGGATTGAACTCACAACCCTGGGTTTAGCAGGCCAATGCTCAAACCACTGAGCTATCCCTCCCCCCCTTGCTGTTTTGATTTGGTGTGACTTAAATCCACTTTGCTCTGGCCTAAAATGACCACATAAGGTGCATGGCAACAGAGAATCAAGTCCAGGAAGTTTTATATCTGATATGACCCATAGGAAAATCTTTCTATTTGCCTGTCAGCTATTTATTATGTGTTCTGCCTCTTTAGCTTCTCTCTACTGAGTCCACATATGTGACATTAAAAAAGCAATATATTCTGGGCCGCCTGAAGAACTGGCACATTGACCCAAGTCCTACTGTCCGTTGGTTTGGTCTTCTTGGACTTGGAAATGTTGCACTTCACCTGCAGAAGGTGAGTGATGATTGTTTATACATGAAATCAAACTCTAGAGGACTGTCAAGGATATTTAAACCTACCATGAAAGCAATGAAACAAACCACACCTCTACCAAAGTCGAATAAGAAGTGCTGGAGGGAGTCAGGACTCAGTGAGAGATACTTGGCACAGCCACAGAATCTGCCCATGAATCTTCAAGGAGAAAAATAACTGTTCCTCACTGTCTCTAATACCCTCTGCCTCAGCTACAGGGGGATGAGCACCTTTGCTGTGTATCTGGGTATCTTCCTTTCCATCCATCTTAGAAGAAATGGCTATGGGATTGTGAGATTGTTATTATACTTCTAGGGATGTGAGCAACAAATTTCCATTTCTTGCAGCAGAAAGAAGTCAAAGCCCTGCTTACTGATATCCTGGAGACTTTTAATGACCCTGAGGAGAAGGTAATTCTGATGGCTTTTGAAGCTGCTACCAAAATTGTCACCCGCCACAAGCACAAGGACCATCTTGGCACAGAATTTGTGAAAACTGCCAGACAGCTTCACCCATTCCTGGCTGACGTAAGGCACAATGGTGGGGGAGACTGTTAAAGTGAGTGTGGTTAAACGTTTGCGGGGGGGTGGGGAGGAGGGGTGCTGAAGCTTGTGTGTGCATGTCAAATAAAAATAGAAGCCAAATCTTACTCTATAGCAAACATTGTTGCTACTCTTGTCTGTTACTGTATTGGTTGCAACTGAACACTCCTGTTTTCAGGTCCTGTTAGGTAAGAATAATTTCTGATGGAAAAAAGAGACTTGCTCCCATAAGGACTGGAGACAAAGACTAACTACGGACAGGCTAAAATCCTATCTGATTGGATTCAAGCAATATAAAGGGCCTGAGTCTGCATTCTCACTGGTGCAAATGAGGAGTAATCCACTGAAGCTAATGGAGTTACACCAGCATGAAATCTGTGTGAGGGCAAAATCAAGCCCAGAGTGTATAAGCAATAATACACTACAGGGTGTGCTATTATTGTCATACACAGATCACAGACAACAAAATAAAAGGCATGGTGTGCAGATCTGGTGTTTATATATATATACACAGAGACACACAAATCCAGTGTATTACTTGATAGGGTGTGCAGATGCCTAAGCCAAGAGTGGTGCATCTCCTGCATGCATCTGTCACTGATACTGCACATGCTGGAGATATTACCATTGCCTTAATTCAGTAACATTTAGCACTTACAGGGTATAGAGCTTTTCATCTTCAAAGTGCTTTACAAACTTTAACAAATTAAGCTTCACAGAAGCCCTGTGCAGTAGGTAAATGTTGTTATCCTCATTTGTGTAGATGGGAAAACCAGGAGACAGATGTTCAATGACTTGCACAACCAAGGTCACACTATGAGTTACAAAAACCTCAAAGTATAAGTGGCCAAACCCCAGGAGAGGGAAAGTGAAGAACACTTTAAACTAGAATCTTATGCCTCTCTTATTTGACTGTATTTTGGGGCCTAAATACTATGAGCTGTACTCATACACACATGAAATAGAAACAAATGGGAGTTCTTGGCTCTGGCTTTAGTACTCATTTGATCATTCCTTTCTTTAACCCATTTAATCAATAGAAATGTTTGACAGAGTCTGGCTTTTGGTAAGTTAAAAAAACAATTTTCTCTCCATGGTTTTGCATTATGCTGTGATCACTCAGTAAATTGCATGGAAATGGCCGTTGTTGAGGTTCTTTCCTTTGTCATTCACAGGAGAGGCACAAAATATGCTGTGCTGCAATTGAGCTTTTTGGGGATCTGCTCAGGGCCCTGAATAGGAAAGATAAATCCCTCATGCAGGAGCAGGTCCTCAGCAGTATGGTCCCACTGCTGCTGAATCTGCAGCAACAGCATCCTGATGTGATCAAGGTAAATGCCACTGCCATAAGTTCCACAGCACAACACTACAAGCCTGAGCTTCAGACTTTCCTGCTAAACTCCCAAGGCTGCATCATCTCACCTTTTTCATGCTAGTATCCCAAGACTCCTGGTTTTCATGCTATCAGACATTCTGTGCAGGCCGTTAGTGAAGTGGAGATTAAGAATTTATTCCATTACCAGGAAGAGAGGGATATGAATGGCTCAGACAACTATATGGCCCCTAACAGACTACTTCCCTATGATCGCTATGAACAAAAGTATGTTAAAGGCCAGGGGGAACAATATGGCCTACTGAGCCCTCCCTTTAATATTCATTTCAACTGGATTTCCATTCTCAGTTGTCACCTATTTGATAATATTATTGGTACTCCTCTCTGTTAACTCTGGAAACCCTTCTTGTCTCATCCTTTGTAGAGCTGTACAGACACCTTACAGGAGTGTAAAGTCTTCTTGGGATGGACCTTAAATGACAACCAGGAGTCCTGGGACACTATCTGTGAGCATCTTGTAAGAGAACTCTGGGATTTCCTTCATTCTGCATGTTGCTTTTTCAGTGATGTGGGAGGAAAAGAAGGGTAACAAACATAAGCTTAATTTTTAAATTGTGAGGGACTTCCATCTCCTCCAGTACATCACCAGACGTGGCTCATGAAGTTCCACACCATCGCCATCCGGAATTTCTACTCTTTGGGGGTAATCCAGTCAATGACTCTAGATACTTAAAAAGTTTTGTTTGGAAAGGATTGTTTGTTGATAGGCACTAGGCATAGGCTTGTGGAATATAGGCACTAAAGGGATGTTCGTTCCTCACTAATCTGAGATTCTTCTTTGTTTTTTTCCAGATCGAGCAATACCCAGGAAGACTATGGAGCTTCTTACACCAGGCCCTAGAGTATCTCAGAAACCCATGGACTTCTTCAGGAAGAGCTGCCGGCATATTCATAGGTAAACACTAAGTTATTTGATCTCCTTCAGCTTCCATCACCACCCTTAACAAGTTCAGGACTGTTTCCTACAGCAGCAAGAGTAATCCCTTAGTTCCAAGAGTCTTGATTTCCATCACCTGGAGGACTTAACACTAGAGTTTACACAAAAATAGAGGAAACGCATTAGAGCCTTAACATCTCTTGTTACTCCCACTACACTACCCCTAATCCACTTTCCAGACATCCACCTCAGTATCTAGGAGTTCGGTGGCAGAACAAAATATTAGACATTTCACTGGAGGATATGAAATGTTATGTGACATTAATTGTTTTTATTTACCTCTAGACGTCATAATCCAGCATATGGAATACAGCCTAGTGGAAAAGGAAGCCATGGATTTATTGCAGTGTGGTAAGTAATGACTTCCAGTTTAAAACCAAGTGTGTTTCCTTGGCATTGACACACAGACATCTACATATCTCTGTCTGTGATTGCACATGTCCATCCTTCACTTCAATCGTGGTATCTTCATGTCAACCTTGTGTGACAATTGCAAGCTGAGAACCAGCAACCGGTTACAATTTCCTGATTCTCTGCCACAGCGCAGGTCAAAGCAACCTCCTTTACCTTGCACTATCTCTTGGAGAGGGTTGGCAGTTAGCACAAGTTAGAGGCACACTTGGCCTGCTCTAACTGTATCAAGGTAGAGAATCAGGGTGCCGTTGCTGGTTCTCATCTCCCCACCACACCCTCCCTTGGACTGCTCTGGGTGGCTGTTTGCTAGGCACTCCCCTAGCCTCAGACAGAGTGAGTAGAGCACTTATCCTTCTATCCCTGGGGCGCTAAATGCTCAGCAGGGAAGCAGGCAAAAAAAAAGAAGAAAGAAAAACCACCCAGAGTTACTCCCTCCAATCCACTGGGTGAGCTGCTGAGCTCCTTGGGCTGCAGATGGGGTGGTTGGAGGCAAATGAGGAGGTGGTACCCCCTACCTACCCTCCCCTATTTCAGGCATTTTCATTTAAAAATCACAGGATGCAGTTCAGATAACATTTACATTCATAATCAAATACAAGTTTTCTTCTTAAAACAGTCACCTTCAAGGGCCACAGTTTAGAGGCTTGAGGTTTACAAGTGGCCCTTGGGTTACAGGTTGGACTACCATGGCATAGATAACTTAATCATAGACTTTTTGTAGCATTTATGTATATGATTCCATCAATCATTATCATCTATTCCAGACAAGCCTCTGGAGCCTCTCCCCCTCCCTCACCCATGGAGTAGTAACATGACATTTAGAAAGAGATCAGGCTTTCAAAGTTCACACAAGATGAGATGAGAGCAGACTGCGCTCAATGAAAGTCGCTTAAGAATAAGGTTAGACAGAGCTCTCCAAGTAACATGTGACAGTGGGGGTGGAGAGGCTTCTGGGATGCGTGAGTGATCATGCAGGAGTCCCCATGGTAGCTGGGACTTGTGACAGTGAGAAGATCCAAGTCATTTCTGTCTTTATGCAGCAGTTCTGCCCTGCCCTTTGCTCTTTGGTTCAGCTTTCATGTCTTTACCGTTAGAATCAGAACTATCAATCCAGACAGTTGCCAGTATCATCACTGAGGAGATGGAGCGAGTATGCAGGCCTTACCCAGCACCATGTGCCATGGCCTGCTGCTTCCTGTGGTAAGCTTTGCCTCATTTTGTCTAATAGAAACATGCAAAAATGAGCAATGACCTTGATTATTGTCACAGTGCTGGTGTAATGGATCCAGGACTACAAAAGACTTAATATTCATAATCTTTATCAAATTCAGGTCCTTCTCCAAAAGCACAAGCCCTATCTTCTGAACTAAAGGAGACTCTCCATTAGCTGTGACAATATTTGTGCTTATATGTAGAGCTGGACCCACAACCAGGAAAACACATCTCAAGCAATGCTGCTTTGTTGAAATTTCCACCCCAAAATTTACAAACCCAAGAGGCTCAGAAAGTTTAGAGGAGGTGTTGGAAAGGCTCTAACTCAAACCACTGAACTTTTTGAAGTTTCTGAATTTCTAATATAAAGTGTCATAATGCCAAAGCTTAAAATCAGAGAACTAAGGAATAGTCAGAAGCCCTACAAGTAAAATTGTGAAATATAAATAAATAGGGCTCAGCTCCAGTGCCCATTGAAATCAGTGGCAAAGCTCCAATTGATTACAAGATATCATATACTGTGTGCAGTTTTGTATCTCTGAATCTAGAGGGATGCAGCTTATTGAGGAACCCAGGTGGGGTTTTCTCAGATGTTTAAAGGGATCCATCACGTCCCTTCTGAAACCCTGGCAACTTCTCTAATTCTCCACTGCAGATCCTGTATTCCAAACCAACATCTTTTGAAAAAAAGAGCACTGGATGAGTCACCTTTAGAATAATGGCATCTCCTGTGGAGTCACAGAGGAGTCTCTATAGGATACAAGGAGTAGATGGTGGGTGCCAACTAGGATATTGGGAACAGGGGAAGGGGAGGATTCAGGAGGTACCTGGGATATACTGGATTTAGGTCACAGTCAGAAAAAGGTAGAGACTAGAGCTGGCCGGAGGCCTACAATTTTGTTTCATGAAGACTTCAAGGTTTCAACATTTGTTTTCATTCTGAATTGGAATGAAAACCAAACTTTTTGAAAGTTTTCACGAAACAGAATGTTGTTGAAATGCCCATTTTCAGATTGAAAAGTGAGGTTTGCTGTTTGGGTCCTCCTACGCCTAACTGACCAGAGAGTCCACCTCAGAAAGCTTTCCATTAAATATGTCATCAAAATCGATACATCTCTACAAAAAGTTGCGGTTTCAACAAAAACTGCATTTTCTGACCAAAAAAAAGTTGTGTTAAAAATGTTATGGCCAATTCTAGTGGAGACTTTTTCTGTGGGAAATTGTTGATTTTTTTGTGCTGTGTTTCTAACTGGACTTTGTTCTATGTTTCAGTTCTTGTGGATTTGCTGTTTGATCCTGAGGCCTCTGTCCATACCATGATCACCATCCACCTCAAGATAGAGCAGGAATCAGTAACGTGTGCAATTATCAGTGAAAATTATCTTCTCCTTCTTCCTAGAACTTTATTTTATAATAGTAGCATCCAGCAATTAACAATGCAGTCAACTATTGCCAGCATTCCTCTGTTAGATCATCACATCAGAGATATTGCCTTGTTTGTTTGTTCTTTGGGGTTGTTTTTCTGTAAAAGTTGGACAATTCAACCAAGAATGTTCACTGATGTTTGTGATGGGATGTATCAAACCCACGCTGGGTCAGAAGGGGTTAATAAGAACCTGTGGGCTCAATCAGCCTTGCCCTGCTATACTGGCAATAGGTGTCACGCCTAGAGGAGGGAGTTAAAAGGACTGAACCCAGGCCTGTTGGGGGCTGACCAGGAAGAAAAGCAAATTGCTGACTCTCACTCAGTGAGAGAAGCCTGGCTGGAGTCAGGATGCTGAGTGGGACTGCTGGCAGACAGAGCCTCCGTGAAGGAAGGTAGCCCAAGGCAGTTCGGAAGGAGAGTGGAAGGAAGTGAGTCCTCTAGGATTCTCCATGCTGGGGGGTGCGTGCGCGCGCGTGTGCATGTGCGTCCGTCCGTCCGTCCGTCCTGCAGACAGCAGGAAAACTCCAGCTGAGTCAGGAACTGCCCTGCCAGGGGAACAGAGAAACCTCTCCTGCAGCAGAACTCACTGCTTGGGCAGAAAGCACTAAGAAGCTCTGCAGTGAGCCTGGGAAGAGACTTAAAGAAAGAGGAGCTGATACCCTGTGAGCCCAAGAGGAGTCTGTGGCAGAGGCACAAGATAGGGCAAGGTAGGAGGTGGTCCAGAGAGGCAGCCAGGGGTCTGTGTAGTCAGGCCTTGACTGCTTGTTAAAGGGTCCCTGGACCAGAACTCAGTGGAGAGGGATAGCCTGGGTTCCCCTACTGAAGAAAGTGGAGCTGAAACCCCTGATGAGAGCTAAGGCCTATTGAAACCCCATGATAGCAGAGATAAGTCAGGAGTCAGACCTAAGTTCTAATGTGAAGTCCGTGAACATTTGTTTGTTGGACAGTTGGTTTACCCCAGAACGGGTGGAACTATATGTGACCTGGCTGGAGAGGAGAAGCAGCCCCCGCAGGGCCAGAGCAGCTGTCCACAGTGGATGCTAAAGGAGGAGAGCCTGCTATACTGTGCTCAGCTGCAAAGGGGCACACCTGTGAGTCGCTCACTTACATCTTATATTCAGTTTTAAATAGGAGGGGGAAATGACCCACAAAGAACCACAGATGAATCAGTCTTTTAACTGGTTCTGTTTTCAACCAAGTTCCAGAGGTTGCATCTAGACTGTGATTCCACTTAGGTGCCGCAGAAGGGACTAGCTCTGTGGCCCCTCTGTTCTCTGAATGAGAGGTGCAGAACAGAAGTGGTGTCAAGCCATCTCGGCCATACAGCATGGAGCTGTACTCAACCCCCTGGCATGTACAGGTATGTCTATACTGCAACTGGGATCATGCCCCCCAGTCCAGGCAGACAGACTCGTGCTAGCTCTGCTAGAGCTAGTGCACTAAAAATAGCAGTGTGGACATTCAGCCTCCCAAAGTCAAGGCTGCCCTGGCTCCGAGCTTGGGTGGCTAGAGTGAGTGCCAGTGCTGCAATGTCCTTGCTGCTAATCTGGAGCATGCTGGGTTTAGCAGAGCTAGAAAAAGTCTGTCTACCTGGACAGGAGGCACCCTCTCAGCTGCAGTATAGATATACCCCAAGAGTACTCCAAAGTGCTCCATGGTGGTCCACTGGCCAATGAAAGAACAGCTGGAGTCTCATCCAGTCTTCCTTTTATCAGGAGGATGGCAGCTGGTGCTGGGGTGGCCAAAGAGAAGAATACATTTTAAAAATCAGTGAGTTGTCAGGGCTTTGAAAGAAGGATAAGGAGACCCTTTCTTGCCTCCCCCCTTTTAATATGGAGTACTATGTATTTCTGGGCTGCCTGCCATCAACGACCCAGTGCTGAGCTGTGTAGCTTGCTTCTCTCTGATAATAAAGATGCGTCTGTGTTATTTTGCAGCATTTTAGTTAAATGCTAATGCCTTTCTCATCATTTCAGAGTTTTCTTGCCAAAGTGAACTCAAACTGCTGCAGTAGACTGCCTGATTGAGGAAAAATATTTCACCAAAAAATTCAGATCATCATTTTTTCAAATTTGCAGCACCACTTTTTTTCATTTTCAGCAATTTTTATGAAGATTTTTATTGGAATCATGATCAAAATATTAGAAAGATTTTGTTTATTGAAAATATTTTGAAGTTCCTGTCTCCCTAATATAAACTGCTATAACTTCCCAAACGTCTAAACAATTCAGAATCACAGAAAATCAGGATTGGTCAGTAGCCCAAAAAGTACAATGGGAAGACTTATAGAACTAGCTGAGCAAGTCTGCACATATTTGCCTTTCAGCAGTTATTTGGTAGTTCCCCTCACTACAGAAATCACCGTTACTCTTCACAAAGGAGTTTTCTGCAGGAACAAACAGGAGACTGGGTCCCTTACACTCAAAGATAAGCAGGAAGAGAAAAGAACAAACAAGTAACCCTAAAAACAGTCTCTTTATTAGTTCTTTTTGATTCTAGCTCGCTGAATTCATAACTTTAAACACCAGCCAGGGCTAGCACTCTGTCCCATGTATTTGAGAAGCTTACCCTAGAACTGCCCGCTTAGGTTCTCAGGCATCCATTCTTTATGGCAGCTACAGAGGAACACTGATGTGTCTCAGATTTCTAAACATTATTTCTCATACTTACACTCCAAGGTGCAAGATGGGAAGGAATCTCCTGACCTCAAATCATGCTCTTCCATGACCAAGTATCCCAAGTCACTGTTCTCCTGAAGAAAGTTGTTTGAGTGAGACACCTATAAAATTATTAAGGCACCTCCTGAGATGACTGAGGAGTCAGTATGGAGTCCCATGGGATAGGAATAGGTGTCAGGGAATGCATGGGATGTAAGGGGTAGGTAACCATGAAGATTAATGAGGTGGGTTTAGGTCATAGGGAGAAGTTTCTGGACTGGGTTAAAACTAGTAGGAAATATCACTGCTTAAAGACTCCATAGCTGCAGGTCCATGAACTACTTAAGTCATAGTTTGAGATCTACTCGCTTAGTATGTAGGGATGTGTGAGGGCATAAATAACGTCCCCTCGTGCACTGAGGTCCTTGCACTCATTAAAGTCCTAGCACCCAAAATGGATGTGAGTCTTTATGTTCATCAGAGTTAAACTGAGTAAAACTTTGTACTTACATCAGGGAGGGATTTTCCATAGTCGTGGTTAAACATAACTAGTAGGAAAATGGCCTCTTGAAGAAGAACTAGAATACTAACTGTGCTTTCACAATCTTTGCCATTAAGTTCCAGCTTGACCATTAGAATTTGATAGGTGCTTGTTTCTGGTAGTATCACTAAGCTTCACGTGCGGTGAGGGGCTGGGGAGGGGGTTGTAGAGACCAACACCCTAGTGAGACCTGCTATAAGCACTGCATCCAGGAAAGCAGATGGAATGTGGCAGCTGCACTATTCTTGAAGGGGGTGCAACATATGCTCCTGTTCATGGGGGCCAGAGATATAGGCACAGTTATAGCTCCATTTTCTTCTCATCGCTTTTGGGTGCTAGGACTTCAGCGAGTGCAAGGACTTCAGTGCAAGAGGGGAAGTTCCCTGTGCCCTCACTGCCTTGCAAATTCATGCAGGGGCCAGGGACAATTTACTGTGTTGCCTGTATGAGAGCAGAATGCTATATCATAATCTTAGTTTTAATAGGGGTGTTTATACTAAATATCAAGTCACCATTGTGTATTTAAAACAGAGATTTTTAAATTTCCTTTCAACAAGCCGCTTTTTCTTAAACAGCTCCTCACTCTTAGCCTGGTCAGTTATAAAACACTAGCCTTCTACGTATAACAGCAGCTAGTGCTGGAGATCTTTAAAATGGCATTAATAGCCTGAACTAAGTATGACATGTTTCAATATATGTATGAGGAGGCAGATAGTCTCTCTCTCTCCCTCCCTCCTGTCCATAAAATCTAGGCGTTTTTACATGCATGTTCCTCTAGAAACTATACTCTTCAGTCCTTCCTTTGGAAATGCTAGATCTTCAGAACAAAAGATAATCTGAGATGTAATTAACTATTTATCATTCAGCAACAGAGGTTGTTAGAGAGAACTAGTTCCATGATAAGCATGCATATGAGCTTCCTGAAGTCTCAATGTGTAGCACACATGAAAAAGAAAGGGACCTTAAGGTCAGAAGCAGATTGCTATTATACATCACCAAGGACGGTGTGTCAAGTACCATATTTATGTGTGAAGTGGAAGAGAATTAATTAATACAAGTACATTTCAGACAGTACGTGTTCTCTGGAGCAATACAAATGACTGATGGCTTGCAATAATCATTGAGCCAGATCTATTTAAATAAGAAATTCTGAATGTATTAACATGTTAACTGACTTGTTAACTGTCCCAAGTATAGAGTGCACAACAAAAAGTTTGTGCTATTGTTTCCAAGGTTTTTAACAAGCTCTTCATTTTTCTCATAAACATGTGGGTCTCAAGATGTTGAGCTATTGCAGGCATTATGCATGGTATTTAAACTTTGGAATAATAATACAATGTATAATTTTACACAACATGCACTTAAGCATTCTTTATGAGACTGAAATAAATCATTTGTTTTAGGAAACTCACTTGTCAGCACTCATTGTAATTAGTTATTAGTGCCATCATGTTCTTGGATATCTTCTTCTTCACTAAGAGCCAGATTCTGCCACCCTTACCTTACCTCCGTGGAGTAGTACTTTTCTTGATGGGTGGTCCTATTTACATCAGTGGTGCTAGACACTACTCCAAGGAGGTACGGGTGGTAGGATATGCCACTAAAGGGCTATATATCCTGCTGTATCACAAGGTTCCCTGGGCCTTTAAGAGCTTCAGATCCCAGCTCTGACCTGTGCCTGGTTCCCACCTCTTCCTGATCACATAATTTAGCGAGCAGATGATTTCAAACCAGGCCTGCTGGAAAATATAAGAGGCCCCCAGTTCTTAGCAGAGGGAGAACTAACAGGAGCAGCACTACATTGGGAAGCTGTCCTGGAACTGGTGAAGGACTGTTTGTGGCTCCTGGCTGAGTGGGAGCTTAGCAGAAGAAGCCAGAAAAGAGGCAAAGAAAGCCTGACCAGCAATAGGCATTGGAGGAAATGACCCTGGGAGACAGTGGAGCAGGGCAGTCCTAGGTTGAGAGCAGACTGCTGCCCATGATTTAGGGGTCCAGGACTAGAGACTGTAGCAGAGGATGTCTCAACAGTGCCACCTACAGAGATGGAATGGGCATACTGCACTTATGGGAAAAGAACTAGTGAGTTTGAGGAGGGCTGATAAAGGTCTATTTAGTTTTTTTTCCTGGATTCTTTTAATTTGATCTGGGCAGGGAGGATTCTTACTTTGGCCAAGGTCAAATCACCAACAAACCCCAAATCAATTGTTCAGCCAGAGGAGAAACTATGGTGTAGAGTGAGGGGAAACTGACGCAGTAGACAGCTCCTGATGCTGGACCAGGTAAGCTGCTATTACATCCTCCCTTTAGTCCTGCATTTACTTGAGTAAGGCAAATCTTGCTTTTAACTTTGCAAAATATTTTCTGCAAAATCAAAAGGCAGTGTCACATCAAGGTTGTACAATAGTTTTTCTGTTGGAAATTTTCAGTGAATCTTAAAAAATGCGTCATCCCTTAAAAGCAGTGTGCCAGTTGCACAACTTAGCCGGAAAATCAGTTGCAAAAAAATGTCTAATAGAACAAAACTGTTTTCCACTTTATTAGTGAAGAGTGGGTGTTTCACTAAGTAGAGAACCGGATATTTTTGAGATCCTGCAGAATTATAATTATTTATGACAACTTAATTTACGTAAGAGCCTTTGGTGAGGGACCTTGTCAAAGGCTTTCTGGAAATCTAAGTACACTATGTCCACTGGATCCCCCTTGTCCACATGTTTGTTGACCCCTTCAAAGAACTCTAATAGATTAGTAAGACATGACTTCCCTTTACAGAAACCATGTTGACTTTTGCCCAACAATTTATGCTCTTCTATGTGTCTGACAATTTTATTATTTACTATTGTTTCAACTAATTTGCCCGGTACTGACATTAGAGGCAGTTGAATCCTCCCTACCTCTAATAAAGAAAAGCTAAGGATGGTTGACCTAACACTTTGACATTCAGGACCACATTTAAAATTAAAGACCTAAGGAAAGATGGACCTATTGAATTGCCAGGGATGGGCAGGTGCAATCCCACCCACGTCTGAAGGACCCCCCCACCCAAACCTACAGGGAGGAACCACTGGACCCAGGCATCAAACGAGTTTAGAGGGCAACAAATGATAAAACACGGATGGGAGTGAGGTCATAGGGTCGAAATCAGGGAACCAGAGAGAGATACTGAGCAGAGAACCATGGGCAGCACCCACTGCTCCTCAAAGGCATCCAAAGACCCAATGGACACAGTCCAGATGAACTCTGCCTGGATACGTGACCTGAGGGAGGAGCAGAAACAGGTCCCACAGTTGCAGAGCACCTCCCCGTCCAGCTTCCTCCTACTGGTGTGGGGGATGACCACCTTGGCAAGCACCAGGAGGACATTAATGAGAGGTCTCGAGACTTCATGGGGCCATGGATGGTGTGTGCAACATAGGCACCAACTCCGTGGGTGCTCCAGGGCTGGAGCACCCACGGCAGCTCCCCGTCCCGCTCCCTGCCAGCTCCAGCTCACCTCTGCCTCCGCTCTGCCTCTGCCTCCTCCCCTGAGCGCGCCGCCACGTCCTGCTTCTCCTCTCTCCCTTCCTCCCTCCCTCCCTCCCAGCGCTTGCACCGCAAAACAGCTGTTTCATGCGGCAAACCTGGGAGGGAGGCCGGGGCAGGGATTTGGGGAGGGGTCCAATAGGGGCAGGGAGCGGCGGAGTTAGGGCAGGGACTTTGGGGCAGGGATGGAGTTGGGGAGGGGCCGGGGGCACGAGCACCCACCGGAGGAAAAAAAAGTTGGCGCCTGTGGTGTGCAAATATCAGGAGGTGCAGGGAAAAGTGCAGCCATAACCTGAGGAGAAGGTTCTGGGGGAGCTGGAAAAGGGGCTGAAACCTGGTGCACTCAAGGTAGATGTGTGCCAGGGTCTGCCTTGCACTGCAGAAGGGGCAAGTGTTGGAAACGGGGGTGAACCACACCAGGTACATGCCTGTGCTCATGGCTCTATGAAGGAGCCATCAACTAATATCCCCAGTGGGCCGGGGAACCAGGGTAGAATACAGGAGAGTAATGCGCTGGCTCTCACTCAATGAGAGAAGCCGGCTGGATTCAGGATGCTGAGTGGGACTGCTGACAGACAGAGTCTCCCTGAAGGACAGAAGCCTGCAACAGGGAGCCCAAGGCAGTTGGGAAGGAGAGTGGGAGGAAGTCAGTCCACCTAGGATTCTTCATTCTGGGGGCAGAGGGGAAGCCTGCATGGAGCAGGAAAACGTCAGCTGAGTCAGGAACTGCCCTGCCAGGGAAACAGAGAAACCTCTCCTGCAGTAGAACTCACCGGGTGGGCAGAAAGTGTTAAGAAGTTCTGCAGTGAGCCTATGGAAGAGGTTTGGAGAGGGAGGAATTGATATACCTTGAGCCTGGGAACAGGCTGTGGTAAGGTCGGAAGTGGTACAAGAAGGCAGAGATATGCGTAGTTAGGCCTTGACTGCTTATTACTGGATCCCTGGACTGGAACCCAGGGGAGAGGGCAGCCTGGGTTCCCCTACCAGCCCACGCTGGAAGGTGATGTGGAAATTCCCTGATAAGGGATAAGAACTAATGAAAGCCCCTGATAACATGGGTAAGGACTAGTGAGTCCGGGGTCTGGAGGTCAAAGGACGATTGTTTGTTGGACTACTGGTTTACCTCTGAAGGGGTGGGACTATATGTGACCTGGCTACAGGGCTAAAATGTAAGTAGAAGCAGAGTACCACAGGACCAGAGTGGAGCTGTCAGCAGGTGTCCCTAAGGAAGAAACCCTGCCCAGCCAGCAGGGGCCATGTAGGCTGATGAGTCATATGTTCACAGCCTTTGACAGAACATTTTAGGTGAATAGGTACACTTGCAGGAAAAGGTAGAATTACAGGGAGAAATTTAAGGTAGGCTCCAAAGTTAGGTTGTGCTCTGACAGTTTAAATGAAGCAGCATTTTTGTCCAGTCCAGCAGAAATTCATTTACACACTACACAATTCTCCTCACCGAAGAAATCTCTTTTTTATGTACCAGTACAAGCTGTTATGTATTCCTCAACTCTCATTGAATAGCAGAATCGAACCCGATGTCAATAAGCATACAGGGATACACAGACCTCCTATAGCCTGATTCAAAATCAGGCATTCTAATCTCAGTTATACCATTGTAGGAGAAACTCCATTGAAGCCAACGGGCCAAATTCTGCTTTCATGTCAATGAAAAATGGAATAACTCCACTGAAGCCTATAGAATTACATGATGGAAAACCATTGTGAGATCAGTATCAGGCCTTGATACACAGTGGTCTCTTCACCTCTAAAGAGCTGAGTAGTAGACAAAAACTAACAGACTCAAAGAGTCAGATTCTCTTACAACTTGTTAAATACCTTTTCACACCATAATGGGTGGTGGTGGAGACCAGCATCACAAACCAAAAATTACCATGATTACTTGATGCATTTTTGTTACTGCAAAACATTATTGTCATGGGAACATGGGTGTTAGTTTACTATTCTTCTGCTCTACTTTCATTATACCAATTTTCTCCCTAAAATATCAATCAAACAGGGAAAATGGAAGCCTCTCTGAGCCAAACAAATGCAATCTTCAAATACTGTAATTAGAAAACGCCCTGCAGATTTGAAAGAAAGAAGAGGAAAAGAAGAAACTACATATGGCAATACAATTTCTATGATTTTGATCATATTCCATAAGAAGATACTTGGTATTCTTATGAGAATCAAGTGTGCTAGTCTACAGAAATGAAAGTGTGTGTTTTGTGGGGGAGATAGAAGTATTTATAATACACTTATGTAGCTCCCTTCATTCAAAAGAACCGGAGTCGCACACGGTTGGACAGTTTGTAGTGCAATGCACTGTGCTTTTTAGCAGTGCCAGCACCATTATAAAAGGAGGTAAGGAAAGGGGTAAAAACATAACTAAAATTGGAATGGAAAACATGTGATGGGAGGTGATATTAGATTGTAATTGTCAACTATTAAATCTTGTTCTTGTTGTTATGCTCATTGTGACACTGCACTCTATATGATTTTATGAAAGTATGCTGATGAGTGTGAATATAATGTAACTAAAATATGCTTCATGCAAAAGGTCTCTTGTAAGGTGTCATTACAAAGCTTATAATCTACTAAGTGTGGTCATCCTATTTGTATAAATGCATCACTCTTGTATCTGAAGTGGGTGGAACAGAACAAAGGGGGCGGCCATCATGCAAAATCCCCTAGCTACCACCTGAGCTGGAATAAGGGCTGTACCAGGGGAAAGAATTGTGCCCAGACTAGGAAGGTGTCCAGTCTGTGAAAGAAACTTATTGAAACATCTCTGAGGGTGAGATTTTATCTGTATTCAGTTTTATTACTGTACTAGGCTTTGACTTGCGTGTTTTATTTTATTTTGCTTGGTAATTCACTTTGTTCTGTCTCTTACTACTTGGAACCACTGAAATCCTACTTTTTGTATTTAATAAAATCACTTTTTACTTATTAATTAACCAAGAGTATGTATTAATACCTGGGGGGGGGTGGGCAAACAGCTGTGCATATCTCTCTATCAGTGTTATAGAGGGCGAACAATTTATGAGTTTACCCTGTATAAGCTTTATACAGGGTAAAACGGATTTGGACCCCATTGGGAATTGAGCATCTGAGTGTTAAAGACAGGAACACTTCTTAAGCTGCTTTCAGTTAACTCTGCAGCTTTGGGGCACGTGGTTCAGACCTGGGTCTGTGTTGGAGCAGACTGGCGTGTCTGGCTCAAACCAGGCAGGGCTCTGGAGTCCCAAACTGGCAGGGAAAGCAGGGGCAGAAGTAGTCTTGGCACATCAGTTGCCAACCCCAAGGGGGTTTCTGTGATCCAACCCGTCACACTCACATTATCCAGATTATTAGTAATGAGGGGGAATCCTATTTAAATAAAGCTTTAGTGACTGATTCTCCAAGCTCTGCTTAACCAGTTCTCCCTTTATTTTAATAATGAGTGTTCTGGAGGTTTTGGGCTTGCAGAACAGGAGTCTTGAAGTGGCTTTTAATAAACAATCAGCCAGTTTACATATTAAAATACAAAATGACAATGGATCATAGTTTTAGAATAAAGTGTCAGGTGTCTTAATGGCTAAGAACAGATTTCCACATTATTCTCTAACTAGAAAAGTTAGAAAAGTTGCTGAAAAGTTTGAATGCTGATGGATGATTCATCACTTGTATTTTAACTGTAGGTCAGTTGCCTGGAAAAGAGAAGCTTTTAACAATTCAGTAGTTTAAAAAAAAATCAAGAAGCTAAGTTACCCATAGTCTAGATCAGGAATTGGCAACCTTTGGCATGCGGCCCGTCAGAGAAAGCCACTGGCGGGCTGGGACAGTTTGTTTATCTGCAGCGTCTGCAGGTTCGGCCAATCGCAGCTCCCACTGGCCGCGGTTCGCCGTTCCAGGCCAATGGGGGCTGAGAGAAGCAGCGCAGGGCGAGGGATGTGCTGGCCGCTGCTTACCACAGCCCCCATTGGCCTGGGACAGTGAACCGCGGCCAGTGGGAGCTGCGATTGGCCGAACCTGCGGATGCTGCAGATAAACAAACCGTCCCAGCCCACTAGCGGCTTTCCCTGACAGGCCGCATGCCAAAGGTTGCCGATCCCTGATCTAGAACTTACATTGTTCAATCAATAGGCTTGGAAAACAGGTATTTTAATTTAGTAAATACATTTACTATGGGTTTATAGCAACTGATTACACATACATGATGGATAAAGGACCCTTTGCCTGTACGACATAGGGATCAGAGATTAACTTGAACATAAACTCTTGTTTGTTTTGTGAAGCTATAGGAAGAATAGTGGGAAGGTAAACTCAACCTGACAAGTGGAAGATAAATTGGCTCAAAGGATAATTAATGGGAGGCAGTGCCTTTCACCTCTAGGTCATTGGTTCAAAACCAGCCCCATCAGTTGTGACTGAAAATCAATACTATTTGACACTGTTCAATGATTTTGTGGTCTCAGTCCAGTTCCTAGTTGACAGGTGTCTGCAGTACAAAGACCACCATCACCATTAATGCTCTTGTTCATGATTTATGAGAGACTGAAGGAGAGTGAACTGCTCTCTCGCTCCTTTTAACGTCGTTCCTCCTCAGGAATGAGGCATTATGGAAGTAGGGTTGATTTGGACAATATTGTATTATTACTGTCCATACTATGTCTGATCTTTGAGAAAAGACACTTTGGTTTCAAAATCTGTCAAAGCAACAACTTTCTGAGTCAAACATTTACTTTTTAAATAGCTTTAAATGATCTGGGGGTTTATGTTGTAAAACAACCCCAATAATTAGTCTTCCCATTTTTCTCTTTGTTATAAGATATGCTAACTGACAAAGAAATATATTAACATTAGAAAGTGATACAAGCAGATGTATCCATACATGTAGGCCAAAATGTTCAAAATTAGGTACCCAACTTTAGGCACCTAAGATCACTGAAGATTTAAGCACATGTGTAACTCATAGCGTCATTGAAGTCAATGGGACTAACTACTCAATAGCCCAATATTAAGCTGGAGGACTGTGATCAGCTGTATCAGAGGAGATGACATTAATATACTGTTGTTGGTCACAATGAAGGTAATCCCCACCCCACTGGCCAATGATACAGTTGAGCAGCATCTCCATTCATAAGAAAAATCATATATAAAGACTGAGGTAGCCAAAATGTTTGGGTGCTAAAGCTTTAGAATCTAACTGAAGTGGGTTTCTGCAGCAGAGGAAGATTAAGAATGGATATTTGGCTCCTCAAGAGATTGGGGTCCATTATTTGAAGGCACTTGCTTGGTGCCTATGACAGAAGCAGCAGCTGGCCTTGAACCAAAGAACATCAACAGACTCTGTACTTGTCAGCTGATTGCTGATAAAGGACTTGATATGAATTAAGGAGAATGTGGAATAGGGTGACCAGATGTCCCAAATTTATAGCGACAGGCCCAATATTTGAGGCTTTGTCTTCTATGGGTGCCTATTACCCCCTACCCCCATCCCGATTTTTCACACTTGCTCTCTGGTCACCCTAATGTGGAGAGTCACACATCCATCTCTTCTCCTCTTGTCAGGTCATGGGACCTGGCTGGGATGTTACCAGAGAAATTCTCCACTTTGCTTTCCTAAATTTTTATTCCGAATAAGCAAAAGTCCCTCCACCCTGAGATGGATGCTGCGGACCCTGAGCATGCTCAGTGAAAACCTAGGATTTCTAAAATGGTGCCCTGGCAAAGAGCCAGGTGTGTGTGTGTGTATCAGCAGAATCACAGCTCTGAGGTAAATGACAACAGTGAGCATATGCAAGCTTGGTGGCTACTGAGCATGTGCAGTAAGAAGTGACAGAGAGGTCAGTTAGCTGAGCAGCTAGCTGGTCAGAACCCACTTATACTGGTCACAACTTGTTTTAAAGGTCAGAGCTGTCAATCAGAATTCGGAATTAATGGTTAAGACTGAGCACCTGTGAATGAGATAATTGCTTCTAAGAATAGAAAGGTGTATTAAGAGAGAGCTACAATGTAACATAAAAGGCCAGCTGCCAGAAACAGTTTTGGAGTCTGGAGTCTGAGTCTGAGAGAGAGAGAGGCGTTCGGGAAATGACGAGAAGCCAGCAAGAGAAGCCAAAGAAAAACCGCTGCAGAGAGAGAGAAGAAAACTGGAGTGGAGCAGAGCTGCCTAACCAGGAACTCAGCAGCAGCAGCAGTGATTCTTTTAAAGGAAACATCAATGGATTTATAGAGTAAGCCTGTTATTCTTTTAATTATAATTTAGTATCAGTACAGTGGAGGATACTATATGGGATAAGTATGTGTGTGTGTGCATGGATAAGAATGCATAGAATTCTGTTATTAATTGCAATATATCTATGTAAACTTTAAAGCAATTTAAGATCTGCTGTCGGCAATATGTTACAAACTGGCCACTTGTAACAAATTGCTTCGCTTAGAATCATTTGAACTACATGCTATTGTAATTTAAATGCTCTTTAACTTGCAATAACAGATTTGTGTCTCGGGGACTCTGTGACTTGTTTAGGATTTTTAGATCATATTGTAGTAGGGATTATTAGTTACATCAATAAAAAATATTTTGTTTTGGAAAGAATACTGCCTGTGTCGATTACTTTAATGGAAGGCTCTGTCCATGTCCTTAGTGTTTCCTTAGCAATCCAAGGAACTTTTACCTCGGGAAGAACAGACTAAGGAGGCAATAGGCAAGTTATTGCAGCAGCGTCCCAAAATCCATTTGTCAGGGTAACAAAGGAAAGAGGGTAGAGGAGCAAAGCTTGGATGACGCCTTCTAACTAATTGATGCTTGCTGTAGCAAAGAATTCAAGAGGAGGTGCCACAGTATAAGAGACATTCATACCACCCATGTGTACAACTGGGAAAAACACTTTGGTAAAATAGTAAATTTGATGGAAAATGCTGTTTCGGGGCAACTGAAGCTATTCAAGAATTCAGGTTAAATTCAATAGTTTCGGCTGAATAAAAAATTAGATTTTTTTTTTCAAAAAAGTCAAAATAGTTTGACATTTTTGAAACAAACCGTTTTGACATTTTATTTTGCAATGAACTGTTTTGTTTCAAAATGCTTCAAATCGACACTTTGTTTCAACATTTCACTTTCAAACTAACTGTTTCAGTTTGAAAAGAACCGCATTTGTGGGGCATTTTTGGTTTGGTCACCAAACAGCAAAATCAATAATTTGCTCAGCTCTACCTGTGAGTGACTAGAGTGGGGGACATGATGGCTGGGCAGTTCTCTTAGCATTAGCGACTCTCAGTAGCAACTCTATTCTTTGGCTGAGTTAAAATGCTGAACACACTACCTTGAGAGGCCAAGCACTGAGGGAGTGTGGCCCAGGTTCAACAGCTCACAGACTAATAAGGAAATCACCTGCACCGGACATAAAGGGAGAATTAAGGCTGTGATGAAAAACTAGGTTTAGGGCAACAAAATGTTTGATGTTGTCTGGAAAGAATGTAGATCAATGGAGAATCTGAGAGATATATCGGAGTTTTCTTGGGACCCCTGGTGACTCCAGGCACTAATTAATATGCCTCCAGCTCTGGATAGAAGGATTTTTTTGGCTGGGATATTTGGGGGGGGGGGGAGGAGAGAAAGGAGTTGCTGTTGTTTAAAGAAAATTAACAAATGCGTGAGTGTTTATGCTAGAATTATTAGACTGGGCATTTATCTTAAGGGTTTGGTTTTTTTTAAAAAAAGGACAGATTTGCCTATATACTAGTTTCTTTCCACTAATATGTTTTCATAATAGTAGCACATAGTTTAAATATGATATGTTAATAAATCAGCTGACACTGTCAATTTGATAGACAAGGTAGGTGAAGTAATGTCTTTTACTGGACTGATTCTGATTTCACTCTAACTTCCTTCTCCAAACCTGAAGACGAGCTCTGTGTAGCTTGAAAAGTTCGCACCTTCTATCAACAGAAGTTGGTTCCATAAAAGAAATTACCTCACCTACCTTGTCTCTCTCAGATCCTGGGACCAACACAGCTACAACAACACTGTAATTCTCAGTTTGGTCTTTTAATAATGCAACAGTTTTCCTAATGGTTAGTAGTTTAATTTATTTCTGTTAAAAATCTCTCTCTTTAACTTTTATCTTCTTCTTTAAATGAAGTGTTTAAATCCAGCAACAACTAGGTGGATTTTATGAGCGGTGATTACAATACATGAAACATATGGTCTCACTTCAGCTCCCAGTATGCCGAGAATTAGTCAAAAACTAAACACTACCATCTAACCACTGTTAGAACATGTGGTTCAGTTAGCAATCTTGGCCCAGGAGCATGAAAAATGCAATCTTTTCCTCACTCCAATCTTATCTCTGTAGTTCACACTGCAAACATAAGGCAACATAGAAAAATGAAGTCTGTCCTCTATATTGCTCTCAGTCCCTTACTTTGTATTTCTCTCAAACTCGTCTCTGCTTCCAAAATAACAATTGCTTTCAGAGACTGGGAAATCTATTACCAGAATTTATATTGGCTTTTGGAATCACAGGATTCTATAAATATTCTTGCATTGATGAGACAAATACTGGAGAGCAATATAGACACAGCACTGAAAGCCCTTCCTAATTCAAATGTCAGCCTGGCAACAAAGACACACTTTTGAATTGTCTTTGAGAATGGAGGAGCACCAGCATCTGAGTAGAACCTTGCTTTCTTACTCGCCATCCTAGCCATGGTGGCTAACTCCTAAGCAGTATCTTGTTTCTTTATGAATGGAATTGGAGGCAAGACCAAAGTGTGGTCTTACATTTTTCATCTCCCTGTTTATTTTGGGATACCAACACTAAAAGAGAGGCACATTGGGACGAAATCTCCACTGCTATAAGTGGGTGTAACTCCTCTGGGCCAAACTATTCTCTAAATTATATATAGTTGTAAATCTGCTGGATTATTATTCAAATGAATCACTTTGGATTTACGCCAGCGTAACTGCACAAATAGAACTTGGCCCTTTAGCTTAGCTGCATTTGAGCCTCGTTATGGCAGCTGTATGCGTGGCCCACTGCTGTTCTAGTAAGCATGTCAGATTAAAAGTGAAATCAAAATGTAATTTTATGTAATGAAATAATAGTACACAACAGCTGTCAGGGGGTTCAGATCAGGAAGCAGGTTCAAACACAGCTCTTACTCTCAGAGTTACTCCAACTGTTTAAATTCTATGGGCACGATTCTGATTCATACCAGTGAAATCAGGAGTAACTACACTTCAGTCCATGCAATAACCATAGTGTAAAACTGGAAAGTGAGATTAGACCCAGGCCTTCTATATTGTACTAGGAAATGTAGTACTAATCTGTGCTATGGGACAATTTTTTTCTTATTATCTTTAATCACAGTTTTCACACGATTCTCTGAGCGAAGAGAATCTAAGGATCATGTATCTGGTGTTTGAAGCTAAAATAATGTGGCGTTAACTGGTGTAATCTTCTGAGAGAGTGTGAAACCTAGGATTAACACCACTGAATTGAGTTTAATAACACCACACACCAGACCCACTCCTAAAATCAATATGTAATTTTCTCAACTACCTCGCAGTTTAGTTCTTGCCATTATTTTTCCAGGGAATGCCAGTCACCCTCTGGAGGGCCATCCTTCTTAAGTAACATTTCCAGTAGCCTCAAGTAACCAGATACACTTCAAAATATTCTTTTGCAGCGTACATACCAAGCTTCCACATGTGCTTATCCCATTCATCTTGGAGGCACCCTCGTGGCTCCATATTAAATGTTGCAATGAATTTTTCCACTCTAAAACAGGGTGTAAATCCCACAGTGTGTATTATGCCAATTCTTCCTGTGATGGTGAACAACACATAATTGTCCTTTGGACACAAACAAAAATATAACTGCCTACCTGTTTTCACAAAAATGAACTTACCCCACTGTGACCCAGGGACCCCACTGGTGCCAACTGGCAGAGGTGCATAGAATTTTAAAAGGATCCCCTGGGTCAGATATATGCATAATAGTTCACCAAAGGGTGGCATGTGAGGTCTCTTCTGAGAGTCGTCATAATCATTGTGTGATGTATGGATGGATAATATTAAAGGAGTTATGTATTTATACTAAAAATTATGTTCTTGAGATCTTGGAATTCAGGCGGGGCACCAGGTGGTGACATATCTAAAAGATATTCCTTTCAGGCAGGAGATAACAGACACCTAGCTTCCTGTCTGGTCATATGTGTATTGTATGCTCATTTGCATACTGAGCCACAGGCAAAAGGCACTTTGCTTCATCCTGTGCATTTATTCTCTTGTAGATTTCAGAAACAGCTGGGGGTGTCCTGACACTCCAGGGAGACACTGGGAGGGCTCAACAGTTGGGGTGTGGCAGTCATCAACCTGTAGAAGTGACAGCAGGGCCTGCGAGGCCTGGAGGAGGGTGTTTGTGTTGTCCATGGCCAGTGGAGTTGGGAAGCTGACGCATGGTAGGGACAGACAAGATTTCCTCACGCAAAGGCCAGTTACTAGCAAGGCACCTCACAACTCTGGATACACTCACCATTGCTATCAAGAAAACAAAATCTCAAATAGAGGTCTCATTCTGCATACTCTACCGTACAGATTCACTGTTTGAATCGCTTCTATATTTTATAATCATGTACCTTTTGTTCAGGAGTGGCTACTAGTTAAGAAGAGAAATTACATTAAGGGCTAGATTGTATCTGAAAGGCACAGCCCTGGCCCTTGCCGTGAAATAATTGTTTGTGGTGGGGCTGTGTTGCAGTAGGAGCCCTGTCAAGGCTGAATCCCCACTCTGTCACTCCGAGTGCAGAAAGTAGGGACCCGCAAGGATTCTAAAAATTAATACTTGGCACTCCAGGCTTGTATTAAACTCCCAAGCTTACAGCTTTTCTCTGACCTTGGCTTGGTAAACTCTGCCACCACCCAAATGCAAAAAAACCCCTTGAGCCCAGGAAGAAGCACTTTGGAATTCCTCCCTGTGGGGTACTCTCAAGCCCTTTCACACACACACACACACCCGGGGGAAGAACTGAGAAAGAAAACAAAGGAAATTAGCTGTTGCCACCAGCTAGTCAAACAGCATATGCACGAATCTCTTAGGACACCAAAAATCCAATCCTGTTCTTTAAAAAGGTAAATTTTATTAAAAACAAAAAGGGAAAAAATTACATCTGGAACTTAGGCTTTTGCTAGATTTTAAACGAGCAATTCCAAAAATCAATCACCCAAAATAGCTTTCTTGGGGGTTCAGCTTAAAGGTTACAAGCAAACAAAAGCATCTGGGGCTGGCACAGAGGAGATCCAGAAACCAAAATAAAAAATAAACCTGATTGTGTCTAACTAAACATTCCCTAGCCAAATAATTTCTTCTAGGTATGGAAGATGAATTTTCATACCTAGTTCAAGCCGTACACAGCATTGCTGCTCCATCTCTCCTTCTCCAGAGAACAACAGACAAAGGAAAAGTTTCTTTCCCAAATTTAAAAGTTCTAGCCATTGGCTCTTTTGGTCAGGTGCCTACTCCTTTTCTTTTACCTGTGGGCTTGTTAACCCTTTACAGGTAAAGCAAGCAGAGAACAGACACCAAGAGGGATTTGACAGCTAACTGACTGGCTGGGTGTTCATAAATGGGGGCTACCCCCTCCTTCATTTATCACACGCCCCCCCAAATCACAGACAGTGCTGGCCAGCCTGGTTCAGGTTGGGTCCACACCAGCTGGGATGTCTTCCTGGAGGTTTAGGAAACAGAGTTAATAAGATTCATGTACCTCTAATTTTACTAATAATTATATGAAGAACTAAACAGTACTTTTTACATTTCAAGGACTACATTGACTTAGAGTGCAGGGACATTTTTTCCCGGCTGATTCTGGAAAACCTTCCCAAGAGAGTGCATCAGCCACTTTGTTAGAGGCTCCTGAAATGTGTTGTATTTCAGCTAAACTCCACCGAAGAAGTTTTTTGTTAGTCTCTTTGACTGTGTGAAGCCACTTCAGTGCAGCATGGTCAGTCTGCAGGTGGAACTGCTGTCCCCAAATATATGGGCATAGCTTCTCCAGAGCATACACAATGGTGTAACATTCTTTTTCTGAGACTGACCAGTGGCTTTCCCTCTCAGAAATTTTTTTGCTGAGAAACACGACAGGATGGAATTGTTGATCTGGTCCTTCCTGCATTAAAACTGCTCCTATACAATGCTCGGATGCATCTGTGGTTACAACGGTTGGTTGAAGTCTGGGGCCCTCAGTACAGGGTAAGACGTAAGGGCCGCCTTAAGCTGGTTAAAGGCTTTCTGACACTTCTCAGTCCACTGAACTGCATTTGGTTGTTTTTTCCTGGTCAGGTCTGTCAGTGGGGTGGCAATTTGGCTGTAGTTTGGTACAAATCATCGGTAATACCCGGCCAAGCCCAAGGAGGATTGGACCTGCCTCTTTGACTTAGGGACAGGCCAATTTTGGATAGCATTTACCTTAGCCTGTAGAGGGTTGATAGTACCTTGACCCACCTGGTGTCCAAGGTACGTTACCCTGTTTAGTCCTATTTGACACTTTTGGGGCTTAACGGTTAATCCTGCCTCCCTTATGCACTGGAAGACAGCTTGGAGGTGTTCCAGGTGTTTTGACCAGGAATCTGAGAATATAGCTACATCGTCAAGGTAGGCGACTACAAATTCCCCAAATCCAGCCAGAAGGTTATCTACCAATCTCTGGAAGGTGGTGGGTGCATTTCGCAGTCCGAAAGGAAGCACATTAAATTCATACAGCCCTACATGGGTGATGAAGGCTGACCTTTCCTTGGCGGGGCCATCTAGCAGCACTTGCCAGTACCCCTTAGTTAAGTCTAAGGTGGAGATGAACTGGGCACGTCCCAGTTTCTCCAACAGCTTATCTGTGCGTGGCATTGGCTAGTTTTCTGGGCGAGTTACAGCATTTAATTTACGGTAGTCAATGCAAAAGCGGATTTCCCCGTCTGGTTTGGGAACCAGAACCACTGGAGAGGCCCAGGCACTCTCAGAGAAGCGGATTACACCCATTTGTAACATGTACTTGATCTCCCTTTCTGTGGTGGTTTTGGCTTGAGGAGCCATCTGGTAAGGTTCGGCTCTAATTGGGCGAGCATCACCTGTGTCAATGGAATAGTACGCCCATTCTGTCCATCCTGGGGTAGCTGAAAACATTCCTCCTTCATTTATCACAAGCCCCAAGAGGATTCCTGGCTCACTCAGACTGCAGCAGAAGCGCTACCACCTTTTAACTGGGTACATGGGGCAAAAATGTTGCATCTGGTCACTTTCCCTGGCTGGCTCTGTTGATTTGTTTCCTTATTTCCTTGTGTGGGTATCATAGTTTTGAGAATGCTTGGTGAAGATCTTGTAGGTATTGGTCTCTGTCTGAGGGGTTGGAGCAGATGCGGTTGTATGCGGATGCATTCTCAAAACTACGATACCCACACAAGGAAGTAAGGAAACAAATCAACAGAACCAGATGTGTACCCAGAAGCTTCCTGTTACAAGACAAGCCCAAGAAAGAAACCAACAGAACTCCACTGGCCATCACCTACAGTCCTCAGCTTAAACCTCTCCAACGCCTCATCAGTGAGCTACAACCCATCCTGGACAATGATCCCTCGCTTTCACAGACCTTGGGAGACAGGCCAGTCCTTGCCCACAGACAACCCGCCAACCTTAAGCATATTCTCACCAGCAACCACGCACCGCACCATAACAACTCTAACTCAGGAACCAATCCATGCAACAAACATCAATGCCAGCTCTGCCCACATATCTATACCAGCAACACCATCACAGGACCTAACCAGATCAGCTACAACATCACCGGTTCATTCACCTGCATGTCCACCAACGTTATATATGCCATCATGTGCCAGCAATGCCCCTCTGCTATGTACATTGGCCAAACTGGACAGACACTACATAAGAGGATAAATGGACGCAAGTCAGATATCAGGAATGGCAATATACAAAAACCTGTAGGAGAACACTTCAACCTCCCTGGCCACACAATAGCAGATGTAAAGGTAGCCATCCTACAGCAAAAAAACTTCAGGACCAGACTCCAAAGAGAAACTGCTGAGCTTCAGTTCATTTGCAAATTTGACACCATCAGCTCAGGATTAAACAAAGACTGTGAATGGCTATCCAACTACAGAAGCAGTTTCTCCTCCCTTGGTGTTCACGCCTCAACTGCTAGCAGAGGACCTCACCCTCCCTGATTGAACTAACCTCGTTAGCTCCAGACTGATTCTTGCCTGCATATTTATACCTGCCTCTGGAAATTTCCATTACATGCATCTGACAAAGTGGGCATTCACCCACGAAAGCTTATGCACCAGCACAGAGAACTTTTTGGAAATCCCACCTTTTGTGGCTGACTCCTGCACAGGGGTGAAAGGAGAGAGAGAAAAGCTCTTTGTTTCCTCTCCATAGATACGCATTACTTTAAAGCTCCTTCTTGGCTCGGTTATTCTTACACTGTTATTTCATAAAATGATTTATGGTGTTGGGAGCAATGAAATCATCCTGCAAATAACATTCTCCCCCTGGCAATTTGGATATAAATCTTACTGAGGTCATGGAAGCAGCATATGGTAGTCTCCGCTTTACCTTTGGACTCTGCTGGGTGGCTTTGTGAAACCATTGCCCAGTCTAGCATGGCAGAATAAAAGACACATGTGAGACTTTTAGTGAGAAGATGTGTTTTGTTTGGAGTTGTCTTTTTTTCCAAGTGATAGGTCAGTTAGAGTTATATGTAGATGATGTTTGCATATACCCATGGCGAACCAGGGGGTATTTTTCGGTCTCTGATCTCCATTATTGGAGATGGGTTACTGGATAAGAGCAGTGCTTCCCAAACTAGGAGCCATGCCTCCCTTGGGGAGCTACTAAGGGTTCATGGGAGAGCCCCAAGTGTTTGGGAAGAAATTGTAATTGATATGACTGTTTCTATTTTTTCTAATTAAGAGACTATTAAACTAGGCTTAAAAATCACCTGGCTTACTCTACGGATCTGTATTTTATGCTGCTGTTGCTGCTTCCATGGCCTGGGAGCCTGTCTGTGCCCTCCACTGCTGCAGTGGGGCCCTCAGCAGAGAGACTTCCTGCTTGGAGAAACATTCATCAGGAAGTCTCAGCTGAAAGCCCCCTGCTAGAGTGGAGGGTAAAGAGAGGCTCCCAGTGCCAGCAGCACCAGCACCAGCAGATAGGGCAAGAGGGCTGAGGAAGAGACAGGTGCATCTGAGCTTTATAATGGAATGATATCTACCCAGTGCTAAGCCTCCATTTAGCAAATACTTGGCAGAAGAAGACCATTTTAATAAAGTTAAACAACCATAGACAATACAATGATCAGGTGCATGGAGTGGAAAATACAGTAGCAGGTATATATATAAATAGGACATGAAAAGATGGGAGTTGCCTTACCAAGTGGGGGGTCTGTCT
>NW_020664372.1:24423261-24436131 GCF_002925995.2 Terrapene triunguis | reverse complement strand
AGACAGACCCCCCACTTGGTAAGGCAACTCCCATCTTTTCATGTCCTGTGTATATATATACCTGCTACTGTATTTTCCACTCCATGCATCTGATGAAGTGGGTTCTAGCCCATGAAAGCTTATGCCCAAATAAATTTGTTAGTCTCTAAGGTGCCACAAGGACTCCTCGTTGTTTTTGCTGATACAGACTAACACGGCTACCACTCTGAATACAATGCTCGTTATATTATGTTTGGATTTTTGTGTCTTGCTATTACTACAGAATAGAGTGACCAGACAGCAAATGTGAAAAATCGGGACAGGGGTGGGGGGTAATAGGAGCCTATATAAGATAAAGACCCAAAAATCGGGACTGTCCCTATAAAATTGGGACATCTGGTCACCCTACTACAGAAAGTCCACAGCCACAATGAGGCATTTGGTTTCAAGTGGATGAAAGTAGAAGGCCAGGGAAACTACAGAGACATTTAGAAATCAAACACCCTAAAGTCGTGAACAAGAGCCACAATTTTTTCCTTCTGAAACCAAAAGAATTAAAGCAGAAAAAAGGCACATCTAATGAAACAGCTGTTCCTCAAAAAGCCTTAAAAGCATCTTATGTTGTGACCAGATGAATTGCAAAATGCAAACAAGCACACACAATTGGTGAGACTCTTCTGCTTCCAGAAGCAATAGAGATGTAGAATTATGAATGGGAAGCAAGCAGCCATGGCACTGAACACTATTCCTATGTCAAATAATACTATCCAACAATGCTCTGATGACCTTGCAGAAAATGTCCAGGATCGGTTGATAGAACAAGTTAAGAAAAGTCAATATTTGGCACTGCTGCTTGATGAATCCACAGACATAGCCAACATCGCTCATCTTCTGTGTTATGTGAGATTTGTCAAAGCAGGTGCACTAGTTGAAGAACTTTTATTTTGCAAAGAAATTCCAACCCAAACAACCGATGAGGAAATAGTCTAGAACAGAGGTTCCCAAAGTGAGCGATACAGCCCCCTGGGGGGCGCTGGAACGATCCAGGGGGGCATTAGTAGCCTCGGGTGCAATTGGGGGGCGTTGAATAAAAATAAGGGGGCGGTGGAAGCATAAAGAAAGACGAGAATATAAGAAAATTTTGAAAAACCATTCGTACATGTTTCATCTGTTGTGTAACATAGAGTTAAAGTTGTAGTGATTACTTTATTTTCCAAATACATTCACAAATTATAACCGATCAGGTGTCAAGTCCGCCAACAGCTCTTAACAAGCAAGTGTTGGCAGGCGAGCGTGTCGCGCATTGTCGGGAAGTCCAGCATGCATCGGCAGCAATATGTGCGTGTAATGACTTGTTTACAATACGATACTATAAATAGGCGACATGTATGAAATCTAATTTAGATTGTTTCCGAATTGTGTAAAAAGCAGTTAACAATAGTGCAATAAGTATTTAAAATTTTTTATTCATATTCGATACCTTCGATCTTTACGGATTACGGATCACATACAAAGCAAATTGTATTATTGTTGTTTCAATAAAACAGCAATTTACACGTGAGTATTTTTATACATTTTCTTACATATCTACCGTACGTTTCTGTGTCTCTAGTGCTTACTAATAATAAAATCGTAGCAGGCTTGTGTCGGTACAGTACTATTTGAAGTGTACAATCAATATATTTGTCATATTTTTTATTACAATATTAACAAAAACAGGGGAATGAAATCGTAAAAAAACTGTTAACTATTAACATTTATTTATATCTATCGAATCATCTGTGTTAATTGGTAAATAAGGCATGTGTTAATAAGGAACAATTATTTAAATAAGGGCAAACTAAATTAAAACTATTAACTGATTTTTAATTGCATATTGATTATTTTTTAAATTAATTATTTCTTGATAAATTTAGTTTGATATTTGACAATTTAATATCAAATACATATATCTAATGCTGAGCAAAGAACAAAACCCAGTTTATTAGTTTCATTAATATTTTAGTTTGGTTGTCTTTTGCCGTCTTACGCAAAAACCACTGTATACCTGATGTCATGGGCGATATTCTAATAACACATCTTTCTTTACTATATTGTAGGACGTAGGTAGAAACATAGATACATAAAAGAACGCAAATTTGTCACTGCATCTTTCTGTTTGTTTGCTTAAAGAAGGTAGATTTCCAGGGGGGCGCTGAGTAATTTTTTTTCTGAAAAGAGGGGCGCTGAGTAATTTTTTTTCTGAAAAGGGGGCGGTAGGCCAAATAAGTTTGGGAACCTCTGGTCTAGAACCTTGATAAATTCAGAGTGGATGAAGGTCTTAACTGGACTATGTGTGTGCGGTTGTGCACTGATAGGGCAGCAGTCGTGACCAGAAAGAATAGTGGGGTTGTGGCACAAAGTGGCACCAGCAGCAATTTGGACACACTGCATCATCCATCATCAAGCTATAGCATCAAAGAAGCTGCAACCTGAAGTACGTGAGGCCCTCCTCGTTGTTATAACAATGGTTAATTTTATTAAATCTTGAGCAATGAATACACAGGTGTGAAAGAGAAGGGCTCTGACCACACAGACCTTCTGTTTCATAGTGAAGTCAGGTGGCTAGCGTATGGGAAAGTGTTACAACACATCTTTGGATCATGTCACAAAATTAGAATTTTTCTCCTTGTGAAAACAAACCTTGTAGGTTTCATAGGTAATGTGGACTCCTTGACTGTTACCTTAGCTGGTGTACTTATTTGGCAAACTGAAGGCATTGATCCTAATACTTCAAGGTAGGAATACAAATATACAGTACTAGATGTGAAAATAAAAATCAGGGGGATTTTGAAATAGGAGTTACTGCGATGTTTTCAGTTTTATCAGACTTTTTAAAAGAACAGAGTGAAAGCGATCAAAATGTTATTAAAGACCAAATATTAACTCATTTGTCTGAATTGTACTCCCACGTTGATGATTATTTTCCTGGAATTGAACATGAATTGCCAGATACTGATTGGGTCTGAAATACATTCTCAGTAAGAGTTGACTCTACTCCAATTTTAAGTATCTCAGCTGAAGAAAAGCTCTTAGAATTATCAAGGGATCACATGCCGAAGACCAAGTTTTCAAATCTAACCAATCTGAAATTCTGGATTTCTGTAAAGGGAGAGTATGAAGAATTCAGTGATGAAGCTATGAAAGTGCTGCTTCCATTTGCTTCCAGTTATCGCTGAGAGGCTGGATTTTCAGCAATGATGTCTGGAAACTAAACATAAAAACTGTTTAAACTTGGAAAATGACTTATGTCTGGTGCTTTTAGATTCAGCCAAACATTGTGCAACTATGGGACTGTTTTGAACTTCATTCTTCTCACTAAAATCTGAATCTGAGTCTGAACACGGCAAAAAAATCCATAGTTTCAAATTACAGTTTTAAAAACCCAGATTAGATCAGATTATATAATCAAACAAGCTATATGTAGCTGAATAAAGTTGCAAAACTGTTAAAACTGTAGTGTTCTGAGCTCTTGAATCTAGTGTCCTGAGTTGGTAAAATAAATAAATTAATTAAATGGTTTTTGGTTGTGAAGAGCCATCACATTTTAAAGTATCAGTAAGGGAGTCACAGTACTAAAAGGTTGAGGACCCATAGCATTAGAGGATCATTGGTCTGACCTGATCTGGCAATGTCAATGTTCCTATTCATCCCTGCCCCACCTGGATATTGTTAAACCAGCCCTATAAGGGATAACTGTTATATTGGCTGAAAATACTTCCCGGGGGAAGAATACTTCCAAACCTCCCCAATAAGGGCTTTATTCTTCTTGTCAAAAATTACCCAGTGGGTTGCTTAAAAGAGATCTTCCAAACTGCTGTTACGTGTCAGTCTGGTCCTACTTGATAAACAAACAATGCACGTGTGAAAATGTTGGAGCAGATAGAAGACACTAGCGCTGCCATGCGAAATTCTGATCTCACATTTATGTCCCTGGCTCTGGTGGCTTTGGCTGGCATAAGACACATACAAAAGACACCTCTGCATTGTGGGAAGACCAGGCAATTATAGTGCTGCCATAGTAGATAACACATAATGGTAAGACAGTACATCAAACCTGACTTGTAGAGATTACCATATCCAAATGTAAAAAGTGATTTAAATCACTGATACTGCATTTGCTTGTATTCAATATTTAGCATGCAACCTGTGGGGTCCTCAGTGATATTTAGTGATATACCATGTGAGAAGAGCCAATTCAAGTGTCTACGTCCTGAGAAGATAGAAACTGATCCTAGTAATAAAGAAATGCTTATAATTTCTGGGCAGGAAGAGGATGGTTTTGACAGTAATGTAGTTGTCATGTTACATAAGCCAGTCCAGGAAACAGTATTGGCCTCAGCTCTAAATCAAGCTTTCTCTCTGTCATGCAGACATAGGAATTCTGTATCATACTATAGTATTCACCAGAAACCAATGGCCAGAAGGGAAAAAGTCTGAGTGGGCGAGCAAGGAGAGGAACAAAAAGAATTTTTGAAAAATAAACACTCACAGTTCTGATAATATTCTGCATTCATGTATAATCTTCACACTCTGGATGTCACTTTAATATTGGCAGTATTCAGGCACAGTGGGATGCAGTCTTCATTTACTATAATTAGACTTGGAAGGATTAGATTTTTATCAGTAAATGTCAGTAAACGTCGATTTCACTGTACACACACAGGCTGATGAAAAAATATTTCCATCAGTGATAATTGACATTTGCAGATAGTCAAAGTAAGAAAAATGCTGCTTGAGAACTTATTAGAGTTTAATTTAAGGGTATTTATTTTGTATATTTTTATATGTGATGTGACAATGTGTGCCTCAAGGATTTATAAAGATTTAACTTTTTGAATCTCAATACCTACGTTCATTAAATAATTGTCTAACCCCCGCATAATTTCCCACAAGTGTGAAAGTGTTGATCAATACCCATAAAAAATGCTTACAACCCAGAATTTTGCACAATTGTGAACATTTAAATTGGAAACAAATATTTTAAAATGCTTAAAAATAAACATTGATATCTGTCAAAATTATTTAAAAAATGAATTCTGCTAAGCCTAACAATAAGTAAACACTGTAGCTGGGGGATTTTTATATATACATATTAGTTGTTTATTCAAGCAGTACATTATTTATGTAATTAATGCCTTTTATTACTTTTAAGAATTAAAAGTGCAATTGCTATATGCTGGCTCTGCTCTGCTATAGCCATGTGGAGTGAGTGAATAATCGGTATGCTTTTACTCCAGGTAATAGACAGCTTTATTTCAGATTGTTTGTTTGTTTGAGTTTGTTTCTCATTTTTAGCATTCCTAAATGAAGTTTCAGGCCTGCCTAGCCAAACCAAAACACAGGACTCAAGCAGAAATTATTAGTTATCCTCTTCACATGTACCAAGAGACAGATTTTCAAAAGTACGTAGGTGCCTAAATATGAAGCTAGGTGCCTGGTGGGATTTTCAAAGATGCCTAAACAGGTTAGGATTTGAAAGTTTCATTAAGAGTCTATCTGCATCTTTATGTGTTCATACATTTTTGAAACTCTATATCACCCGATGCAGGTCAAAAAGAACTAGACAATATCATGTTGTACAATCAGTGAAAACTTTCTTTCATATTAAGATTTAATTTTGTTTGTGTTTTTAAATGATTTCTCCTTGTTTTTTTTCTCTTAAAAATTGGGGATGAATAACACTACATAGAGCCAAGCAATGGTTGGAACTTTGGCACTCTGGTACTCATGAAACTGAGTCATTGCAACTGACTCAAAATTATTCCTAGATGCAAGACATCAAAACATTGGCTTATTATTTGAGAGCATATTTCAGACCAAATGAATATGGGACAATTAAAGTGGCTTCTGTTTTGCAGCAGATAACTGATGACATGCTCCCTTCTGCCAAGGTATTCATGGGGCTGATCAGTATAATAAAAACAGGATTTAAATATGTGGTGTATTGAAGTCTGTGTTGGTATTGCAAACTATCACTTTGAGTGGGGGGAGGGAGGAAGGCGGCAATTCCAGCTCATGTTTGCAAAGCTGGGGGCTCTGTAGGAAAGTATTTGATCAGTGTCAGCCATACAGGAAAGAGCCAGCTTAAAGCAAAGTGTAGTGAGTTGTGCCTCACTGCCTTAGAGAGCAACCTGTTTTTACTCTCTTTTTGGGGGGTTCTGGTGTGTAATCATTCTGAATTCTAAGACATAAAGTAGTGTTAGGTTGCAACCTTCCAGCTGGCATATGTATATTTTTATCAAACTTCTCTGTATTTATGCCATGAACAAACTATAATTTAAACATAACAAAAGCACCTGCTTAAAGTCACATGAAAACAACAGGTCTGATTCTCCTCTCACTTACACCAGTGTAAATCAAGAGTAACTAAACTGAAGGAGAAATGAAGTCAGTATATAAATATTTCATTGATAAAAGACCGCACTTGAGTCCAGAAAAACTTAGAATATAACAACCATACAGCCTGTGAATAACTGTATTTTCATCAGAACTACAAGACCAAGAGAAATCGAGATTTTCTTATCTCACCATTTTGACTGGAGCCCATAAAGTTCTTCAAAGCATAAACTTGTTTTTAATTTGAACAATTGAAGCTAACTTATACTAACAAAATATTTGTATGTGCATCATACAGTATTTAAAAGTACTAATTGTATTTAGTCATTCAAGTTTAGTTATTGTATTACATTTAAGTTGAAAGAATATTTGTTAGTGTTTTCTGTTGTAGAAGTTAACAAGAAATCTGTTTATAATAATAACAGCTTGAGGGTGCCTCTTGTTTCAAAGTCAATATTCATAATGTGGACTAATAGATTCCAAGGCTGACGGCCAAGGACTTTATTAGCCATAGTGAGCTATTACCAAATCATTATACTGAATGTTTGTTTAAATATTTTAATCTTAAATTAAAGGGGGAAATGCAAATGGTTATTAAGAAGTTAAGACACCATTCTGGTTCTTCCTCCTTTGAGAGAGTACACTTAAAAAGTCTGCGGATGATACCAAGCTGGGAGGGGTTGCAAGTGCTTTAGAGGATAGGACTAAAATTCAAAATGATCTGGACAAACTGGAGAAATGGTCTGAAGTAAATAGGATGAAATTCAATAAGGACAAATGCAAAGTACTCCACTTAGGAAGGAACAATCAGTTGCACACAACCAAAATGGGAAATGACTGCCTAGGAAGGAGTACTGCGGAAAGGGATCTGGGGATCATAGTGGACCACAAGCTAAATATGAGTCAACAGTGTAACGCTGTTGCAAAAAAAGCAAACATCATTCTGGGATGTATTAGCAGGAATGTTGTAAGCAAGACATGAGAAGTACACCACTACCCTGATATAACGCTGTCCTCGGGAGCCAAAAAATCTTACCACGTTATAGGTGAAACCGCGTTATATCGAATTTGCTTTGATCCACCGGAGTGCGCAGCCCCGCCCCCCCCGGAGCACTGCTTTACCGCGTTATATCCGAATTTGTGTTATATCGGGTCACGTTATATCGGGGTAGAGGTGTAATTCTTCCACTCTACACCGCGCTGATTAGGCCTCAACTGGAGTATTGTGTCCAGTTCTGGGTGCCACATTTCAGGGAAGATGTGGACAAATTGGAAAAAGTCCAGAGAAAAGCAACAAAAATGATTAAAGGTCTAGAAAACATGACCTATGAGAGAAGATTGAAAAAATTGGGTTTGTTTAGTCTGGATAAGAGAGGACTGAGAGGGGACATGATAACAGTTTTCAAGTACATAAAGGGTTGTTACAAGGAGGAAGGAGAAAAATTGTTCTTAACCTCTGAGAATAGGACAAGAAGCAATAGGTTTAAATTGCAGCAAGGGTGGTTTAGGTTGGACATTAGGAAAAACTTCCTAAGTGTCAGAGCGGTTCAGCACTGGAATAAATTGCCTAGGGAGGTTGTGGAATCTCCATCATTGGGGATTTTTAAGAGCAGGTCGGACAAACACCTGTCAGGGATGGTCTAGATAATACTTAGTCCTGCCTTGAGTGCAGGGGACTGGACTAGATGACCTCTCAAGGTCCCTTCTTGTTCTGTGATTCCATGATTTACCGCCTGTCATGTGCTTTAGCCTCCCATCGTATTTTTCTTCCTTATTGCCTTCCTATTATGTCCTTTCCCCACCTTTACCCCTCCTCAGCTTCATTTTCTCATCTTTTATGGTGTTGTTTCCCCTCTCTTCTCATTCCCTTCTGTCCAAAATCAGCATGAAAGAAAATCTGAGACAGTATCTGTTGCTGGCTGACACTTGAAAAATCTGAGTAGAGCAGCCAACCAGAGCAGAGGAATTTTAGAAGCCAGTAAGAAGAGAGATATTTGCATATTCACAGTAAAGTTATTTTAAAATAACAATTATATGATTATGTAAACCCCTGCGTTGTGAGTGGTTAATCACAACTGTCACAGCATACTGATTGATTGTTGCCCACAGAGTATAGATTGACTACCTAACAGTTATTGAGAAATAACACTGCAGTGATGGTGTAAATCACACAGTTACAACCAGTTTGAGTGCAGGGAACTGCACACAACTTAGAAATAACTGCATAGTTGTACACTCACTGTTCAGCATCCTTGAACTCTTATTGGCCAAGACCATTCCAGTTTAGTATTATTTAAAACACATTAAAAGGTAAGGTTCCGACAGTGAAATGCAGTGTTCAAATAAACACACAAAACATGTCTGGGTAGCTGAAGCCAAAGTAGTGGTAAATGGTGGCAAATCATATAGGAATCAATTGCAATTGCTATGGTGACTGATGTTGAGTTCAAATTTGTTCAAATTACCTGCAAAGGAAATCTGCAGCAAATGGTGCTATTTTCCAGATGACACAATTGGGTGGGTTTACCAGTACCCCAAAGGAGGGAGGCTAAATCTGGAGCAGCTTGTGGGGAGCATGAGATGAAAATGACATTTGCAATTTCATGTAAATAAATATAAAGCAAAGAGGACATGGCTGAGAACTGATAAAAGGATCACTAGTAAAACTTAGTCCCTATTGAAGTCAATGGCAATACTTCCATTTATGTTGATGTGAGCAAGGTTGTTCCTTTATTTTCTAAATGGTTATTTTCTAAAAGTTGCCATGCACTGATCAAGAAAAGGGTCCAGGAATAATAGTGGGACGAAACTTTAAATCATCTGTTTAAACTAAATGGAAGGATAAACAAAAATAGGTCTGCAACTAGAGTCCTTGATTTCAAAAGGGCAAACTTTAAAAAATTAAAGGAATTAGTTAGAAAAGCTGACTGGAATGGGCTTGGTGGAATGGGTGGCGTGGGGGCAAAACTTGGGGTGGAGGAGGGTCGAGTACCCCCCAGGAACTCTCGAAGTTGGCGCCTCTGGCAGTAGATCTAATATATCTGGATTTCAGTGAGGCACAGTTCCACATGGGAAACAATTAGTTAAATTGGAGAAGATAGGGATTAATATGAGAATTGAAAGGTGTATAAGGAACTGGTCAAAGGGAAGACTACAATGGGTCATACTGAAAGGTGAACTGTCAGGCTGGAGGGAGGTTATTAGTGGAGTTCCTCAGGGATCAGTCCTGGGAGCAATCTTATTTAACATTATTATTAGTGACCTTGAAACAAGTGGACGTGCACTAATAAAATGTTCAGATGACACAAAGTTGGAGGTATTGCCAATACAGAGAAGGACTGGAATATTATACAAGAAGCTCTGGATGACCTTGAAAACTGGAGTAATAGAAATGGGATAAAATGTAATAGTGCAAAGTGCAAGGTTATGCACTTAGGGACTAACAACAAGATTTTTTGCTATAATCTGGGGATTTATCAGTTGGAAGTGAGAGAGGAGAAAGACCTGGGCAGTATTGGTTGATCACAGGATGATTATGAGCCACCAATGTGGTGCGACCGTGAAAAAGACTAATGCGGTCTTGGGATGCATCAGGCGAGGTATTTCCAGTAGAGATAAGGAGGTGTTAGTACCATTATACAAGGCACTGGTGAGACCTCTCCTGGAATACTGTGTGCAGTTCTGGTCTCCCATGTGTAAGAAGGATGAATTCAAACTGGAACAGGTACAGAGAAGGGCTACTAGGATGATCCGAGGAATGGAAAACCTGTCTTATGAGAGGAGACTCAAAGAGCTTGTTTAGCCTAACCAAAAGAAGGCTGAAGAGAGATATGATTGCTCTCTAAAAATATATCAAAGGCATAAATAACTCATCTCACTTCCTGCTGCTCCCATTGGCCAGAAATGGCGAACCGTGGCCAGTGGGAGCTGTGGGCAGTTGTGCAAATGTAAACAAACGGTCTGGTGGCCTGCCAGCGGATTATCCTGAGGGGCCACGTGTGGCCTGCGGGCTGCCAACCACTGCATTAGCCCAAGCCCATAAATAGGCCCAGGAGGGAAGTGCAAGGGAAGGAGAGGAAGCAGGAAGTGAGAGGGACATCACTTTCCCCCTGCTTGTAAAGGTGCTAGGTATGCTGTAAAGGTGGTGGGACCCAATTGTAAATCAACTGCACAGGGTGTTGAAACAGCAAAGGGGTCTCTGCATGGCTTTGTCGATGGAGACAGAAGCGGGACCAAGAAGGCCCTGTTACAAGCGGGTCTAGTGAAGACCCACTAAACTGATGGCAGAGCATTCTCCAGTCGACCCCGGTACGCCAGCTTTCCGAGAAGAGCAAGGGAAGTTGACTGGAGAGCGTCTCCTGTCAACGCAGCGCAGTGAAGACACCGGGGTAAGTCAACCTAAGCTACGTCGATTCCAGCTATGTGAAGTGTAACTTGGGTCGACTTACCCCCACAGTGAAGACAAGCCCTAAAAGTAGTTTAGGAGAAATGTCTTTATGCCAAGTGTGATTTAAGGTGGAGGGCAGAACCAGGGCCGGCTCTAACTTTTTTGCCGCCCCAGGCAAAAAAGAAGAGCACCGCCCCGCCGTAACACACACACCCCCCCCCCGCGCACGCCGGGCCACCGAAACCCCCGCCCCCCCATAGCGCCTCGCTGGGCCACCCCCGCCCCCCAGCTCCTCGCTGCCTCGCCGAACAAAAACAAAAACACCGCGAGCACCCCCCGCCACCCCAACATTGGCCATCCCTTATAAGGTGCTGCCCCAAGCACGTGCTTGGTTGGCTGGTGCCTGGAGCCGGCCCTGGGCAGAACTACCAAATATGCAATTTGGATTGCTCCCATCTGTATATTCAGAAAAAATGAGCCAACACTTAAAAGGAAAAACATTTCAAGCCACAAATATCACTAGCATACTGTAAGTGGAGGTAGATGGATCTAGACTGTCTACAGGCCTCCTTCAATCCCCAAATGCTACTATACTTCACAGATTTGATTCACAGACAACCCAGTTTGTCAGGTAATGTAGACTTTCTTTTTTTCCTTCTTTGCTTTCTTTTGCTTGTAGTGCACTTGGATCCAATTTTATTCTCATTCTCTCCCTCCTTCTTTCAGAGGATTAAAAAGTTTCTTTAATAATATTGCATTCAGAAAATTTTAGAAATGTTCCTCAAACATATGGAACTGTAATGTAAACTATCATGTCAAAATCTTCCTGGTTGCTCAGTGATAACTATGCTATTACATATGTAAGTGAGCATATACTTATATAGTGGTCAGGGACGGATTAATGCAGGGGCTTTAGGGACTGCAGCCCAGGGCTTCAGGTTAAGGGGGGCCCCGGCGCAGCAGGGCTCAGGCAGGCTGCCTGCCTGCCATAGCCCCACGCCACTGCCGGAAGCGGCCGGCTTCTGGCACGTCTCTGCAGCCCCTGGCAGGGGGGAGGTGGCTCCACGCACTGCCCCCGCCCCCAGCACCATCCCCACAGCTCCCATTGGCCGGGAACCAGCCAATGGGAGCTGCGGGGGTGGTGCTTGCAGGCACGGGCAGCGCACAGAGACATGCTGTCCTCCTCCCCCGGGGTGTGCACAGAGACGTGCCAGCAGCTGGACGCTTCCGGGAGTGGCGTGGGGCTATGGCAGGCAGGCAGAGTGCCTGAGCCCTTCCGTGCCGCCAGCTGGGAGCCGCCTGTGGTAAGCGCCTCCCAGCCAGAGCCTGCATCTTGCACACACACACACCACCCCCTGCCCCAGGTCACAATCCCCTCCAGCACCAAACTCCCTCCCAGAGCCCACACCCCTCACCCTCTTCTGCACCCAGGGCCGGTGCTACCATTAAGGCGAACTAGGCGGTTGCCTAGGGTGCCAAGATTTGGGGGCGCCAAACAGCGGTGTCCCCAATTTTTTTTACAGTGTTCCTACGCCCCCTTCCCAAGCGTGCGGTCGCCGCTCCACTTCTCCCGCCTCCCAGGCTTGCAGCGCCAATCAGCTGTTTGGCGCCGCAAGCCTGGGAGAAGAATTAGAGTGGGGGCGGCGTGCTCGGGAAGGAGGCGGAGCAGAGGTGAGCTGGGGTGAGGAGGTGCCGCATGGCTCCCCGGGCCGGGGGGGTGGGGAGCTGCCGCATGGCTACCCGGGGGGAGGGACTGCTGCAGGGGGGGCGCCTCAGGGCGGAGGGGGGGGAAGCTGCTGCAGGGCTGGGGGGGGGCGCAAGGTGGAAGTTTGCCTAGGGCACGAAACTTCCTTGCACCGGCCCTGCCTGCACCCCAACACTCTGCCCCAGCCTAGAGCGCCCTCCTGCACCCAAACTCCCTCCCAGAAAGAAACTAATATAACAGCTGTTCTAAGGTGAGAAGTAGGTTATTTTGAATTAACTTAACTACATGTTTTAAGACTGAAATGTAACCACAGAATGGCTTTATGTTAATTAAAAGGCAAGTTTAGTATAGCATTAACAGCCTCGATGCCATAATTGTGATCATTTTGTTTTAAATTAGGAAAAAGACTTGTATACAGGGG
>NW_020664372.1:24376542-24413261 GCF_002925995.2 Terrapene triunguis | reverse complement strand
AACAGAGTACAAGGATTTTCTTAAAACTGGACTCTGAAAGGTGGTGTGATTCAGAAAATAAATCCCATGTTTCTCCCTAGCATTTAAATCTGGAAACACTGCCTTGAGCTGTGATAGTTGCTCATTCTATGAAGAATTAATATTTGCAGCAACACTAACTAGCACTTTATGGAGATCATCGGATAAATTATTGCAATAAATATGACTTACAAGAGTACACTGATACATTGTTGTTAAGAGATGTAAAAGATTAAAAGAACCAGACTGGCGTCTGGGTTTGTAAGTTTTTGTTTTGTTTTATAATCAAATTTGAGAGAGACAAAACACCAAATAACCCACTCAGGTTTACAAAAATGTAATATGAAAACATCCTGTGCGGGACAGAAACAGAAATGCCAAGTCATTGCTGAGCCTCCTTGAAAAGCGTGTTGAAGAAATCAACTAGTCATAAAAAACCCTGGAGATCAGTGAGTTATGCTTACGTAATAATGAAAATTATGCTGGCCATTGCATTACCAGTTAGTTGTTTTCATACTTAGGCTCTTGAGAATGTATCAAGTAATTAATGATCATGAAAGACAAAAAGATTCATTGTTGGTGTTATGCATTTTTCCAAGATATGCCATTTCTTTAGTTTGTTATAAAACAGCACGTACTATGTTAGGACATTTTCCATTAAGAACCATATCCTGGAAGCAGCATGCAGCTGGGCTCTATGCCATCTCCCGCTCTCTCCTTGGCCAAAGGGGTGTGGCTGAGGTATGCTATCAGAATGAACCCTTGGGGCTGTTGGTAACTGGGTATAATTTTGACCAGCCCTGAACTAGTCTGATTTTTGCTACAGACTTTCCCAGTGCTGTAGTGGGCCAAGTTGGAAAGGAAGAAAGGTGACTTAAACTCACCTTTGCACACACAGCTCTTCTCATGTCCCACTTCCAGCCCTTTCGGTTTTTATAGTAATAAACTGTTTGAACTGATTTTCTATATAAGGAGGTTAGTTGAGAGAGACTACAAATACACATCCAGTACAATGTGTTGATTCACGTAGTGCTATCAGCAGTTCCTCTTGTTACAAGTTTTTATGGGTTTTGGATCAACCTGTCCTGACAAAATTAAAATTAGGATAAAAAAGAAACCCACACATGATCACTGCGCTGCCATACAAATGTTGCAGAGGATGACAGAATATCAAAGTTACCAGATGAAATATGTAGAAAACCTGTCACCGGGAGACTCTCTCATTCAAGTCAGAAAGTCTCTTTGTCCTTTCTAATAGTGAAGACCTAATAGCTGTGAACACAAACCAGTGAGTATTGCAAGTCAAGACTTCTTTTTTGAAAAATGGCTTTTTGTTTAATCAAATTTTGTTGTGAATTTTTTTCATTTTCATCAAAAAAAATCCTTTTTCATGAAATCCAACCCCGCCCCAAAAAAAAAATCAGCAAAAGAAGCTGAAGAAATGAAAAGTTTTTGCTGTTGTTGAAATTTTTAACAGAAAATAAAACACATTTTTCAACCGGCTCTCGCAGTGAGGCCTGTGCAGGCTCTTGCTGGTGCACCTCAGTACAGGTTTGATCAGGGCTTCTCCTAAGCAGGGATAGCAAATCACAACCAAGCATGTAAAATGTACATATGGGGGCTGTGATGAAGCCACCAGTTGTTTTCATTTTAACTCAGGGCAGAATTTGAACTCCTAACTACTTCAGAAATGAAAGACTTAGGGTAAAATTTTCCAAAGCACCTAAGGGCTTCTCTACATGTGAAAATTAATACAGAATAAGATAGAGTGTGAATTTAAAGCAGATTAACTAATCCTGATCAACTTCATGTGTGGATGCTCCTATTTTGAAACAAGAGTGCCTTATTCAAAATTAGTATAACATACTTTTTGCTAATTCTGAATAAGGCACTCTTATTCCAGAATAAGTGTGTCCACACACAGAGTTAATCAGGAATAGCTGTTCCAGAATAACTCCCTGTGTAGACCAACCCTAAACACCACCATTGTTAACTTCTTCTTCTTCTTTCTTAAAATCACCTTCCCATATAAAAGGAAGGAGAGTGCCTTCAAGACAGACAAGGCCTGAACCAAACCCCTTGGAGTCAAGGGGAGACTTTTAGATCATTCACATGGCCTGTGGGGAATCATACCCATCTAATCACTTCTTCAGCAGCTCTGAGGTATGCTTTCCAATATGGGGACCAATATCTTTAATGGTGGACTATGCTGCAGTGTTTGTTAAAGAATTATTCATGGACTTAATGAAGGCTGAGCCATTTTTAGCTGAGTGCACAGAACAGTTAACAACGAAGCAATTAAGCTTTAAGCTGTTTGCCTCTTGATTGATCCTTTAGATGAAAGTTGTGCTGTGCAGGTGCTGTTCAGTAAAAACAACAGATAAGAAATCAACTCATCCCATATAATGTATTCACTTTATACTCTGATTATGTAAAAAAAAGACTATCCAAAGCAGAAACACTCACAATCTAATTTGGGGACATACTCTGATGCCTTCAATCATGGTGGGCCACATCATGAACCCCTTGCTCCCACTGGTGAGCAGCTACTTCAGTTGAAACTAGTGTAAGCTGGGGCATCAGAAACTGGCTCATTATACTCTCCAGGTGTGTGTACTGTATGGTATATTTTTAGTAAACATTCTGATTGATAGCATAACTCCCTACTCTGCAAAACTTCACCTGAATAGTCTTTGCTCATGCAGGTAGTTCCATTAACTTCACTGCACTTAGGATGGAAGAATCCCATGCACTGCTACAGACTTGGGACCGAATAGCTAGACAGCAGTTCTGCAGAAAAGGACGTAGGGGGTTCAGTGGACGAGAAGCTGGATATGAGTCAACAGTGTGCCCTTGTTGTCAAGAAGGCTAACGGCATTTTGGGCCATATAAGTAGGGGCATTGCCAGCAGATCGAGGGACATGATCATTCCCCTCTATTCGGCATTGGTGAGGCCTCATCTGGAGTACTGTGTCCAGTTTTGGGCCCCACACTACAAGAAGGATGTGGAAAAATTGGAAAGAGTCCAGCAGAGGGCAACAAAAATGATTAGGGGGCTGGAGCACATGACTTATGAGGAGAGGCTGAGGGAACTGGGATTGTTTAGTCTGCAGAAGAGAAGAATGAGGGCGGATTTGATAGCTGCTTTCAACTACCTGAAAGGGTGTTCCAAAAAGGATAGATCTAGACTGTTCTCAGTGGTACCAGATGACAGAACAAGGAGTAATGGTCTCAAATTGCAGTGCGTGAGGTTTAGGTTGGATATTAGGAAAAACTTTTTCACTAGGAGGATGGTGAAGCACTGGAATGGGTTACCTAGGGAGGTGGTGGAATCTCCTTCCTTAGAGGTTTTTAAGATCAGGCTTCACAAAGCCCTAGCTGGGATGATTTAATTGGGGATTGGTCCTGCTTTGAGCAGGGGATTGGATTAGATAACCTTCTGAGGTCCCTTCCAACCCTGATATTCTATGAATAGCATTTACTCCCATGAATAAGGTTTGTAGGACGAGACCCAAAAAAATCAGCCCTGAGTGTGGTTGAGTTTGGTGTTAATAATGACCTCGGCTTGTTAGGTAGTATTCATCATAGTAGTATTAGGTTTTCTGCTAAACAGGCAATGGAGTTACTAGAAATGGGTAGATAGCTTTAGGCAGTAAAACTTTGTTTCTTGAGTGTACAAATATAGTACAATTCTGATTTTCTAATATACAAAGTATGAATAAGTAAAAATAAGACATTAGTAATGCACTTATCCATCAACTTTTATAATATAATTCACATTATTATAGATTTAAAAAAAAAAATAAAATGCAATATATAGGATCAAAACATATATACCCCAAATTCAGGAATTTCTATAGGATTCACATGACCAATGTTATCCACTATATTGCACATATGTAGTGTTTCAGACAATTCTTTGCCTCATTAAATATACTCCTTAATATTGAGTATTTGAAAAGTGGCCAGCATTTTAGAGGGAAACATCATCTATGTCAGGGGTGGGGAAACTTTTTGGCCCAGGGGCCACATCTGGGTATGGAAATTGTATGGTGGGCCATGAATGCTCATGAAATTGGGGGTTGGGGCGTGTGAGGGGGTGAGGGTGAGGGCTCCAGGAGGGGGTGCGGGCTCTGGGGTGGGGCCAGAAATGAGGAATTCAGGATGCAGGAGGTGGCTCCAGGCTAGGGCAGGGGGTTGGGGCATGGGGGTGAGGGCTCCGGCTGGGGGTATGGGCTCTGGGGTGGGGCTGGGGATGAGGGATTTGGAGGGTACTCCAGGCTGGGACCAAGGGGTTTGGAGGGCGGGAGAGGGATCAGGGCTGGGGCAGGGGTTGGGGCCTGGGAGGGGGACAGGGGTACAGACATCAGGCAGTGCTTACCTCAAGCAGTTCTCGGAAGCAGTGGCATGTTCCCCCTTCGGCGCCTATGCAGAGGCATGGTCAGGCAGCTCTGCATGCTGCCCCGCCCACAGGCACTGCCCCTGCAGCTCCCATTAGTCATGGTTCCCAGCCAATGGGAGCTGCAGGGGCCGCACTTGGGACAGGGGCAGTGTGCGGAGCCCCCTGGCTGCCCCTACGCTTTGGAGCTGGAGGGGGGACATGCCGCTGCTTCTGGGAGCCGCACAGAGCGTGGGCCAACCCCTGTCCACACTCCCCAGCTGGAGAAGGGCAAGCCCCGGACCCTGCTCCTTAGCAGGAGCTCGAGGGCTGAATTAAAATGTCTGAAGGGCCGGATGTGGCCCCCAGGACGTAGTTTGCCCACCCCTGATCTATGTGAAACTTCGCTACCAGTCTACACAAAGCACTCTATATAGACTGGAGGGAACATTCCAGTATTGGCAGGGAGAGGGACAAAATGTTCTAATTGATCTCTTCTTTCTCTAATTCCTATGATCCTTATTGTGGTTAGGAGAGATGCATGGCTCTTTAGAACGTCATGCTTATTTGGCTTCCTGAAAAATATTGGTACGCACGATGTCTGTATTTTGACTTGTCTACTGGTCTGAAAGAGATGTATTTGGTGCCCTACTGCCCTCTCTCTTTCTCTCTCTATCTCTCTCTCTCTGTATATATATATATAATCTTGCCCTGGAGTGTTGTTTACCCTTTGCTGCCTGAAATAATTACAACCTTTCTCTATGAGAAAACATGTAGATTAGTGAAGATCCTGTCTGCAACATCAAAAGTGTAATTGGTAGATCTGTGTTACAGCCTTGTTTTTGACCCATAAACCTCTATCAAAACATGTGTTTAGCAAAGAGACCTCAGACATGCTATTTTCTCTGTCTGGGTCTACTCATCAAATGCATTTCACTAATTCAATTATAAAGTTAATAGAAAATTAATAAACCTATAGTTTGGATTGTATTTTTAATATTCCTGATCAATAGGTTCCATTTTTTGAACACAAGAGGAAGAGTACAGAATATAAACAGATAAGGGAAATTGCCTTGCTAATGGATGTAATCATGGGAACAGCACAAGGAAACCATTTTTGTTTTTGTTTTTGTTTCCATAGCATGAGTCCAGTGTGAATTTCAAAGGGGAAAAATAATTTGAAACAATGCAAAAACCCAACATTTAAATAATATTTTTTACAAAGTTATTAGAAATTGTTGGGTCTTGGTCATAAGAGGAGAAGAGTTCACAAAAAAGGAGACCGATATCAAATGAATTGCTTCCATAATTCAGTAGCTATAGCATCTATATTTTTGGCTTGATTAAGACCCACCTTTCACCAATTCCTTTCTGTGCATAGTGTGGGCCCCTCTTCTTTATGGAGTCAGGTGATAGCAGGATTCCAGAAGAATTCCAGCAGGAAGCTCCACTCCATCCATAGGACATAAGCATTGTGAAGCACAAGTATATATTGTTGCAGTGGTTTACTGAGGACAGGCAGGGAGGGAACTAAAAAATCCCCCACTACATGGGTCCTCCCTCCTGCAAGAGTCATAAAAGAAGCAGCATAGAGGTTGTTCTGTAGGCAAAGACCAAGGAATCCTAAGATAAACTGTAATTAAAGCAGAACAAACTGCAGTTTCTCTGAAGAAGAAGAATCAAAGAAATAGAAGATTATGTAATTTCATGAGGGGCTTCTCAAAGATCTGAGGCTAAATGGAAACCCTGCACTGGAAATGGAAAAGTGAGGAGGCACCACAAACAAGAGCACTACAAATTGCACTGGCAAAGCCTTGTGTACTCTGTGTCAAGCAGGGTCTACATTTTGTAGCAAAGTCCCTGGATTCCACAGCATGCTGGTGAAAAACTGGAGAGATTCTGTGGCTGTTTAAAATATTATGTTCTATTGAAATAAATATTAAAATGAACATTATGGTCAGCTCAGTAGCCCCTGTGCTGGTTATTTTAGGGGTTACAGGATAAGCAAACTATTGGATTATTTCAGCTGAAATTTTCAACAATTAAATATAACAAGATTGACATTTTAAACTGTCATCTTTAAATTACAGAGTTAGCCGTCCCAAGCTGTGAACTCTGGCCGATGTAGCTGCATCAGTTTATACTTAATTCATGTTTTCTTTGCATCCATAAACATTAGATTTTTTTTTAATGAAAGCTGAGATTCTTGAGGACAATTCTGCAGTAAGGGTGAATTCCATGGCAAATCCCATAGCCAGGTAATATTAGAGCTAGGTAATAGCTTCTAGGGGAAAATATAAGGGTAGTAAAAAAGCAAAACAGTGAAAGGAGTCAAAAGAGCAAGAAGTGCTTTTATAAATCAGAGCGAAAGGAGGCAATTGGGAGAACACTATTATTATTGATCTATTTTGTTACCTAACAAGGCCCTACTTCAGCAATCCAACCCTATCCACCACAGTATTTCCCCATGTGTTCAAATCCCATTCACTTTGCTGGGATTTAAGTGCATGTTCACGTGCTTTTGGGAATAGGGATGGACTTAAGCAGGTGCTTAAATGCTTTTTTAATCAGGGACACAGTACCAAAAATGTGCTAAACACGAGGTGGGATCTTTGAAGGGACGTAGGTGTCTGAACACCTGTCTTTCCTTGGTTCATGAATTGCTCTGGGACACAGGCAGGAGTTAGGCACCTGGACTCCTAGAATAAGGCAGCAGTGCTCATGTCCGGAAGCAGAAACTTATGCACGTAGGGAACTTTTACACTGAAAAATTAGTTTGGGCACCTCCATAGTTCAGCAGGAGTTTTGTGGATCACAGTGGGGCCAAAATTGGGATTTAGGCACCGAAACTTGAGACTTAGGCACCTAAGTGTGGGGTTTAGGCACCTAAGTAACTTTGTGGATCCTGCCCTCGTTGATAATTGTGTGTTAAACATTCTATCAAAAAAAATCAAGTCAATATTTGTAGTTTTAGCATTTGTTCTGAGGCTCTCCTAGGTAGTGTTTGTACTGTCAAAGTAAGAAATCAGTGCCAAACATTCTCCAAGGTCAGTAGTTAGAGATATCTGCTTGCTTTAGTAAAGGCTTAGTCACTTTCATTTTTGTTAACATTATAATGATATACCTCTTAGAGCAGGCTTGTTTACTCTCTTATCATGGAGACTATTCCCAGCAGCTGTTCATTATTTTTAGAATCCAGCACACACAGAGTTCAGGGATGACCCATTATAGGTGCATTGCAGCCTTAACAAACCTATGAAATAACACAGCAGAGATGCTTTGTCACATTGAGTGTTCTGACTAATGGCATCAGACATAGCTATAGATTTGAGTGATGTCCAGATATTTTTTCTTATTTTAACCAATAATAATCAGAAAGGAAAGTTCAAAGATTGTATACTGTATGTTAGCTAGCTCAAATTATAATTTTAGTACATTAATTAAAATTCTGCTAATTGGAAGTTGGACTGATCTTGTGGATTGGAAGGAAGGATGATCTTGTGATTAAGGCACTAGACTCAGAGATGTAGGTTAAATTCCTGGCTGTGCCACAGATTTTTGTGTGACTTTGGGCAAGTCACGTAAATTTTGTCTTGACGAGGGAAGAATATGGTAGCTAAAGCTGACTTAAATTTAACTTTTTTCCTAGTGTAGATGCAGGGGAATACCTCGTAGTTCAATTTTAGCTGATCCAGCTATTGCTGAGGGTGACCAACGAAAATCAAGCTGAGGAGGTAGCTATTGTGGAAAAGCTTTAGAAGATTTAAAGTGACATTTAGGTGCCACAGCTGAGCTAATCTTGACCTAAACTCGAGCATTTTCCCTCATCAAGACAAAGCCCTTGGCCTTATTTCAGCAAGGTGCTTAAACTTATGAGTAGTCCCATCCATATTCGGCAAATGACTTAAGCATGCACTCAAAGGCAATGGGTATAATAGGTGGGGAGGCTAAGCCTCCCCTGTGGCGCAGCCGTCAATTCACTGCCTTTCAGAGCATGGACGCCTGGGCCGTGATGGCCCTACCTAGGCTCCATCTATTCTCATCCCTGCTCCGCCCCTTTTCCCAGACCTCCACTGCCTGCCCTTGGCTGAGTCCCTTCTCTCATCCACCCCCGATCCTCTCGAGGCGCCACGTCCTTCCTCCTGGTAAGCAGCAGGCAGCCATTAGGGGGTACCTGGAGGCAGTGAATGCTCCCCTCCAAATCTTTGTACTTGTTCAAATTGGGTAGGGGGAGCGCTCAGCTTGGGGGAGGGGCAGAGAACTCAAGCGGTGGGGGCCTCGAGGGAAGGTGTGTGTAGAGGAGAGGAGGGACTCAGCCAGCAGTGGGTGAGGGGGGACTCATGGGGGAGGGTGTGGAGGAAAGGAGGGATGTGGGGAGTGGCAGACAGGGGGAACTCACAGGGGAGGAGGTGGAGGAGAGGAGGGACTCAGCCAGAGGTGGGCAGGGGGGCCTAAGGGAGGGGGCGGAGCAGGGATGGATCATGGGAGGTGCCTCGGGGGAGGAGGCCAAACAGGGGCAGGGCCTCAGCCATGGTCTGGGCACCAGGGAAGCTTCCGGCACTTGGGCCAGTCTCCCATGCATGCACCAAAGTCTCATTGAAATCCAGATTGCACAGAGAGGATTCAGCTAGATCTAGGGTGGGGTGGATGGTGTTTTGGAAGTGGCTCAGCCCTCCTTCCATGTGGAAGTGAAGTTGGTCTCTGCTTTGAGCAGGGGGTTGGACTAGATGATCTCCTGCGGTCTCGTTCAACCCTAATCTTCTATGATTCTATGATCTGTGTATGAATGTCCTTCTGCATGAAGGGCAAATTAGTACAATCTGGCCCTATAAAAATTAGAGCAGGACAGGATATGGTTTTCCCATCCCACAAGAATTTTTGAAATTTCAAAGAATTGTTCTGTCTCAAATCAAGAAGAAAAGTCAAAATCTTGGAAACTTTCTCAAACCAATAATAAAAAAAATTGTGGAACAGGACCACTGAAATGTTTTGTTTCAATGTCAGAAAGTTTTGGTTTGACCTTTTCTGAATTGTCATAACTTTTTTTTTTTTTTAACTGGGAGATTCATTGAAACTGACTCCCACAAACAGTTTTGGTTTTGACAAATCAGCATTTTCCAAGGGAAAACATTTTGCTGGACAATTCCTGACCAGTTCTAACAAATATATTTTTAATATGATAGTTTGTGCTTTGGTTCCATTTGCAGCAAAGTGTGTGCTAGAAAATAAATACACTATCAGGAAGTCAATGATAATCGAGAAAAAGAAGTCCTATGTATTACCAACAGATCCAGCCAACGTTTATCTAACATGAGTTTCCATGGCAAACCACATTAATGAAAAATACCTCAATTCTGAATTGCATCACAAGAGAGCAATTGAAATGGAAGTAACAATGAGATATGTAGGTGATAACATTCTTTCTACACAACATAGCAAAATGGGGAATAAATATCCCTGTTGTATAGTAAATGCCAGTAGGTATAGCCAAAGCGTTTATTGTACCAAAGCCCTAAGGAAAATTGTATAAAAGCTAGAGCCAATTTTTCTATTGGAACTTTCGGTTAAATGAATGTTCATTACAGCACATAAAAATGAAACAATTTAAAGCCATTTAAAATATATTTTTATCCAGTTGAGCAAAGATTGTCACATTATTCTCACTGTAGGGTATGTGTTGCTGCATCAGTTAGCATCTGTTCTCTGCAATTCCGCCAGTCAGAATGCAGTCATTTAGTAAATATACAGAAGGCTGTACTTCTGCAAATTATAATTTTTCCAGAGGTGTTTGTTTTTATTTCACATACAGTAGATGGCACTGGCTGATTAGGAAGTTGTGATATGCCTGTGGCAGTTGAAGTAGTTGAATTTTGCCAGCCTATATTAGATCTCACAAATCTTTCTTTTCTCTTCAATGGGAAAACAACAAAATACTGGAGAAACCCACTAGTAGCCTAGGACCCCAAAATAATTGGAAAAACAGTTTCCTTATTTTTAAAACAGAGAACGTTCTCATCTTACCTCACAAGAACTAATGCATGTACTATGACTTAGAAAGCCACAGCATCAAGCACTCAATACGTTTTATATTGCTGAGAGGTTGCTGGAGCACTGCTGTACTCCAAAATAACAACAGCTATAGGAGACCCAAGATATTTCCTAGCAACACTCTCGTATGACAGCTTCGGAATGGCACCACTTGCTATTTAGGTATATTGGCTTCCCTAGAGTGACATTCAGTTTTTACCTCATTATTCTGATGACAGCCGCATGGGCAGAATGCTGGGGAGACGAGAATAATGAGAAAATTCAAGGAAGAATCCCATGTAGTTTCAAATTAAATTGCTGAGTAAAAAGGTGTGTTCAAAGTGTTAAGAAAAACATTATGGGTAAGAGAGAGGAACTGAGGTAGCTTAAGTTACTGATGTGAAAAGGAGACTGGGGATGAGGAATATATTTTGAAACTTCAGTGAGCCACGGGCCCTGAAAGACCCTAATACAATGTACCAAACATGCTCACATTTTATCAGAAGCTTTTGTTACATTAGAAGAGAAGGTAAAGTCCCATATCTATTATGTAAGATTAACCACTCTTTGGAGACATCTGCAATACTCATCCTAAGCACAAAAAGCTGGCTCTGCCTTTCCTAGATTTTCTTAGCAGCTTAAATATTACTGCTTTGTAGATTCTTTTATTGCAATGTTATGCTTAATAGTAGCATTTTTTTAAAGTGAAAGCAAATTGGCTTTTACTTCTAAGTGCATTTTAAAACCATTTTGTTAAATTAAAAGCTTCACATGGTATAACTTCCCATTCTGTATGTGAGTAGAAGTACAGAGAAAGAAAGCTTTAGCAGTTACACAAGAAAATGCAGTTGTGACTGTCAATTGTCCCCCTGCACTGAGAAATTATGCAGGCAATTTGCATTATTTATGATAAATTCTGTTCTATAGTAAGGGTCTCTGCTGTACTACAGAACAACCAGTCGCTGTTATCAGTATACTAATTCTTCTTCAGTGCATCATGCAAGTACCATGCTATTATGAAAAATTTCCATTCACCTCAGGACAGAGTAGCATACTGACAGTTCTGGAAAGTCTTTCCTAGATCTATCTTCTCTGCATGACTTTGGGACTGCACAGTCTCATCTTTCACTTTATTGTATGTCACTGTGTTAAGTGAAGAAGCAGGCAACCTATTGACTTCCTTAATCCTTTAGTGCCAAGTAACACATGTATTCTTTCCCCGAAGACTGTTTTGGCAGTTACTTCATGAACATCTGTTGTCCAATGCCAGGAACCTTGTGGCTCCTACAACAGATAATAGCAGTAGGCAGCTCATGCCTTCACCTTTTTCTAAAAGTTCAGCTATCTCCACCAGCTTGAGGTCTATAGCTAAGATCAGTCAGAGATCAACTACCACAGAAAGCCAGAGGACAGAGCAGTTGTGGTCACTGTAGCAAAGTAAAATGAAGAATGACGTTTGACTGACCTGTTCCAAAATTTCAGTTCATTGTCCTGAAAACTTGGAATCTCTCCAGAATTCACAGGAAGAACTGGCATCACAAAATGTGTTATATGAGTACCAGAAACATGTCAAGCTCTGTCCCTGACTCTTGCTGAAAAACTGATTTTGGGGGAGGAGAAGAAAATGTATATGGACAGTGGGAAGGGAAAGAGGAAATCTACTAGCTTACTATTATTATACATTATGAAAGGAGGCTAATATTTCTCAACTCTAGTGCAACAATGTCAGAAATGATTTGTAGTTTAAAAAAAAAGAGTAAAACAAAAGTCATTAAGTATAATTTGTTTCACTTCTTCACAGTTATAGTTGGCCCATTGCCAAGGCATTCATGGACTGCCAAAATACTCCTCCTGCTCAGAATCAAAGCACACAGTAGGGATAGTTGGTTCTACAGACGAAAAGGGAACAAAAGAAAGAAAATAGCTAGAGATTTTCCAAATTCTCTCCAAAATATACACCCAGTGGGGATGAATATGCTTCATCAGTAGGCAAGTCACATATCTGATAATCTTCTGTGCTAATTTTAGTTTTGTTTATTTTGAAGGTTCTATTTTTTAACACTAGTTCAACTATTTTCTTCACTTTCACTTTCTAGATTGCAATAGTTCTCTGTAATTCTGAAATGCAAGCCATATACAATCAATGATTCTTTGTTCTCACAGCATACAGCACCATACAACAGAGATTGCTCCTGCTGGCCTGCCAGCTACTGGGTGAGGAGCATGAGTTCAAAGAATCAAAAAATAATGACAAACGGTATCGTTCTAGTTCATTAATGTTCAGTTTGAAGCAAGCTGTGTCTGCTGTGGACAAAAAAGTCACATCCATTCATCTAATTTTTGGGGTACAGAACTCTAGGTCTCCAGTTTGAAGGTGATACCTTATTTCATAAATTACAATTATAAGCTGACTTTCTGTTGATACTTGGGAATGAAATAATGAACGCTGAGCTAGAAAGGGGGCCATGAAGGAACCAAGATTTGGGCAGCTGCATTATTTTCCCTTGCATGATGCTGGTTTGAGTGAATGACTGAATGGTTCCTTTGGGAGGTGCCAGGTGCCCACTAGCTGTCATTGGCTCAACTCTTCACAGGATCAAGCTGCTGATTGTTAGATCCTTTTGGGCTGGAAGCCCTGAGGGATCTTGTGTGACTCATTTCTGCTCCCCAATAAGATGGCCCCTCAACAAGAACATGCCATGTCTTACTACTTAGCAACAATTTTTTTCACCTGACGACTGCAAAAGTTGGAGAAATTGATTTCCCACCCCCACACAAACATGCACAAGAATATGCCAGTGTTTGCTAGAGGTCTACAATGTGCCTACACCCATACACACATATAACACTGTGTAAATATAGATGACAGACTGGGAAGAGAGTGAAAATACTCTACTCTCAAACCTTACTCAACCCATCCATAATCCCAGCATGCGTCACTTGTTACGCCCACAATCTCAGCATTTCACACTAATTATGTCCACAATCCTGACATCATCCACTCACCATTTCTACTCTGCTGGGTCCTCCAATTTTTCTAAGACATAATATTGTGAATGGAGGCGGTGCATGAAATAAAAACCATGATGAGATTCAGAACTCTTGAGTTGTGATCCTGTCTCTGCTCTTGCTAGGGTGACCAGGTGTCCGGTTTTTGACCGGAACACCCAGTCGAAAAAGGAACCTGGCAGCTCCGGTCAGTCCTGCTGACCGGGCCGTTGACTGTCCGGTTGGCAGCACCACGCAGTTCCCAGGAAGCAGCCGGCATGTCCCTCCTCCAGCACCTATGAGTAGGGGCAGCTAGAGGGCTACGCACGTTGCCCCTGCCTCAAGCGCAGCTCCCATTGTCTGGGAACCACGGCCAATGGGAGCTGCAGGGGCAGCGCCTGCTGCCAGCACAGCCTGCAGAGCCGCCTGGCCATGCCTCCACGTAGCAGCCAGAGGGGGGATATGCCGCTGCTTCCCGGAGCTACTTGAGATAAGCACCGCCCGGAATCTGCACCCCTTGCCCCCTCCTGGGCCCCAACTCCCTGCCCCAGCCCTGATCCCCCTCTTACCCTCCAAACCCCTCGATCCCAGCCCATAGCACCCTCCAGCACCCCAAACCGCTGATCTCCAGCCCCAACCCAGAGCCCGCACCCCCACCCAGAGCCCTCACTCCCCCCACACACATCCCAACTCCCTGTCCCAGCCCTGATCCCCCTCCCACCCTCCAAACCTCTCAGTCCCACCCTGGAGCACCCTCCTGCACCCCAAGCCCCTCATCTCCAGCCCCACCCCAGAGCCCACCCCCACAGCCGGAGCCCTCACCCCCTCCTGCACTCCAGCCCCCTGAGCCAGCCTGGTGAAAATAAGCAAGTGAGTGAGGGTGGGGAAAGCAAACGACAGAGGGGGGAGGGATTGAGTGAGCAGGGGGCAGGGCCTCAGAGAAGGGGTGGAGCATGGGTGGGGTCTTGGAGGAGGGGTGGGGCAGCAGGCGGGGCAAGAGTGTTTGGTTTTGTGCAAGTAGAAAGTTGGCAACCCTAGCCCTTACTTGTTGTGTGGTCTTGAACAAGTCAATTTACTGATCAATCTCAGTTTTCACACCTGTAAAATGGAGATAAAAACTTACCTACATCACAGGAGTTTTGTGAGGACTAATTAGTTAACGTTTGAACAAGCAAAGTGTTGTTATGAAAATTAAGTGCAATTCTATTCCACAAATTCTGGATTGAAAAAGTTTATGAATAGATATGTTTTTAAAGTAAACACGATTGGCATTTAATTCTTCAGCAATTTTTCTCACATTGGATTCAATTTGTAATTTACAGTTATTAAACTGGATACTGTAAAGACCGTGACCCCAATTGTGGGCCACGTTAGCCCAAGATAGGATGCAAGATGTGCATCCTGGATCCTGCAGCCCTAGGATGGCTGTAAACAACACTGTGATGCAACAGCTCCCTGAATCCAGAGAGTGCTTGGCACCTTAGAGGATCAGGTCCTGAAAGAACAATCTTGTGAGGTTCTAATCGCCTCTGGAAGCTGCTGAGCACCCTCATTTCCCATGGTGGTCCACGGGCCAGTTCCCTGAGTCAATATTCAGGGCCTACCTGCCAAGTGCTGAGCACCTTGTAAGAGGGAATGGACAGCTTCCGCTTCCCACAGGGGGCAATCAGCACCTTTCAGGAATGAGCCTTTAATTTTTTTTTATTTTTTTTAAAAACCCCTGAAAAAGAAGGCCCTGGGCAAAAAGGAAAAACAAGGACATATGTTGAAATAAACCCACCATCTTTTGTTAGTGTGTGATGCAAGGTTCAGATGATTCCATATGGAAAAAAACGTGTAGGCAATAAATGTGGGTAGGTGTTCACTTTTAATGCAGTGAATCAATACCAGTTATAAAAATCTGTAAACATGACAGGGAGGAGGATGTAAAATTACCTAGAAACACATGACTCCAGCACAGTGAGCGATCTATAGTACATGACTCTACTGTTCAGTGTGGAGCCTCTTTGCAAGCAAATGCACTAGAAAGCAATCTATCGCATTGCTTATAAATTAATTTTGAATTGACTGTATTAATACTGAATAAGAGTACATTGTCTCATTATTAACAACACATGTTTATAAATATGTAAATAGTACTAGGTTACCATCATTATCAGAAATAATAAACTGAAAACACTTAGCATAACATTGGAAATCAGTAATGAAAGACTACTAGGGTTTGTTGTGTGTTTTTCCCGTGCCCCCCTCCTCCGCCCCCCCATACTCTGAGCAGTCAGGAATCATGCATAATGTAACAGCGCAGGCTGCAGCTGGTAACAGCAGGCTGGCTCACTAGCGATATTTTAAATGTGTTTTTATTAACACGAGGAAGAGTCCCCAAAATTACTACTCCAGAGAAAAAGCTGAAGGTGATAATATTTTAAAACTTAATTGTACGTAATGATCACCAGCAGACGCTGTCATGAGAAACTGTTTCCCCCTATATTTGATCCATATTTGTTGACTACCTGACCCATTGCCTTCAGTGAGCTTTGGACCAGGTGCTGAGTACAGAATAAGGCTACCGAAATTATACACAAACATTCCGACTTTAAATGAAAAGTAAGTGATGCTCAATATTATCTATGAAACTGACATTAAAACTAGCTAAAAAGGGTCCAAAGGCAAATGTTTAATTTCATGATTGTGGGGAGTTAGAGCCCATCAGCTCACATCCCTCTAGCTCGGGTGGGGAGGGCCTACCCCTGTGTACACTCTCTTTTCATTCTAAAGCTGTCCAACACCTTGCAGATCCAAGCAAGTCTCCCATCTGTTAAACTGGCAGGTGGCGATCATGCTCAGAATCATGTCTGAAACTGGTATCAAAATCAGAGATGAGACTAAGCTGCAAAATTTGGATCTGATCTAGGTTTCAATCCCTTCAACTTCCCTCATCCAACCCCTCTTCTAAAGTTTGGGAGGTTTTGGTTCTTAGGTTTTGGTGGAAAATCATTACAGAGAGGGACCAGACATACCAGTTCCAGAGAGACATTCCCTATGTTTTAAAATAGAGAACTCTGGGAGCAGCAGTAGAATCTTTCACTGTATGCCAGGGTTGAGGCAGATTGGCAAGCCAGTGTGTAGATGCATGCACTGCTGATGTACATATTCTGTGGATAAATAGACTCTAGTCTGCAGAACTGTTATTCTAGCACCTTTCATGAACACTTACTTTCATTTAAAAAAAAAGAATTAACAGGGATGTCAGTAAATTAGATAAACTGCAATGCTGTATGGTTGTTAACTAAACCAATGTGCTTTGGGGTTGAGGGGCTTCTAGAACTGCTAAACTCTAACAAGATTCACACCAGGGGAGAAGAGAATTCAAAAGCTGGTGAGTTCGTGCCATGATATGAAGCAGTAGCAACATATTAGGGACACCCTACCTCTTCCTTTTCTTTGAAGCAAGAGGGATCTGTAACAAAACTTTTTTTTAAAGGTTTGCTTTTTGGTAAAGGGATGGTTGAAGTCCTTGCTGGTTCTGATTTTATCCTAATCAGTTAACTAAGCCTTATGGATAATACTATCAGAGACTGTTTCTGCTGCTGGTGAGGACTAAGAAACATATTAGTTCTTGTCTATTTCTCATTTACTTTGGGCATCTTGCTTTGTAATGTAGAGTTTGATAAAGGGTCTGGGCAACCTTTTCTCTGTATAGTTGTGTGTGAAGAATGGAATTAAGAGTTATTTATAGCCTTCATGACTTTAAGCAGCTTTTTATGGAAGAAGAGACCTTTCAAACACACTCTTCATCATCCTGCAGGCGTGTTTGATATACATGTGAGTGGGGATATCAGTCTTCCTTAATGTACTTGAGACCTATTCTCTATTGTGGTCTTTCTATCACTGATGGTTTACAAAAAATATACATACAAAACAGGCTTTTTAAAGTAAACTTGGTCATCTGTGTAAAGTATTTTTCATTTAAACCCTTCCTCAACATCTTGTTTAGATTATGGCAAAGGACTTAACCCGTACAATATATTTCCTTGCATTAGATTTCTTTGTATTTTGTGATTTCTATATATATAGTATATCAAACTAATCTTTCTTAAACACATCTCTTTTTCTCCAGGCATGCTCTAACCTACAGCATATACACAGAGCCAAATCCTTCTGCTAAGCAGGCATGGGGTCTGGGTACCTCTGTGGCTTGGCTGGTCTTTGTGCCCATAAAGCTGCAATCAATGCCCTCAGCAATGATGTCAGAGTTACTCCATGGCCACTGGCTGCTATCGATGGCACATCTGGGACACCAGCCTGTATATGGCAGTGGGGCTTATGATATCCGGGAGGTGGTGCACAGGAAGAGCAGCGAGTGCCTCAGCTGACTGGTAGGGAAGGAAACACTGCGGTGGGCGAGCATCACACCCTCTGGCAACAGCCAACTGACAGCCCCAAGTGACACTGGGAGCCACCAGCTGAAAACACATACAACAGGCAATTGGCAACACATAGAATCATGGAATCTCAGGGTGGGAAGGGAACTGAGGAGCTCATCTAGTCCAACCCCCTGCTCAAAGCAGGACCAATCCCCAACTAAATCCTCCCAGCCAGGGCTTTGTCAAGCCTGACCTTAAAAACTTCTAAGGAAGGAGATTCCACCACCTCCCTAGGTAACCCATTCCAGTGCTTCACTATCCTCCTAGTGAAAAAGTTTTTCCTAATATCCCACCTAAACCTCACGCACTGCAACTTGAGACCATTGCTCCTTGTTCTGTCATCTGGTACCACTGAGAACAGTCTAGATCCATCCTCTTTGGAACACCCTTTTAAGTAGTTGAAAGCAGCTATCAAATCCCCCCTCATTCTTCTCTTCTGCAGACTAAACAATCCCAGTTCCCTCAGCCTCTCCTCATAAGTCATGTGCTCCAGCCCCCTAATCATTTTTGTTGCCCTCCGCTGGACTCTTTCCAATTTTTCCACATCCTTCTTTTAGTGTGGGGCCCAAAACTGGACACAGTATTCCAGATGAGGCCTCACCAATGCCGAATAGAGGGGAATGATCACGTCCCTCGATCTGCTGGCAATGCCCCTACTTATACGGCCCAAAATGCCATTAGCCTTCTTGACAACAAGGGCACACTGTTGACTCATATCCAGCTTCTCATCCACTGAACCCCTAGGTCCTTTTCTGCAGAACTGCTGTCTAGCCATTCTGTCCCAAGTCTGTAGCAGTGCATGGGATTCTTCCGTCCTAAGTGCAGGACTCTGCACTTGTCCTTGTTGAACCTCATCAGATTTCTTTTGGCTCAATCCTCTAATTTGTCTAGGTCCCTCTGTATCCTATCTCTACCCTCCAGTGTATCTAACACTCCTCCCAGTTTAGTGTCATCTGCAAACTTGCTGAGGGTGTAATCCACGCCATCCTCCAGATCATTAATGAAGATATTGAACAAAACCGGCCCCAGGACCAACCCTTGGGGCACTCCGCTTGATACCGCTGCCAACTAGACATGGAGCCATTGATCACTACCCATTGAGCCCGACGATTTAGCCAGCTTTCTATCCACTTTATAGTCCATTCATCCAGCCCATAATTCTTTAATTTGCTGGCAAGAATACTGTGGGAGACCGTATCAAAAGCTTTGCTAAAGTCAAGGAATAACATGTCCACTGCTTTCCCCTCATCCACAGAGCCAGTTATCTCATCATAGAAGGCAATTAGGTTAGTCAGGCATGATTTGCCCTTGGTGAATCTATGCTGACTGTTCCTGATCACTTTCCTCTCCTCTAAGTGCTTCAGAATTGATTCCTTGAGGATCTGCTCCATGATTTTTCCAGGGACTGAGCTGAGGCTGACTGGCCTGTAGTTCCCTGGATCCTCCTTCTTCCCTTTTTAAAGATGGGCACTACGTTAGCGTTTTTCCAGTCATCCAGGACTTCCCCTGATTGCCATGAGTTTTCAAAGATAATGGCCAATGGCTCTGCAATCACATCCGCCAACTCCTTTAGCAACCTCGGATGCAGTGTGTAAGGCCCCATGGACTTGTGCTCGTCCAGCTTTTCTAAATAATCCTGAACCACTTCTTTCTCCACAGAGGGCTGGTCACCTCCTCCCCATACTGTGCTGTCCAGTGCAGTAGTCTGGGAGCTGACCTTGATCGTGAAGACAGAGGCAAAAAAAGCATTGAGTACATTACTTTTTTCCACATCCTCTGTCACTAGGTTGCCTCCCTCATTCAGTAAGGGGCCCACACTTTCCTTGACCTTCTTCTTGTTGCTAACATACCTGAAGAAACCCTTCTTGTTACTCTTAACATCCCTTGCTAGCTGCAACTCCAAGTGTGATTTGGCCTTCCTGATTTCAGTCCTGCATGCCTGAGCAATATTTTTATACTCCTCCCTGGTCATTTGTCCAGTCTTCCACTTGTAAGCTTCTTTTTTGTGCTTAAGATCAGCAAGGATTTCACTGTTAAACCAAGCTGGTTGCCTGCCATATTTACTATTCTTTCTACACATCGGGATGCTTTGTTCCTGCAATCTCAATAAGGATTCTTTAAAATACAGCCAGCTCTCCTGGACTCCTTTCCCCATCATGTTATTCTCCCAGGGGATCCTGCCCATCAGTTCCCTGTGGGAGTCAAAGTCTGCTTTTCTGAAGTCCAGGGTCCATATTCTGCTGCTCTCCTTTCCTCCTTGTGTCAGGATCCTGAACTTGACCATCTCATGGTCACTGCCTCCCAGGTTCCCATCCACTTTTGCTTCCTCTACTAATTCTTCCCTGTTTGTGAGCAGCAGGTCAAGAAGAGCTCTGTCCCTAATTGGTTTCTCCAGCACTTGCACCAGGAAATTGTCCCCTACACTATCCAAAAACTTCTTGGATTGTCTGTGTACTACTGTATTGCTCTCCCAGCAGATATCGGGGTGATTGAAGTCCCCTAGAGAACCAGGGCCTGTGATCTAGTAACTTCTGTTAGTTGCCGGAAGAAAGCCTCAGCCACCTCATCCCCCTGGTCTGGTGGTCTATAGCAGACTCCCACCATGACATCACCCTTGTTGCTCTCACTTCTAAACTTAATCCAGAGACTCTCAGGTTTTTCTGCAGTTTCATACCGGAGCTCTGAGCAGTCATACTGCTCTCTTACATACAATGCAACTCCCCCACCTTTTCTGCCCTGCCTGTCCTTCCTGAACAGTTTATATCCATCCATGACAGTACTCAAGTCATGTGAGTTATCCCATCAAGTCTCTGTTATTACAATTACATCATAATTCCTTGACTGTGCCAGGACTTCCAGGCTTCTTGCATTTGTGTATAGGCACTTAAGATAACTCGCTGATCGTCCTCCTTTCTCAGTATGAGGCAGGAGTCCTCCCCTCTTGTGCTCTCCTGCTCGTGCTCCCTCCTGGTATCCCACTTACCTCAGGGCTTGGGCTCCTTCCCCCGGTGACCCTAGTTTAAAGCCCTCCTCACTAGGTTAGCCAGCCTGCTTGCGAAGATGCTCTTCCTTCTCTTCATTAGGTGGAGCCTGTCTCTGCCTAGCAATCCATCTTCTTGGAACACCATCCCATGGTCAAAGAATCCAAAGCCTTCTCTCCAACACCACCTGCGTAGCCATTCATTGACTTCCATGAATCGACGGTCTCTACCTGGGCCTTTTTCTTCCACAGGGCAGATGGACGAGAACACCACTTGCGCCTCAAACTCCTTTATCCTTCTTCCCAGAGCCACGTAGTCTGCAGTGATCCGCTTGAGGTCGTTCTTGGCAGTATCATTGGTGCCCACATGGAGAAGCAGGAAGGGGTAGCGATCCGAGGGCTTGATGAGTCTCGGCAGTCTCTCCATCACATCATGAATCCTAGCTCCTGGCAAGCAGCACACTTCTTTGTATTCCTGGTCCGGACGGCAGATAGATGACTCAGTCCCCCTTGGGAGGGAGTCCCCGACCACCACCACCCACCTCCTTCTCTTGGGAGCGGAGGTCGTGGAACCCCCATCCCTAGGACAGTGCATCTCATGCCTTCCAATCAGTGGAGTCTCCTTCTGCTCCCTTCTCTCAAAGTCAGACTCAGGACTCACAATTTGTCAGGCCACTCTGTTTATTAGCAAAAGCGCTCTGCTAATACACCCAGATAACGTGAGTGCCATGCAAGCCCAAACTACCTTATTTATACAGATAAAAAAGGCGCAAACTTAACAAGATGACAAAAGGGAGCAGAACTGATAAGTTTACCTGGGGCTAGACACACATATCTTATTTCCTTATTAACTCTTACCGATCTCCTGTTAATGTCCCACCATCAGCTTAAGTGGACCCATTGTTCAATACCTAATGTTTCTCTTCCTGTCAACTTTATCTCAACATTTCTCGTTCCTGCTTAAAGGAACATACAGCATTTCTTTAATCCATTCTACTTTTACAATATAATTCATTCTTTCACACTTCCCTCAGATGTATCATCTAGTCCACTCTCCGCATTAGTACCTGTGGAGAGAACATGAAAACGCTTGCTCACCTGTATCTGCATTGCTGGTACATGGATGCTCCTCTTTCTTCTTCTGGAGGTCACATGGGAGCCCCCACAATCTGCCCTAGTCTCCTCACCAACGTTTTTGCATATACCATTACAGAAGAATGCTAGAGGTTTCACAGGAATAAGTGAAGGCACAGTCTCTGCCCTGAAGAGCTTACAGGCTAAATTCAGATATGTTGCAAAAATGGAGGATCGTAAACAAACAAGAGAGGGGAGGAAGGACAATAGCAGGTTACACAGACAGTCAGCCATCTGGTTCCATTAGTTGGTTTATTTAGCTCATAAGTGACATGGCAAAAATGAGTTTTTAAAAGGGATTTGAATGAGCAGTATAGTCTGAGATTCCCCCCCCCCCCTCCACCTCTCAGACGGGGTACCATGGGGACCACTGAAGTGCCACTTTGGGGAAGTGAGGAAATCCACTGGGAGCTATGGAACTCCAGCTATTCCACACCCTTACCCTGTGATCAGTCACACCATCACGGTAATGTCAAGCTAATGTTCTGCTTCCCTTCTTAGGAGCCCGAAGCCTCTGCAACCTTCAGGCCGTGGGCCACCTGTCTGTCTCATGTGATTAGCATGGCTCTGCCACTGAACGATCACAGAATTCCATCTGTAGTGCAGACATATGCATACACAGTAACAGCTCAGCCCCTGACTCCCTCCTGTCCCTGCCCCTCTTCCTGCTCCTCTAAGGTCAACAAAAAGATTTTTGCAGCTATTGCACGGGGGGGGGGGCAGGGTTTAGAGTAATCTGGCCCTGTTGCTAAAATGACAGCAGGTGAACTACTGTAAACAAAACTTTAAAACATGCTCCTTGCCACCATCTAGTGGGTGGCTGGACATTTAATTTACCAGAATAAATTACTGGGCTATCTTTTATCAGAGGCCACAGTAACACTTCACAAGCCTACAAGAAATAGCTAATCATTTGCCCTCATAAATAGCTACTCTACTAATAGATTCAATAATATAAAATATGTAAAACATTTGCACCATAAATACATTGCTAAAAGCATGGCCTCTGTTCTATAGCTTCATGCTATCAATTAAAAATAAGAACAATGTTGGAAACAGCTGTGTGCATTTATACTGACTTTCATTGTTTCTCTGAGCCCTGCTTTCAGTTAGCCACTAGCATGCAATAAAGGGCTTCTTTTCATGTTCTTGATTTGCATTTTAAAAAGAAGAGAGAGAGATTTAGGCTGCTTGTGCAGTGTTGGCCAGATGCTGAAGTTCTTGCTATGTTATTCCTGCAGTAATGCTGTCACTGAAATCCTGATCTCACTGAAGGTCAATGGGTTTTTTGGCATTGTTTTCAAATGAGTCAAGATTTGTCCCACTGGGTCCTTTGCTGGTCTAAGAAATGAGTGAAAACGAAGGGTCAAATCCTGAAGTCCTTACTCAGTTTTATCTCAGTGTTTAATAGGCCTATATAAGAATTAATTTGTTTTTCTTTAAGAGGGAAGATGTAGAGATATGTTTATAAAAGACTGTAATTTGGAGACGCTCCTTCATAAGATACTGTGTTGCGAGTGTGGGAATTTGGAGATGTGCCCTGGAGGGGGGATTGGGAACACCATATGGTTGTGTGCAGCAGCTCGCTACAGAACAAAGCTCCTGTTTGTTTTATTAAAGTTTTATTCCTTTGTTATTTGTTTGTTATTTAATGAACCCCAAGATTATTACTGCTTCCAAGAGTAAGGACCTGAGGCTTTGCCTGTTTGAATATGAGCTGGGTAATGGCTATTCAAGTACCAGTAGTAACTGCAAATCACATTGGGAAAGTTCCTTCAGAGATTGAAACCTAGGAACTTAGAACAGCTTTGACAAATTGTGGCCCATCTAATTCTCCCTTACAGAAAAACCAACCTAGGAAACAGGAAAGGCTGCAAGGAAACAAGAAAAGACTTAACTAGTGTGTTCTGTTAGAGTCAGCAGGGGTCACAAGCAGGTGATTCTTTGGCCCCTAAAACCTGTGGCTCTCTTGTTAAGCACATGAATAGCCGGGGATCTCAGGGAGGCCAGAACCAGCTACTTTGCTTTTTGAATGGCCTTCGGCCTTTTGCCTCCTGCAGCCCTCCCCATATCCTTTCTGCAGCTATTCTTGGATCTCACCTAACCAGAGGGTCCAACAAGGCAGAATAGAGACATCAACGTTTATGCAGGCTCAGGCTGTATTAACTGGTCAGCTTAGCACATCCTGCCTCCAGCCCCTCTCCAGCTCTTCTCTTCCACCCCCAGCCTGCCCCCTTGCCACAGAAGGGTTTGCCTAGGGACAGATGGGGGCAAGGCATAGAGGCATCTGATCCCTTCCCTGGCAGGGAATCTGCTATGTTTCCAGAGGGGATGATTTGGTCATTGTAAACATTTCCCCTTCCCCACCACTGTCAATAAGAGATAAATTCCAGCAAAATGACAAATACTTACCCTTCTCTGCAAGACTTTTGTTCATTTTTTTCTGTTTAGCACCTAACACTGTAAGATTGCTGTAGCCCACAATTTAAGTACTGTCACACTCCACACAAGCATTGCCTTCTCATTCCCTTATTGGGCTTTGGGGCATAGATGCTTTTAAACTGCACTCAAGGATTATCCATTTTCTTTAGACATGAACATTTTTTATATGAATGCAGCCCTTTACCAGTAAAAATGTGATTTTTCCAGTGACACTTCTGTGTGTATAACCTTTGTTGATTTGGCTATTGCTTACAAGCAGTGACTGGGCTCAAAACTGTAATCTTGATAGGGAAAACAACAGTCTGAATTCAGAGATGGGGAAAGTGTTTTCATCATCAGTTAGTACTTCTATCCTGTAGTCCTAAATCATAGAGGTGCTATCCAACAAACCATTCAGAGACCAGTTTGTAAAAAGTAGCAATCTGTCAGTTTGGGATAAGGTACCCACAAATTAGGGAGGCAGTGAACTTTAGGGTTACAAAACAAAGGTAAGTCTGTTAGTCTATAAGGTGCCACAGGACTCTTTGCTGCTTCTGCATTTTAATGGCACAATTAACCACTGTTTAAATCTGACTGTGGAACACGTATTCATGTTGCAGAGCATTGACTCACACAAGTGTTGAAATTGACATCAATGCAATTTCTCTTGGAAGTAAGTTCTCACCAACAAAAGTCGTCCAACAACGAATTCCTATGTGCATATTCTTATTGCTAACATATGACTTCATTGCACTTGACAGCACACACTCTCAGTTAATACTGAATGAATTTACACTATTTAAGCTTTCATCTTTATAAACAATGGACCCCACGTTTTTGTACTGATAAGGTTTTCTATTTCCCAAATCTAGAACTCGGGTGCAACAATGAAGATGGCAGAAATTCCTGGGGGGACAGATAGCTCTGGAATTCTAACACTCCAGACTCCTCCCAAAGTCATATAGTGTGTAATGACAATGATACACTCTAGGGGTGAGCCCAAAATGTCAAAATTCCAGATCTGTCTGTCTGTCCAGGCATTTGGGTTCATTATTGTTGCATACAAGTTTAAAGATTTCTAAAACAGAAACTCATTTGTCACTACATAAAGCTTGGGGCAGCTGTTGTGTCTGTGGCTGGAAAAGATGGAGTGTGTCCTCGAACAAAAGAAATTTAACATAAATGCAACTTTTTATGCTTAATTTCACCTTCACATTGAAGAGATGGGGTAAAAAGTATTAGCAATTAATTAGGTGGTGCTATTAATGGAGCTCTGCTCATGGGCGGTGTGTGAACCGCTGGCTGGAGGAGGCTAGCCCCCAACCATGCCCCTTCCACCCGAGAACCCCCCTTCCATGTCCCCCACCCCAGCCCAAAGCTCCCCCCACTGCAGCCACTGGCCCCCACTCCAGGCTAGTGCCCCCAGCTTCCTCCCACCCTGGAGCAGGTGGTGTGGCCACAGCCCCCCAACCCCAGAGCAATGGGAGGGCAGTAGGCGTGGCCCCAGCCCCGGAGCAACAGGAGGGATGGCCCCAGTCGGGGCCCTCCACAGGGAGACTGGAGGCAGAGCAGCCATGCCAAGCAGAAGTGGGGGGAGGGCCTGGGGGTGCAGTGTGGGCAGGGCCATGCCTGACTGTTTGGAGAGGCACAGCCTCCACAAGCCTATGGTACCCGCTGCCCATGGCTCTGCTTTATGTCTATGTAATGAACTTCTAGTGGAAGATACAGTCTAAGGCATTTACTGAAAACAAATATTAAGCCAAAGATAAAATGCTTTGTTTCCGTGTAGTAGACAGTAATCCAGCCTTATACATTATTTCTATAATATAAGAGTTTTGTCCCTCTAAAAAAAAAAAAAAAAAACCAGCTCCCGACAGCATGTTGGATTTAACTTTACAGTTAGAGATCCAAATTGGCACCACTCCAAGGAAATTTTTAGAAGGGAATTTAGACCGGCTGGTGCTTAATGGTACTGTACTCTTCACTGCCATGTGGGACGTGTAAATTAGTTTCCTGGTCCTTGTCTCCTAAGAGCTGGGGCTACAGAAGGTGGGAGTGCTAAGGAGGATGCACAGTCATGCTCTAATACGTAGTGGGGAGGAGAGAGAACATTTTACTTTATAGCATATAACCACAAATCTTCCAGCTGAGGAGGCAGCAGTGTTGGCTAGTTCCAAAGTGAACCACCCCACAATACTAATCTGGAAAACTGATAGTGCACAGTGAGGCAGGAGATTATTAGTAGTACTATTTATACAATGCCATAGGTGTGACAGGAATTTTTCAACCATGTTTGAAACATTTTGGCCTAAGTCAGTAGATACGGAACCATTATGGCAATGAAATTACCTTAGTATATGAATAAAATAATTACAATGGGGCCCAATCCTGCAGCCCCTCTTCACACACGTCCTGATCCAAAACCCATTGAAGTCAATGAGAATCTTTTCATTGACTTTAATGAGCTTTGCAGGAGGCCGATAGATGGCTGAAATCATCCAACATACAGGATTTGATCCTAAGAACTCATCATATTTAGCTACTATTATTATTATTTCATATTTATGGTATAATAGTGACCACATTGTACTGTACAAACAGAGGCAAAGAAACAGTCCCTTCCTTGAAGAATGCTGAGGAGTCACTGTTGGCTGAGGGCAGGAAACAGTTAATAAAATGACAGCTGTAGATCTCAGTACTGGGATTCAGGATCCTGACATGTATCTACTGCCACCAGAGGAGGGATCAGCAGAGATAAGATGATAATACTTAGCATTTATATAGTGCTGTTCATCGGTAGATCTTAAAGTGCTTTGTTAAGGTTAGTAAGCATTATTATCCCTACTTTACAGATAGCAAAACTGAGGCACAGAGAGCTGGGGTCATAAAGTGGGTTAGCAGCAGAGATGGAACAGAACAAAGGTCTCCTGACACTCAGGTGAGTGCACTATCTGTTGGACTACATTGCCTCTGCGTGAAAGGAAGAAAGATGTGCATCCCTCTTTTCAAAGAGTCATACAGTTTAGGGCCAGAACAGACCATAAAATCATGTACTCTGGCCTCCCATATAACACAGGCTACAGAATTTCATCCAATTCTGTATTGAGCCCAATGCCTTGCGTTTGACTAAAGTCTATCTTCCAGAAAGGAATCCAGTTTTGACTTGAGACTTCAAGAGATGGAGACTCCACCACTTCCATTGGTAGTTTGTTTCAATGGTTAATCATCCTCACTGTTAAAAATATGTGCCTTATTTCTAATTTAAATTTTGTCAGGTTTTAGATTCCAGCTGTTGACTCTTGTTATGCCTTTCTCTGCTAGGTTAAAAACTCCTTAGTACCCATATATTATTTATACACTGTAATCAAGCCACCTGTTGATCTTTTTATCAATAAACTGAAAAAATGTGTCAATTAGCAATGAGGTCACCATTGAACAGAGATCCACCAAACTCATTTCACTGAACAGCTGGTTCATGGGAGTGATTTTCAGTTACTGCTCACTGGGCTGGATTTTATTAACCAGTGGCACAGCAGTAAGATAATCTATATGCTGTTATTGTACCCCACTGGGCCATATAGTCCCCCTAATAGTTTTCTCAAGAGATTACCTTACCACTAGAGGTAAAGAAGACCATCCCTTTCCACCCCTCCAGGTCACCAAAAATGACCTTCCACTGAGGTAATTATAGTCATTGCTCACAGGATTGAGGTGATGAGCGGGTGGAGGAGATGGGGAGGAGTTACTGGGTGTGGTTAGATGTTGCTAGATGTTTGGCTGTGTGTGTGTGTGTGTGTGTGTGTGTGTTCCCTCTGTGTGCCACCCAGCCCTGCGCAGACAGCTGGCATGGCAGACCTCGAGCGAACCACCTAATGACCACAAGAAAATATCCGATAAGGAACGAAGGTAACCAGCCAGGTTTATTGTCAACAAAGCATGGTACTAGTATCCCGCAGACTCTACCGGTCACTAATACATGTATGCACGTAACAATGAACCAGCTCAGTGAACAGCGGGTCTTTCTGTTCCTCCCTAACGCCAGACAAAGATACTCCCTCTGAGATACATCTTTATACCCCGATACAAACAAGTTAGTATTGCCAATCTGACATAGTTAGTTACTCCCTCCCTGACGTCGCTAGTTATCACCCATCATCTTGTACATGTTGGTTCAATCAAAACATCTTTATCATCATCCTGACCTTATCCATTAGGTGGGGTCAGTGTGTTCTTGTTATCCTTGGGGAATGTTTTTGTATCATCCTTGATATTGGGATGTTCTGGTACCACTTGATATCGGGATGTGTTTGCGTGAGCACTTTGTGACTAGCACTTCTTAGGAATGTGTATTTCTGCAATATTAGCCTAGTTCTTGCCAGATTCTGTGAGCAGGTCCTTCCTCATACCAGGCCTCTAATACAAGGGCTTATGACTCAGGCTCTCTTCCTGCTACACTGGATCTTCCCCAAATCTACACAGTTGAAAAATCTAGTTTGGTTTGTTTCTGAGCTTGATGAATAAGAGCAATTCTTATGTTGTCTGAACTGGCTTGTTCATCCCTATTCTAATCCTTTAAAAATTAGATACTGACCATGATGCACCATCTGATAATAACACTTGCTGAATCTAAGCATAAAATAGGGGTTCCTGAAGGAATTATAAAATTGGTGGGATGGAGCAGATTGAGTTGCACAAAGATTTTTTGTGCATGCATCTGAAGAAGTGAGGTTTTTACCCACGAAAGCTTATGCCCAAATAAATCTGTTAGTCTTTAAGGTGTTGTTTTTAAAGATTTTTTTATTACTGCAGTCAAGCGCTATTACATTTCCCCCCGTATATTTAAAGAACCACTGCTGCACTAAGGCAAATGTTTAAAAATACACTTCATGGAACTTCTAGGATAATATAATTGGAATCATTGTCTGTTATAATAAATGTCTAGGGTATTAATTTTGTCTTCCTTCCTTCTCCTTTTTTCCCTTCTGTCCCCTTCTTTTGAATCAGTGTGTTAAACTTTTTTAAAACCATAGGTTATCGTGATACAGTAGAACCTCAGAGTTACGAACACCTCAGGAATGGAAGCTGTTCATATCTCTGAAATGTTCGTAACTTTGAACAAAACATTATGGATGTTCTTTCAAAAGTTTACAACTGAACAGTGACCTAATACAGCTTTGAAACTTCACTGTGCAGAAGAAAAATGCTGCTTTCCCTTTATTTTTTTAGTAGTTTATGTTTAATACAGTACTGTTCTGTACTGTCTCTGCCTGATTGTGTACTTCCAGTTCTAAATGAGGTGTATGGTTGACTGGTCAGTTCATAACTCTAAAGTTCTACTGTATATGTGATTGCATATTGTTGGTTTGACTTTTTGTGGTTTTGCTATAATATGCCTATTTTTTCAAACCAGATAATGTGTTCATAGAAAAATGTAATAAAAATACTGTTAAAATACATTGACATTCTCAGAGTTGTACAGGGTTTAGCCTCAGTTCCCATTTAATCTAGTTTATATGTAATGGGAATCATGAAGCTACAAACCTACAATACTCTATGTATTTTGTACATTTACTGGACAGTGGTAGACTAGCCCCAGCTTATGTACTTTTGCTGCATTTCTTTTCCCATTACTGTTGATTAACAAGATATTCATGAATAAATAGAAGCTGTCTCCTTTCTGATTGGTCTATCCCTTCAGACTGGTTCGTTCATTTGAAAAAATAGCCTACTGAAATTCCTCCCTTGTGTTATACCAGGACAGAATTTGGACCACTGAGTCTATGATCTTGTGTCTATAACATCATCATTGCTGCCATAGTGATGAAATGAGAGGTCAGAGACGCTGGACTGTGGCATTACTGAGGATATTATCTTGTGAGGTGCAGAGTACTTCCTCAGAGACACTCAGTATCTCAAAATGAGTCATACTGGAAAGGAGGCTTTAGGAGAAAGTTTGTATGTAAACAACTTGGGGCACTTGGCAACTTTCATGACTGGCACTTGATCTGAGGCTGAAAACGTACATAATTGTAGGGGGAAGTGAGGTTTGCTGTAGTTGTTTAAAGGTACAGCAGTGTTACACAACTTCTCTAACTAGTGAGAGCCCTAAAATTATATAGATAAAGAAAACACTGAGTTCATTAACCCTGGGAAGGATAGGAAGATATTTTTATACCAACAACTGGTGCCTGAACTACATGAGCACTCCTATCACTTGCTAGCATTGAGAAAGCTGTAATGATGCTAGTACGATGGTGAAAGAATTCCCTAAAATCCTCATTTCACTTGGAAGTGAAATATTACAAGAATGAAAAACAGAGGACATGGTAGCCCCCACGAACCTCTTCTATTCATAGAGTCTGCCTGAAGGCTTCTACAAAATGTTCAAAGAGCCAAACTGCTGAAAGCTCTCTTGTATATTTGCCTGAGGGGATGGGATTGGAGTGTGTGTGTGTTATGTTTATTTCTAGCGGGTAGAGTGAAGTATCTCTTTCTGGTTGACATGAGTTCACTTATTTGGTGATCTGTTTAAAAAAAATGTTACGGGCCCAGAAACAATGGCAATGGGATCTTTCTTTCTTTCTTAATACAAGTTAAATAAATGCAAGATATTGTTGATATTGTTTTGGCTTCAATTTGGGTGGCACTAAGCTACTATTCTAATTATTTTCATTGACTGAGCCTGTTACAGAATCTATAGCAGCCCAACAATTCCACAGATGATTTGTTGGCAGGGGGCTCAGAATATCAATAGTACTGAGAATGAAAGCTGATGTACATGGCTGCACCTTTCTTCTGCCATGTGCTGTAGTGTCACCAATTGACTACATTTGGCCAAATCTGTTTGCAACCATGAAACTTACTTGCAGTAATTGCAACAGAAAATGAGTTCAACTATAAAGAGAAGTTTATGCATAAATTCTACTGAATATGTGTGAAGTGAAGAGAATGCCATTCTACAAATGAGGAATGGAGTCACAAATAGCTCTTAGGGTTTCTCTTACTTGTGATAGGGCATGAATCAGTCCCCAGGAGCCCCAGCACAGAGAACCCACAAGCAGTCTGCCTTCGTCCCTGAGCCAGACTCAGCACCAGTAGAGATGGATTTTACCATAATCCCTAGAGGGTCTATCAAACATTAAATAACTGCAACGTGTTTTTACCTATAAAAGTCAAGCAGCCTGCATGGCTGACCGATACTGTTGTGACACAGTGGCATAGGATAAGCTCTTCAGGGCACAGGCTGTCTTTTTGTTATGTTTTTACAGTGCCTGGCATAGTGGGGCCTATCCTGGAAGTTTTACCATTCCACAGAGGTGGATTAAGCTTTTGTGGGGCCCTGGGCCAGAGCAAGTGGGGGTCCCTCCCTACCCATTCTGCCTGGAGGCCTCCCTACCACTCCCCTCATGCTCCTGCCGCGGAAATGGGGTCGGGGCACAGGGGCTTCCCCCACCCGGCGCTCCTGCCGGGGAGTGAGTTGGGGTGCAGGGGCTTCCCCCACTCCCTGGCAGGAGACCTGGGCAGGTGGAGTGGGGCAAGCCCCTGACCCTACTCCCCGGCAGTTGCACCAGGCAAGTGGGTGGAGTGGGCTGGGGCGCAGGGGTGCAAATAATTAATAGTAAGTTGTGTATTCAAAAGAGTAAAGACATTGCTTAGAAGCCAGACAAGCTGGGTTCTATTTCCAGCTCTGCCACTGACTTACCCAGGATTATGCAGTATGTCACTTTACCACTCTATTCCTCAATTTCTCCATTTGTAAAATAGGGGTAATGGTACTTATCTTTCTTTGCCAACACCTTTAAGATTTTTGGATTAAAAGAGCTAAGCTAAAGATAGTTCTTCTTTTAAGCAAGTGTCATATAGCAACCCTAAATTACCCCTGAGCAAAAAAGTAGGGAAGAGTAATGGTATTTACAAGTAGCTACTTTAATTATACCGCACAATAACTCATATGCACTAAATTCCAGAGTGCTTATGTGAGCAGGCACAAAAATTTACTCATTTAATTACTGTATTCAGATTTATAGCTGTGCCTACCTAGAACTCAAGGTGTATTACAAAATATCCATAAAGCATGATTTTAATAAAAATAACAAGGCTATCACAAATGCTGATGTTAGGGAAAAAAGCTTAAACACCTTCCTTCTGCTTTGTAGGAGATTTTGCGGTCTACCCTCTACTGGTGCTACTCATTACCGTGCCTCAAACAGGATATATATCAGACAGAGACAGGTTTAAAAACCTTCCCTTCACTCTGCCCTTTGGGAGAATGCTTTCAAATGCATATATTTTGATTTGTGAGTTTCTAACTGGGTTTTTAATATGTATTTGCATGAGTCATATACTTGGCTCTTTGAAATTAAGAATTCTGAGCCTCTATACTGTGGGATATTTTATTATAGTCATTTCTCAAGTATTCCCTTATTATTTTTGGGCTGATCTTAAAAGACTATTTTAATTTTTCCCTACTTTTTTTCCTTGGGGCTCCAATCCTGTAGCTTGGCAGTGGCAGAGATCCCCCCAGCACGAACAAGATGCAGGACTGGAGCCTTAGGGTATGTCTACACTACGAGAGTAGTTCGATTTTAGTTAAATCGAATATGTGCAATCGATATTAGAAAGTCGAACGTGTGTGTCCACACTAAGGACAGTCATTCGACTTTGTCAGTCCACACTACCGGGGAAAGCGTCGACATTGGAAGCAGTGCACTGTGGGCAGCTATCCCACAGTTCCCGCAGTCCCCGCTGCCCATTGGAATTCTGGGTCGAGCCCCCAATGCCTTCTGGGGGAAAAAAATGTCTCGAGGGTGCTTTTGGGTAACTGTCGTCATCCAATCGTCACTCCCGCCCTCCCTCCCTCCTTGAAAGCGCCGGCGGGAAATCAGTTCGCGCACTTTTCTGGTCAGTGACAGCGCGGACGCCACAGCACCGCGAGCCTGGATCCCGCTGCGACCATCGCCGCAGTTGTGGCCGTTGTCAACGCCTCACAGCTCATCATGCACCTTTCACAGAGGCAGATAGAGAGAAATCAGGCGAGGAGGCTACGGCAGCGGAGTGAGGACCTGAACTCCGAGAGTAGCACACGCCTGTCAGAAACCACGACACCCAGCGCCGAGGACATCATGTTTGCAATGGGACATGTGGATTTTGTTGAACGGTGATTCTGGCCCGGGAAACAAGCACGGACTGGTGGGACCGCATAGTGCTTCAGGTCTGGGATGAATCCCAGTGGCTGCTAAACTTTCGCATGCGGAAGGGGACTTTCCTGGAACTTTGTGAGTTGCTGTCCCCTGCCCTGAAGCGCAAGGACACCCGCATGCGAGCAGCCCTGACTGGTATTTACTTGGAGAAGCTTACTGACTCGCTGTGATCTCAGCGAAACCAATATCCCCATCGTTATAGCAGCTTGCTGCGTGCTCCACAATCTCTGTGAGAGCAAGGGGGAGACCTTTATGGCGGGGTGGGAGGTTGAGGCAAATAGCCTGGCTGCTGATTACGCCCAGCCAGACAGCCGGGCGATTAGAAGATCCCAGCGGGACGCGCTGTGCATCCGGGAGGCTTTGAAAGCCAGTTCCAGGATTGAGCAGGGTACCCAGTGACTTTTAAGTTTGTGGACACAGAAGCTGAACTTGCCCCCGTTTCTTTACCCAGTTACCCCCTTCACCCCCTTCCCAAAAAATAAAATCTGTTCTGTTTTGCTAATGAACACCGTTGTCTTCATTACTGTTTTCGCGGGAATGTTTTAAACCTGGGTTTAGTGTTGTGATGCTAATGATGCTTCTAAACTGCCCTCCTCCGCCACAAAGTCACAGAGCAACCCCGCCCCCCCCCCACAGAACATGAAAGCCACCTCCCAGACTGACCAGGGTAACTAGTCACTGCACTGTGTATGTGCCCTGCTGCTGGACCTGCCCCCTGCTAAAGGTGACTGTCCTGTCTAATTACCAAGCCCCTTCCCCCCCCCTTCAGACAGACTCTCCTCCAAAAGAAGAGGATGGAAACAGTAATGAACAGAAACGTATTTTTTATTAACAACCACACATGGAACGGGGGGGTGAAACTTGGACGGGGTCTTGTGTGAGGCGGGTAGGAAAGGACTTTTCAGATTTTGGGGAATGAGAGCCTTCTACTGCTATAGCTGTCCGCTGGGGTGGAGTGAAAGTTTTCACGGCCCCTGCTGCCCCTCCGTGTTTGGACTTTGGGTGAGGGGGGTATGGGACTTGGTGGCGGGGCAGGGCGGTTAGAGAGAGACTGCAGCGGGGCTCTCTCCTCCTGCCTCCGGTCCTGCAGAACATCCACAAGGCGGCGGAGCGTGTCCGTTTGCTCCCTCATTAGTCCAAGCAGCGTTTGAGTCGCCTGCTGGTCCTCCTGTCGCCACCTCTCCTCCCGTTCCATGTTTGCCCGGTGCATTTGGGACAAGTTCTCCCTCCACTGTGTCTGCTGGGCTGCCTGTGCTCGGGAGCATCCCATTAGTTCAGCAAACATGTCTTCCCGTGTCCTCTTCTTCCTCCTCCTAATGTGCGCTAGCCTCTGGGCAGATGTGGCTGTGGGAATTGGAAAAAGGGAGTGAATTCCTGAGACAGATCAATGTATCTGTGAACAGAGAACATAGTCTTTCTCTGTGAACAAGACCATGCAGAGCACCTATCACACGCGCACTGAGGACAAGGTCGAATTTTCGGCCCTCGCCTACAGTGCCTGCGGTCTTGCTGTGGCGAGCTGAGGAGCAGGGCTGGACACCGGACTTTGTCTAGCTGGCAAACATGGTAAGCCGTAGACTTGTGGCCGCTTAAAACTTTAAGAGTGGCACTGGCCTCCTTTCACATAGAAAGCAATGCGAGTCTCTGCTGGCAGCAATCCTGCAAGCATGAACTCTGCCCCTGTCCCAGCCCCTCGCGGCTGTAAACCGCGTGGCTGTAAACCGGCGGTTGCAGTTCTGTAAAGGAACGGGCAAGCAGTCCCAATACTAACTTTCCCCTACCTAATTCACAGCAGGGCGTCATGCCAGACATCACCCTCCTGAGGGTCTCGGAGAGCCAGAAGGAGAAGATGCTTCGGGACAGCCTGCAGAAACCGGGGCCATTTGCTGCTATGCTGTGCAAGGCCATGATCCCCGAATACCTGCTGGCGTTGTGGCAGGGAAACGTGTCATACCACGGGGGGCCTAATAAGCTCTCCCTGCCAAAGAACCTGATAATTAGGCTGGAAAGACACCTGCAGGAGGCCTATGAGGAGTTCTCCCCGGGGGATCTCGCCTCTATCCCCGGACACATCGACCAGTTTTTGGGTTAGGTGCCCTTGGAGGGACAAAAGAGTGGAGCGTCTTGGGCAGTGTAATCATGAAGCGGACATTGTTGAATTTTCTTAAAATGGTTCGGACTATACATTGAAGCGGCCAAAGACACAGTAATCATGATACCCTTTGTTCAGATTCCCCTTTTTGTTGCACTTTCCTGTTTACATGTTTAGAAGCACTTTACCCATTGTTAATATTTCAAATCTTCCTGTTCTGTTATAAATAAAAGTTTACATACTTGAAAGCACTTTAGCTATTGTTAATATTTAAAATATGCAAGTTCTGTTATAAATAAATGTTAAGATATTTAAAACACTTACTGCTTGATCCTTCCCCTGAATCTGTGTCTGGGGTAACGGCGGGGGATGGTTGGTAGGGGATCTCTGTGAGGGTGATGAAGAGCTCCTGGCTGTCGGGGAAATCAGCGGTGCCAGCGCTGTCGACTGCCTCGTCCTCCTCATCTCCTTCTTCATCTTCCCCGTCCGCTAACATGTCGGAGGAACCGGACGCGGACAATATCCCATCCTCAGAGTCCACGGTCAGTGGTGGGGTAGTGGTGGCGGCAGCACTTAGGATGGAATGCAGTGCCTCGTAGAAACGGGATGTGTGGGGCTGGGATCCGGAGCGTCCGTTTGCCTCTTTGGTTTTTTGGTAGCCTTGTCTCAGCTCCTTGATTTTCACGCGGCACTGCGTTGCATCTCGGCTGTATCCTCTCTCTGCCATGGCTTTAGAGATCTTCTCGTAGATCTTTGCATTCCGTCTTTTGGAGCGCAGCTCGGCAAGCACGGACTCATCTCCCCACACAGCGATGAGATCCAAGACTTCCCGATCAGTCCATGCTGGGGCCCTCTTTCTAGTCTGGGATTGCACGGCCATCTCTGCTGGAGAGCTCTGCATCTTTGCCACTGCTGCTGAGCTCGCCACGGTGTCCAAACAGAAACTGCGATTCAAACTGCCCAGACAGGAAAAGGAATTCAAATTTTCCCGGGGTGTGGCTGGTCAGAGCATCCGAGCTCGGACTGCTGTCCAGAGCGTCAACAGAGTGGTGCACTA
>NW_020664372.1:24325310-24371542 GCF_002925995.2 Terrapene triunguis | reverse complement strand
AATTTCAGAAAAGTATTTTGATATGCTGTGGAGTTTTCACCGTATATTAACATGAGTGGATTTCACAATCTCCCTGTAAAGGAATGTATTTCTTGCATTTTCTTACTATTTTTAGAAACATTTGGTAGCTGTTTATTTTTTGGATTAAGAATATTTAAAATAGTATTTAAGAATAGCATCCAAAGTAATTTGAGGATTTAGGCCCCAATCTTTCAAACACACTTTTATCTTTACAGGTGAATAGTGCTCCTTCAGGGGTCTGCTCATTCACATAAAGTTAAGTATGAATGTAACTGCAATATCAAGACCTAATACTTGCAAGTGAGTTTTTTTATTGTTTCCTTTTGAATGTTATCTCTATAATTTATTACTAATCAATAAGAGTTTATTCCTCACTACAATTTTAAAGGAAATATATTTTTAAAATGAAATAAAAGACAGGGTGCCCAAACATTATACTGTGCAGTACATTTTGTCATATTTAGAAAATACTCAGGAGGCATGTTCATTGGGGAGAGAAACTACCACACTCTTACTAACCTCAGAAACACCCAATTCAGATAGTGTTTCTTCAAGCTTCTGAAAATATGGAGGTCATATGGGGTATGCTCAGAAATTTAAGATATTATTAATATAGTCACTCCCATACCAACTTTACATCCTCACATTTGCATAATCATTCCAGTATGAGTAACATTATACCTATTCTTAACAATATCATGTAGTTTGTACACTTTTTTCATGCTTATATATGCCTTTGTTCTTGCCAGTCCTGCGACATTATGTTTCTAAAACAAAGATGGTCTACCCACGTAGACAGATCAACTTAACATGCTGAGAAAACTACAGAGTAGGTAGAATCTCACTCCAGATATTCTTTCCCAGAAATTGCAGATTTTTTTAAAAAAAAGTATTGTATTTAGGAACAACTGTTTTAAAATAAAACAGTGTAGTAACACTGCTGTGAAGCCAATGGACTGGAGATAAATTCTGCAAATATAATTGATTTGAACCAGATTTTGAAGGAACTATAGAATGAACCCTTCCTAAAACAGGTATTTGCTCTGTGACTCATCTGATTAATTGAAACAGAACAGAAGGTCAGTGTGATAAGGTGATGCATTACAGATGGTGAAATAAGAGGACTGAAGAAATATACCAATTAAAATACTCTGAAAACAAGAAGAAAGCAGGACTAATATGTGTTGGCCAGAACCTAAAGTGCTGTAAATCAACGCAGCTCCATTGACATCAATAGAGAGAAGCTGATTTACACTAGCTGAGGATCTGGCCAAGGGTGTGTAGGTATGTGTGGGTGTGTGCATCTGACCAGAGCTGATAATATTAGCAGACTTACATTGAACAAATGAAATTCCAGATACTAAACATGGATCAAAGATGCACAGATGTATCAGTTGTGAGCAAAACAACTTGGCAAGATAAGTGTCTGATGTGAATGGCCCATTAGCAGACACAAATAGAGCAGCAAACAATAGTGTCAAATCCTCTTTAGAACAATATATAATACAAGATGACTCAGTTGGTATAAGTCTGCCAATTGTAAGAATTTATGCAATGGGAGAAACTGGAAATCACGTTAGCACATGCTTAAAATTCTATTGACTTCAACGGGACTTAAGCATGTATTTAAAGTTAAACATATGCTTAAGCATCCTTCCTGAATAAAAATGTTTTCCTGAATTGGTTCTCTGGACATCATTAAAGCTAAAGAATTTGAAGATATGTATAGGCGGAGTGTCTTAGATGAGTGTTGGATTTGGGGACGTCTACAATAGTCTTGTAGGGCAATAGCCTACAAATATTTGAAGTGTTAGCACAAAGAGGGAAAGGAATTATTTTAGGTGGTTCAGTGAGGCATAACCTGGAGTAATAAGGAAAATTTCGGCTGGAAATCAATAAAATTTCCTGACAATGAATTCCATTAGACTGTAAACCTATCTTCCAAAAAAAGTGGTGTAAGTCCTATTGCTTGGGATTTTTAAAAGGAACCCTAGAAAGTAGTGCTAGGGACTATCACAGATTTGGTCAAATGCCCCCTCTTGGGCTCTCACCATACTGCTGCGAGGGGATCTAACTGCTGTATCCTATGAGCTTTGTCTGCCTGAACAGAGGCCAGTCACCAGGGCCTGCTCCAGCTTTTCTGCAACCCCAAGCGGCAAAAAAAAAAAAAAAAGACGGGCGGCGGCACTTCGGCGGCAGCTAAATCGCGCTGCTTCTTCGGCGGAGGTTCAGCGGCGGGTCCTCCCTCTCTTCCTCTTCGGCGGCAATTCAGCGACAGCTCAAAGAGGAAGAAAGGGAATGAGGGACCCACCGCCTAATTGCCGCCGAAGACCCGGATGTGCCGCCCCGATACCGGACGGAGTGCCGCCCCTTTGAATTGGCTGCCCCAAGCACCTGCTTCCTATGCTGGTGCCTGGAGCTGGCCCTGCCAGGCACTGCCCCCGGCTTAGGGTTCCTAGGCACAATCTCAGGGTGCAGACCCTCTTTCTAGCACATCCTCCTGGGGAAAGGAGACCTCATAGTCCAACAGCCCAGCCCCTGGGACCGCGGGCCCCATGCCGGGAAGCGGCCGGCACCACATCCCTGCGGCCCCTGGGGGGGCAGAGGGCTCCGTGCGCTGTCCTTGCCTGCAGACACCACCCCCTGCAGTTCCCATTGACCAGGAATGGGGAACTGTGGCCAATGGGAGCTTCGGAAGAGGTACCCGCAGGCGAGGGCAGCGTGCGCAGCCCTCTGCCCCCCCTCCCAGGGGCCGCAGGGACGTGGTTCCGGCCGCTTCCGGGAGCAGCGCAGGGACAGGGCAGGCAGGGAGCCTGTCTTAGCCCCGCTGCACACTGCTGCCACCCCACAGATGCTCCAGGTAAGCGGCACCGGGCTGGAGCCTGCACCCTGAACCCCTCCTGCACCCCACACCCCAACCCCCTGCTGCACCCCAACCCCCTGCCCTCAGCCCCCTGCCGCAACTCAACCCCTCCCACACCCCAACCCTGAGCCCCCTGCTGCACCCCACACCACAACCCCCTGCCCTGAGCCCCCTGCCACACCCCACACCCTCCCACACCCCAACCCCCTACCCTGAGCCCCCTGCCGCACCCCACACCCTCCCGCACCCCAACCCCCTGCCCTGAGCCCCCCCGCACCCCAACCCCTCCCACATCCCAACCTCCTGCCCTGAGCCCCCTCCCGCACTCTGCACCCTCCTGCACCCCAATCCCTTGCCCTGAGCCTTCCTGCACACCGCACCCCCTCCCACACCCCAACCCCCTGCTTCAGCCCTACATTCATGGCCTGCATGCAATTTCTCCACCCAGATGTGGCCCTCGGGCCAAAAAGTTTGCCCACCCCTGGTATAAGAGCTAACCCACCTCCCCCAAAAGCATGACTCTCTCCCAAGTCTCTCTGTGAGTCCCTTAAGTTTATATTTCCCACCAACAATATCTGGTTGCTTTGTCCACTAGCCAAACCTCAGCCTCTATACACAGACAAGCTGGAAGAAATGGCTTCTCCCAGCTCCAGCCAACCTCCTTAGCATATTGACCAATCAGAGTATGGTCGTTAAAGTAAACTATTGTCCATTGTAGCTAGTCTGGGAGAGATGGGTACAGCTTTGTCAGCAATGATGGATACATATTGACAGAGACGCATTCCATGAGACAGAAATGTTCATAGCAACTTCATAATATCAACCAGACCAATTAGATTTACAGACAGTTTCCCTAAATTGACAAAGGGACCACCCTGCATTTGCAGAGATGGAATGAAGGATCACATAGGCCTCTTCCATCTCTGACATTTTTGATTCTATGATTCTACATTGTGTTGTGGGGATGCTGCATATACATGTAGGAAGATTGCTAATTGTGGCAAACTGTCATGATTGTGTGATGCTGGTAACACAGATGGAGTGATTTGGAGTTTCAATACAAAGCCTACTAGTTTGCAAACATTCAGTCTATCTGTGTCTGTTTTCCCTTTCATAAGAAGGGTAAAAAGTTTCTAAAACTCACCACAGAATCATAGAAATGTAGGGCTGGAAGTGACCTTGAGAAGTCATCGAGTTCAGCCCCCTGTGCTGAGGCAGAACCAAGTAAACCTGGACAATCCCTGACAGGTGTTTGTCCAGCCTGTTATTAAAAACTTCTAATGATAGAGATTCCAAAACTTCCCTTGGAAACCTTTTCTTAGAGTTTAACTACCCTTATAGTTAGAAAGATTTTCCTAATATCTAACATAAATGTACTTGCTGCAGATTAAGCCCATTACTTCTTGTCCTACCTTCAAGGGACCTGGTGAACAATTGATCACAGTCCTCTTTATAATAGCTCTTAACATATTTGAAGATTCCCAGGTCCCTGCTCAGTCTTCTTTTCTCAAGACTAAATGCACTCTGTTTTTTTAACCTTTGCACATAGATCAGGTTTTCTAAACCTTTTATAATCTTTTTTGTTTTCTTCTGGACTCTTCAATTTGCACACATCTTTCCTAAAGCGTGGTCCCCAGAAGTGGACACAGTACTCCAGATGAAGCCTCACCAGTGCTGAGCTGAATAGGACAATTACCTCATGTGTCTTACAAACAACACTCCTGTTAATATACCCCAAATGATATTAGCCTTTTTTTTTGCAGCTGCATCACATTGTTGACTTATATTCAATTTGTGATTCACTGTAACCCCCAAATCCTTTTCCACAGCATTACCAACCAGGCATTGTTTCCCATTTTGTAGTTGTGCATTTTGATTTTTCCTTCCTGAATGAAATACTTTGTGATTATCTTTATTGAATTTCATCTTGTTAAATTCAGACCAATTCTCCAATTTGTCAAGGTCTTTTTGATTTCTAATCCTGTCCTCCAAAGTGCTTGCAATCCCTCCCAGCACTGAGATCTATGACAGAAAAGTGCTATATATGAGAGAACCTCACTGATTTAAAGCTTAATAACACAAACACCTCAGAATTTCCGAACCAAAATTATGTGTCTCTGCTCTGCCCTTAGCAACGATTCATGGATGACTGTAGAGAGGTCTCATATTACTATGACTTCACTATTTTTAGAAAAGATACTAGAACATTAAACAGTATACTTGGATACATATGCTTAACTGCTTAAAATGAAAGTACACTTGTGAAATCCAAGTACATTTTGTGATTCATTTTCCTTGCTTTCCTTTGTTCACATTGGCCGCAATACATTCACAATGAGCTCCACATGGGAGACCACTGTAACAACTGTCTGCCTGCACAGAGTGGTCTGCTCTTGTGGCGCCTACAGCACAACTGGGGCCTAAATCAACAAAAGCAATGAGAAAGTTAGGAGACTGCATCCCCAAATGTACTTTGTTCACTTATTTAACTAGCATATCTTATTGTCTGCATGGATCTCATTAGTGAAATTCATAATTAACAGCTGGTGTCCTAGTCACTAGTGCAAGCAGGCGCTAGCATTGTCAACCCTCCAGGATTGTTCTGGAGTATCCAGGAATTAAAAGATGAATCTTTAATTAAAGATTATGTCATGTGATAAAACTATCCAGGAATACATCCAATCAAAATTGGCAACCCTAGCAGGAACAGAACCTAAGCATTCTGCTGGCCAGAGCAGAAGATGTTTTCAGCATCCCCCAGAGAGGCTGAGCCCCCCCACCCCCCAAAAGTGGCACAGTAGTATGGCACTCCCTAGAAGCTTGTGCTCAGGGCAACCAGAAGTGGGTTGTAGCCCACGAAAGCTTATGCTCTAATAAATTTGTTAGTCTCTAAGGTGCCACAAGTACTCCTGTTCTTCTTGCGGATACAGACTAACACGGCTGCTACTCTGAAACCTGTCACCCTGATTACTTGCTCCTAGAACTGGCTCTTATAGCAACTTTCTATATTATTATTGCAATGGGTTTATAACATCGTCTTCCCCAGGACCACTATGTGTAATGATTCGGAAGAAAACTTATTTCCAAGAGGAGAGGTGCGGTGTGAAGCAAAAGAGAACTAACCAGATGATCTTTTAAACCTTTCAGGTTCGTTCAGATTGTAAACTCCTTGGGAGAAAGGCCTTCTCCGGTGTGGACACTACTGTAATCCCCACATAAAACAAACGAGAGTGATCAATAATAAAGCAGGGCGGGGGGGAAAGCGGATGAGTGAGAGTACAGTCCTTCCAGCGCGCACGTCAGCCGCACAGCTCGGCACACACAAGAGCAAAGGGAGCGACACACGCTGTGCCGCCGAGACAAAGGTTTTTGTGAATGAGGAGCAATCTGCAAACCAGAGGGCAGCAGCCTTGTGGGCCTGCGCAATGCCGGCTGGGCGGCCGCATCTTCCCCCCGCTCTCTCTCCTTGGTGTGTAGAGCAGAGCAGAGGGGTGTGGCTCAGCGCAGCTCCCCCGCTCCCGCAGCCGGGCGAGAGCCAGCTCCGCTCGCTCTCGGCCTCCCCTGTTCGCTCCGCGGCGCGTCACAGCGCCAGCCACCAATGGGCGCCGGAGGCTGCCGGGGCGGGGCGGGGAGAAGGAGGGGTGGGGACAGGCCGCGGGCCAATGGGCAGTGAGGATGTTTTCAGGGGCAGACGCCGTGGCGGCCCCTCCCCCGCCCCAGCAGCTCCGGCGGCGGCGCCCGGGCGCGCAGAGCGGGCAGAGTTTCGCAGCTGGGTGGGAGATGCCGCTCTGGCTCCGTCTCCTTGCAGGTAACGCGCTGCGGGGCTCCCGGAGCAGGGCCGGGCGGTCGTGCCTGCCCCGCGTGCCGCCCGCAGGGACCAGGGCTGGTCAGGGGGGCGCTCCAGGGGGGCAGGTGTCCTGTGCACCCGGTAGGTGGCTGGGCTGGGGCACGGGGCTGAGCCAGGTCAGGGGCGGGCGGGGGTGGCTCTGTGCCTCTGTGCCTCGCCAGGTAGGGGGTGGGTTTGGCTCCTGACTTCTGCTGCAGTGGGCGGCGGAGGCAGCATGGAAACCTCGCCAGCGTTACGAACCAGGCTACATCGTGTGTCATTCGTGTGCTGCTGCTCCCAGGACAAAAGAAATACACGGAGCCGCCGCGGCTACAGCTCTGAAAACGTGTGTGTGGCCAAAGCTTCCTGTACTTGCTAGTAGCGCTCTCAGCACCGGTCTCATCCCACCCTTCTCCCACTCCCCTGCTGCCGCCTTCCCCCAGCAGAACAGTCCTCCTCCTTCCGGAGAGTACAGGCTCCAGAGGGCGAGCTCTCTGCGTCTGCCTTTCCCTGCTGTGGAATGGAAACTAGGATCAAGTTTCTTGATTCCCCAAACAATGCTCGTGGCCAGCTATATTCTTATAGCGGGACCATGTGTGGATATCATCGTCTGTACAATGACAGAGGCGTTCTCATGCAGGAGGAGTACTGACTCTCTGGTTTTCTTTACCTGCATAAACAACTGATTCCATCTGAGACACCACAGCCTCATTAATTCACAAATATCAGAGTAATCTGTTCTTGTTACAATGGAGTCTTGAGCTCTAGCAGTATGTCTAGATACGCTGCCAGCTAGTGGAATGTGGTGTTGCATGTAACTAAATATGCAACTTTACTTCTACATGTAAAGGAACCCCCTAGAATGATATTTTATTAAGTGCTGTGCCACACCACACAGCAGTGAAATGGAAATATGCACTGTGACTGTACCAAAAAGAGAGCGGGTGTTGTCAGATCCCAGGTGGTATGGTCCCCTGGCATCAAGCACACAGTTGGGTCCCATTTAAAAAAACAAAACATCTGTGATATATATGATTGTTTCTCCCCCCATATTCAGGGAACATGCTTGAGTGTTTAACAGTTCTGTCCCTGTAATGAAAAACCCCACAGATTGACCAATCCTATATAGAGGTACTATTAAATAATGACCAATATAAATGAAAAAAATGGAAAAAAGCAGCCTGGTTAAGGGGAAACTTTCTGGGAAAGGGGAATTCTGAGCAGCTGCTGAAATCTGTTTTAATTAAGTATTTCTGTAGTGGCCATCATCATCGTATGTAAGCTGTTAGTAGCAATGTATGTGCTTCCTTCTGATTAAGGGTTACAGTTTTAATCTTTCAGTAGATTGTAAACCAGGAGTGGATTACATTTGAAAATATATTTTGCTTTTAGTGGTTGGCCTATTCTGCTCTGCTAGATAGCTTCTTCTGAATCTTTCTTTCTTTCTTTCTTTCTTTCTCAGATTCATACCACTCCACACCTGTATCCCAACAGAATTGGGTACCACAATAGAGGGCTTGAGGGGGCACACCTCAGGTGCCTGTGTGTGTGCACACACGCACATGTACCTACACAGGTTAGGAATGTGTAGACTGTTTCAAGGAACTTGTATGAGTTCCACTGGTAACACTGACAAGCTCTGCAAGCTGAACAGCTATAGAGCAAGGAACTTTATCAGTTCCATTTGCCAAGCCAGCAGAGCTTGTAAACTCCACAAGACAAAAAACTCTAGTCTTTTTCTTTCTTAAAATAAATAAAACTAGGAGATCAAATGCAAAAACCCACCACTAAGGTTCCACAGGTTAAAATCATAAAGTCAAGAAATGCAAAACTTAAGGTTTTGACAGCATTAATAAAGCAGGGTTGCAACATGTACTTACTGTTCTTTTTCCTTATTAAATATATATTTGATTATGTGCCTATTTTATCTTTGTTAGTAAGATGTGTATTCTAAAATATGCATGACGTGCTGCATGACCTAATGAACTTTGCAGTTGGAATCTTAAGTTTGTGCTTCTCGACAAGGGTTGCCAATCCTTCAGGATTGTCCTGGAGTCTCCAGGAATTGAAGATTGTCATGTGATGAAACCTCCAGGAATCCATCCAACCCAAACTGACAACCCTATTCTTGACTGTGCTTTGTTGAATACCAGTTGTAGGGCCTCATTCTTTAAGAACTCTATGCATGTGTTTCCTGTTGAAGTCCCTGTGAGTTCCACACATGGTGTCCTTGCAAACTTAGGCCCTTCATGTTGCATCAACGCAGTTGTATTTGGGTTTATTGTGCCCTAACTGGTATTCATCATCCTCAAAAAACTTTATAAACATTTACTAATCCTCACAAGGCATGTGTTTATGAAATGGGTGGTGGTATACTTATTTGAAAAATGAAACTGAGTCCAAAAAGTAGAGTGACTTGCCCAAGGCTTTTGAGGTAGCATGTGTCAGAGTCAAGATTATAACTCAACTCTATGCTCAGACCATAGTCAGCCATGCTTTTCTACTTTTCTCAAATGTGAAATATAAAATTATGTTCAAAGAGGTTTTGATACCATTTTTTTAAATTTTCCTTTTTACCTTAATGGATTTCAGAATTACATCTCACTCGTGTAAGATGTCATGTTTTCCTATGTAAAACATGTCAGTATGATTTTCATTGCTTTAAGCAAAGCTAATGGTGTTTAAATGTAATTGTACATTTCATGATTATTTCTTTTTCTTCCAGATTTGCAGCCAACATAATGCTGGAGCTCCACACTCGAAACAAGCATTTCACAGAATGGCACAATCAGAATTTAATTTGGATCATGAAATATCATGGTTTGTGCTTCCCTCTTATTGGGCTAAAATTATTGTTGGACTCATTTCCTGCATGTGTTTTGCTAACAGCTACGATGGAGATTTTGTCTTTGATGACTCTGAAGCTATCATCAATAATAAGGTTTGTGTTTATTCTGACTTAAATTGTAGTAGAAAAAATTGATTTAAACTGATACTGCCAACTTAATTAGGCCCCAAATTTGACCAATGCAAAATAAGAATTTTGGGTTGAATTTCTCCTTTACTCCCTCCCTTTCTTATGATGGTCATTTGTCTCTGCAAAGGGTTTTAAAAAGTAAGCCACTATTTATGTAAATAATGCACAAAAGCTATGTGTACTGCGGGTGAAATTAGCTAGATTTGCACAATGTTTGGGCCTGATTCTGAAAACACTTGTGCACATGGATGTGTGCACACGAGACTATTTATGGACCCAGTCTTATTCCCATTAAAGTCATTGGGGGTTAGATTCACAAAGGGGATTTAGGCGCCCAGTGGAATTAACGAAGTTAGGCACCCAGGCTCCCCATGCATTGTATGGAGAGAGTCAGGAACCTAAGGAAGGGATTCACAGAAACCAGCAAGCTGAGCAGGGAGTCACCTAAACTACGCAGTAGAAAATGCCAAGGAGAGGGGCAGGGCTTCATCCCGACCCTCAAAAATGGTTAGATCTCTTAACTGGGGATTGGAGGGAGGTGCCTTCCTCTGCTCAGGATTCACAGACATGAACCCTGTCCTGGAGTTAGATACCCAAGCCAGGTCAGTCCTTGCTTGTAGAAAAAACGGGGAGTGAGAGCCCTCCACCCCATTATTGCCAATACCCTTGCGATTAGGTTACTCACCTGGGATGTGGGAGATCTGGGTTCAAGTCCCTGTTCCAAATCAGGACAAGTGGGGATTCAAACCTGAGTCTCCCACATCTCAGGTGAGTACTCTAATGACTGGGCTATTGGGTATAAGGAGACACACGCACAGCTCCAAAAAATCCTGACCAGCTCTTTCCCAGCTGTCCTTTTTTGACCAGATCTGCTAGGTGTGCTCTGAGCAGGCCTACTGAATAGGTCCCCACATATGAGTTAGGTGGGGGAACACCTAGTCTGAGAATTCCACCAAGGTTTACGTATGGACTAGGGGACTGAGCAGCTCAGCATCATCAGGATTGAGGCTGTTTTGTGGATACTCACTAGCAAAAATTTAGGTGCCTAAGGGACTTTACCGACAAACTTAGGCACCTAGGGAATTTCAACACCTCCAAGGTTAGGCAGCAGATGAATGGGGTTTTGAGGATCTCACTGGTATCTATAATGTTGGACTTAGGTGCCTAACTACCATTTTGAGAGCCTAAATACCTTTGTGGATCTGGTCCTGGGAGTTTTACCATAGGCTTCAGTGAATTCAAATTATGGTTCTTAGGATCCAGTCTAAGTCTGTGGGAGACTTTCTATTGACTCCAATGGGTGATGGATGGAAGCCAAATGGATACGGTTACTCTTGTGCAGAAGTGTTTGCAGGATGGGCTGATGGTGAGTTTCACTCAGCAAGAGTTCTCAAGGTTTTTCATAAGGTAAACCCCAGCCTGAGAGAGAGAGAGTCTCGTGGACCATCTCACTTGTAACATTCCTGTGGCAAATACAACAATTATTTGAGTAGAAAATATTAAGAAAGTATTTGCTTTTTTTAAAACAGTCTTTAATGCACTGCGAATCTTGTTCTTTTTGAAAAACTATTTAGCCAATCATTGCTTACATCCCTTAGCCAGTTTTCAAGCTACATGATTTTAAAGTATAAATCCTGAAATAGATGGTTTAAGGTGTGGTCCTGTAAGATATTGAGTGTCCTCAGTTCCTGAGATGCCTCCCAAGGGGACATTTAATAACTTCCAAGAGTGGGCCCTTGGGTGGGGCCTGGCCTTATAAGAGTGGTCCTAGTCTGATCTAGGAGGTATGAGTGATAGAGGTGGTAAGAGAGGCACATAGAATCAAAAAGAAAAGGAATAGATACAGATACTCTACTCTCTTGACACCAAAAGAATGAAGAGAAAAATGCCATAGTGGTAGCCGAAAAACCTTCTGGAAAAAATATAATCTACAGCAGGGGTCGGCAACCTTTCAGAAGTGGTGTGCCGAGTCTTCATTTATTCACTCTAATTTAAGGTTTCGCATTCCAGTAATACATTTTAAGGTTTTTAGAAGGTCTCTTTCTATATGTCTATAATATATAACTCCACTATTGTATGTAAAGTAAATAAGATTTTTAAAATGTTTAAGAAGCTTGATTTAAAATTAAATTAAAATGCAGAGCCCCCGGCCAGGACCCGGGCAGTGTGAGTGCCACTGAAAATCAGCTCGCATGCCACCTTTGGCACACGTGCCATAGGTTGCCTACCCTTGATCTACAGTATTTTTTTCACAACAGAAAGTATAAAGGTAGCCTACTGCAATTTGCCTTTCAGCATCCCACAGAATTATCGTTGCTCAAATAAATTTGTAGTGTACTTGATAAGTCAGCCATACCCTAAGCTAGAAAAATGTTGGGTCGGGGGGAGTGTCTGCCAAATTGCAATGTAAATACATACAAAGATTATAGAATGTATTGTATTTGTAAAATGACACAACTTGCAGAACCAAATTTTCCCAGGAGATGTATTTGAAGGATAACGATGCAATTTCATTTTCTTAAACTGACATTTAAACCAAGGACTATTGCCTTGGTTTAAATGTCAGTTTAAGAAAATGTAGATGTAGTTTGTTTCAATGCAATTTCTACACTTGTAATCTTCCTCCACTTCTCTCCACATTTACCTGACAAATGTTATTGTTTCAGTTTATCAACACACACGCAAATAAAAAAGCTGTGCTAAAATTCTGGCTGCGGGCAAGGAGAAAAAACTAAATCAATTGCTTAAATAACCTCATTTTTACTTATTCAGCCTGCATTTGAAAATATGGAGATTTAATTTATTTCCCTATCTAAATTTTGACACATTTCTTTAGAAATTGAATGGGATTTTGGAGCCACTGGGACTTTATAATAAAGGGGCTAGATAAATATGTAGAAATATTAAATCAGTACCAAAAATGTAGAGATGAGGGATTATGAATTGGTGGGGAGGGAAAGTACCATAATAAAGGCAGGTTTTATTAAGCAAGGTACTACATGCCATATTTTATTTTTCATGTGAAATACAGCTGATGAAGGCATTCTGTGGATCTGCTGAGCCTTGCTTTGCCAGTATTTTCTTAGGTACCACACTGTGACCCTTTTGTTAACTTGCTATCCCTCCCCCCACTTTCCTGTTTTAATGAAATATATGTTGTTAGTTGGCCCCATGCCTACCGTATCGTGGCGCATTCAGTTATTGGATTTTATTGGTGTTCAAGGCTGTTTTCCAGATGCTTCCTTGTCATTTAAAACCACTTTTTTACTGGTGCACAACAATGATTTGTCTTTATTTATTTTTTTGGCAAAACAAATCATTGGGTTAGCAGGAATTTCAGACACAATGCATCTTTTCCGTAAGCCATTATGTGGAAGAACTGACCCTTCTTCAAGTACTGCACCCTACTGTGCATAGGCTGCTGCTAATCAAATATTTAGGGATTCCTAGGTATCCACTTTCTGTTCCAATGGAGAAAATCATACATAACTTTTCAAATAGATGCGAAGTTCTTACAGTTAAGGAAAAGCAAACAGTTCCCTTTTTTTAGTGTAATCCCGTGAAGGTGAACAAACTATTTTATGTAGCTTTCTCCAAACTTCCAGTGCTTGGTGGTCAAGTTCACCACTTCTGAGCTCTGGAGAATTCAGGTCATAAGTAAGTGGAATTGAATCACAAGGTATTTCTGGATATTTTGCTTTATCTGCTTGTTTCCTACTGAAGATAAAAAATAAACTCGGATTAAATTGTGCAAACTGTTTCCTAGCTGCAGCACTTAAAGACCATGCAAGACTTTTTCTTATAGTTCATATTCTGTTTTATGAACATAATGATGTTGAGTACTGTTTCTTATGGTGGTTAAAAATTTCTGTTAGCACACAACAAATATATTTTGTACCTCTTGTTATTGATACAATCTTGACATGAGAGATGGTATTCAAATTGTAATGCTTTTATTTTAAGAAATATATTAGACTTTCTGATAGCTTTGCATGTTCTATATACTGACTAGTTAATAGCAAACAATTGCAATGGAATGGAAAATCAGACTGTAAGTGGCTTGCAGCGGATCATGGAGGAAGTCTATAGCAGAGCTGAGAATTGAACTCAGGTCTCTACAGTCAGTATCCAGTGTCTTAATCACACAAACATCCTTTCTCTCAGATATAGGAATGCAGTGGAGTTGCAACCTATACATCCCTGCTGAATTCAGTGCTAAACTTGGCCCTACGTATTGTTTAATAACCCTTAGAAAGTACAGTACTTGGCTTCATGTGGTGATGGTGGAGTTTTGGGTTTTCTGGTTTGGTTTGGTTTTTTTACTACTGTGTTAGTTGAATGGGAAATAAGGTAAGCTATAATTGATTGCATCCATAGTACCCGTTCTCCTATTGAAGTTATTCTTTTGGTAGTAATATCTCACTCTTAGGTGCTCTAATGGTTTTGGATCAAACTAAGGGCACATTTTGCTTTCATTTATACCCCACAAGGTTCCACTAACATAAATCAGAGCAGAGTTTGGCACTCTGTGTGTGTGGAGGAGAGGTATGGGAGCTCGGTGGAAGTAAGGTGGCCTTCTCAGCGGAGCAGCTTTATTGATGAATATGAAGCATGCTGTGCTGCTGCACAGAAATTTCTCAGAGGGGATGTGTGTGTGTGTGTGTGTGTTTGTATATACATATGTATACATATACAAAAACATATTTTTAAAGGGCTGCCTTTATGTCCATGTGTGTTCTTCAGATTTTCACATAGTCTCCTATGGCACCATTTACAGTTGAAATAATCAAAATTGCTTCCTTATCACCTTAGTTATGAGATTAAGCAAACTGTACACTTCCATTTTGTAATTGTTTTTAAAAAGTGTGATTTTATTTTTCCTTCATGATGGTACCTAAGAAATTCCTTTCCTAACTACTACTATGAATTTTCTTGAAGAGCGGTACATAGAGGAACTTGCTGATGGGTTTGATATGTCAGAAGCAAAGAGTGCTAGTTGAGTGGGGTTATGTGAAAGTTAAGGAAGCCACCCAACAGGATTTTAAAAAGAGCTAATCACTGGTTGCCATCTTTAGTCCTTGCTGTATATCTATCTAGCTTTCATTAATGGTTCTCCTACTGGTGCTAGTGGAAAAATGGCAATTTGCAACAGCTTGTGGTGTTCCTATTTCCAAAGATCCTATCTCTAAAATAAGATATTGTACAAAAATAAAGATATTTTAAATATATTTTACACTAGAGCTGTTGGGTCAGAACATCAACCGGTGGAAATCAGCGTCGCTCCATTGAAATTCATGAAAACATGCTGATTTATGCCATATGAGGATCTAGTCCACAATAATTAAAGGAATAGAAGAGGGTATTGAAAAGGCTTGGAACTATCAATCAGGTTTCAGTAGCCAGTCACTAAAAGACTTGATAGAAAGTGTTGTCTATAAAATATGGTCATGGTGGTGCCCGTTTGCTTTGTATGTAACTGTTCTCTTTCCAACTACTTTAACTAAATTGAAATGTTAACAATGTTGGTTCTTAACGTGTGTTCTTTCAGGACCTCAGAGCAGAAACTCCACTTGGTGACCTGTGGCATCATGACTTTTGGGGTGGCAAACTCAGCAGCAATACCAGCCACAAATCATATCGACCACTTACTGTCCTGACTTTCAGGTGAGACCTGGTGTCGTGCCTATAGTACTGGGTTTGGAGGTTTATTTTGTTAACTGACTTTTTTTGTTTTGGAAAATAAGAGACTTTGAGGGAAGTGAAATCTCTGCTGCAACTTATTTGCAGTACAGCTACTACCTTGCTTAACTCCAAAGACTTGATCGTGCAATAAGCTCCATGCAGGTGAACTCCCACGTCCCACAGCTGTTGCAGGTTCGGAACCAAAGGGTGAAATTCACCCTTATGCAGAGGGCCAGCACAAGGGATTTAATTGATGCATAGACCTTGTGTTGGTGCTCTGCATAAGCGTAAGTTCTGCCCAGTAGGAAGAAAAGTGGAGTCTGGATAGATGAGAACATTATTCATAATTGTTTCTATAATTAATATAAATTATATAATACCTCCTACTTAAATTTACTCCAGAGTCACGTTTAATATACCAAGAAAAGTATCCCCACCTCAGATTCTGTAATTGTCTCTTTTCTCTTTAATCACTGTAATGTCTGAGCAGCTTCCACACATTATCAGTTTAAGGTCTGAAGACCCTTCTATGATCTAAACCAGTTTTTCTCCCTTTTGCTCCATTTCTTCTTCCCTTCTTTTTCCTATGGCAAGAGGTGCTGTGATATTAAACAGTAAGAATGTAGCTAGAGAAATTTATTCATGTCACCAGAACCCTTTGGTGGAAGTAGACTGAACTGTATACATCCTGGTTGATGTATACATAGATTAAAAAACAGAACAAAGCTATGTGCCCAGCTTTGTGTTTATCAATCTATTTTAAGTATATATAGAACATCAATATAGCTTATAATCTAGGTGCTAAAATGCAGTGAGATAAGAAGTATAAAACTAAACAAAAATGGGCTCTGTTCTCATTTTCCTGGGGTTCGGTTGCATTTTGATCTCTGCCCATCTACTGTAACCTCAGCTTGACAGTTTGTTTTTTAACTATTGACCCTGTCTTCCCCCCAATACACAGTTTTAATATACTTTCCTGCTATATATTAATGTATCTTTGTACATATATTGTTGCTTTCTTATAATAGCTGTACTGGAGGCAGCGTGGTTCAGTGAACAGAGCACAGGTCTGGGCGTCAGTAGACCTGGATTCTTTTCCCTGCTCTGTCACTGACTTGCAAAGTGATGTTGGGCAAGTCACTTTGCTTCTTTGTGCCTCTGTTTCCACTCCCAGCCTTGTTCTTGTCCATTTAGGTCATAGGCTCTTTGGGGCAAGGGCCATGGGACTTTCTCGCAATGGCTAGATTGTAGAAGTTTACAGTTTACAGTCTATGTGGGGGTGGGGCGGGGGGTGGATGTAGCTGCACTGTCCTACAAGCAGACCAAGGAGACTGAGTTCCATCCATGCTCCCTATTTGCTTGGGAAAGGAGTAAGTAACTTCACCCTTGTCATGGAGCTGCTTACTGCATGCTGTGAGCCTGGCCAGCCACTCCCCCTGGTGAGTAAAGGGGGCAGATCCAGGACTCCTCCCCACCCACTTGCTCTCAGCAGGGAGTATTGGGCAAGTATTCCCCTGCTCAATTTGTGACTCCAGCTGTAATGGTGAGAGAAGAGTCTGCATGGGACCTTACTTTCCTTTCCTCCCCTGCATGGTCAAGGAAGGGCTGTGACCATGCACTGTCGGGTCCAATCTCAGTCCAATCTAGGCACCACTGTAATACAAATACAAATAATGTAAACGTCTGGGTGTTTGAAATGCCTATTACAGGCTTCCATATATTACATAAAACATACATTATAAAATTATTCCTTTCCTCCTGCGGCCTCTAAGGCTCATTCTGACTCCAATAACACCCTGGTTAATTTAAACAGAAAACGTACGCACAAGTATTTAAAAATCTGAAACCGTAGAGGAGCACGTGGAGGTAGCCAGTAAAATGCTATTTCCTCAAGCAAGAAATTGGCCTTCCCTAACTCCCTTAAGACTTTGCTTTTATGTGTATTACACATTTATAACGGGTTAGATCATCCTAATGAACTCCACTTACGCCAGATGCAGGTTGGCTAGACATACTAGGTGAAATCCATTATCTAAGTTAAGTTTCTGTATGTTTTTAGCATATTGCTTGTATTATACAGAAAATTGTGGTACACTTTTTTCCCCTTCAGCTTTCCTACCCAGAATAAGCTCCTACACTGGACCTTTATCCAAACAGCCTGACCAGTACTAATTCCCTCTCACACCTCTCCAGCCTACTTTCCTGATGTCTTTCCACCCGCACTCCCATTCCTTGTCCCCAAAAGAATGCTGCATCCACATACACCCTTTAAATAATAATTATTTATGTTGTGCCTTTTCCTTGTGCAAAATCCCAAAGTACATCACTTAACTGTATGTGTAGAGCACCACTGAAATGCAGCCACCACTGGGGTGGAGAGTGAAAACCCAGCAGTGAGTAGGCCATACACACTGGAAAAATTTTGGCCAAAGATCCTATGACAAATCTTTTTTTTTTTTTTTTAAACTGAAAGCTTCATGGGGTCTTTAGTGTCTATGCAAGTCAGTTAAGACCTCTGTGTGTGAGTGATGTGGACTTTTTTTTGTAAACATTTATTTTAAGGTATAATCTGAAAGAACAGTCTCATCTTACACCATCCTTCCTGCTCGCACCCCCAGGAACATTCATGTGCACACACTATCTCTGAAGTTCAAAGATGCCCTCCAGGAGATTGGGCTGCTTTTCTGCAGGACTCTCCAACTTTCTAATTTTACACAGGGTTGTGTCCCAGAGCACTATTATAACATGCAACTTTAAAGTTATGGCACCAACTGAGAAGCAGCCACAGTCGCTGTTTCCCATTTGGGATCTTGTAAAGGTAGTGGTGGTGCAAATTGGCACTGGTGTGAGGGTATGGGTGTTATTCTGTAGGGAAATGCTCTGTTTGGGAAAGGATCAGGGCCTGGTAGCTGCAGGCTAGGAGCCTACAGGGATGTTTGGAGATAGAACCATGGTAAGGTGGGTGTGTTAGATATTATTTAAAATGTACTTTTAATATTAAGCCTCTTGTACAAAGGCTATTTCTCTTTCTTCAGGAGTGTTTAGTTTTTCTTTGTGTGTCTCCAAGCTCTCCTCTGACTCTTAATCTCAATGTTTTTGTTTTTATGTAGAATTAATTACCTTTTTGCTGGAGGCTTTCACCCAGTGGGTTTTCATGTCATCAATATAATACTGCATTGTGCTATCTCTGTATTAATGGTTGATGTCTTCTCGATATTATTGGGTGGGCTGCAATACAGCAGTAAAGGAAGAAGGCTAAACCTTGCTCCAAAAGCATCTCTTCTAGCTGCTTCACTGTTTGCTGTGCATCCAGTGCATACTGAATGTGTAAGTACCTAATACTTAGATCTTCGTATGTTTTATATCTCCAGAGTTCCTGACCAACGCTAATTAATCTTGGAACACTCTTATAAGTTACACACTGTATCTGTCATTACTACACAGAGTATCTATTACAGTTTTGCATGTATTACATTGAGAATCATGTAATATTATGGTTAATACGCTCACAAGTTAGTGATTCTTCAGAGCAAGTCACTATTTAGGACAAAAAAAGTAAAGTACAATAGATAAACACTATTGTTTCAGGCCATCCATCTTTAGTTAGTGGATAAAGAATACATTGCTGGACATGCTATCTCATGAACAGTAGAGGAGAGGCATGAATAAACTGCATGCAAGGGCTTAATCACCGTTAATTCCTTTTTTTGCTTTACATAAACTGGAGTCTCAACTAGGGGTTTGTAAAAATACAAAACAAAAATTTGATAGCGGTCACTTTAATCTAGCAGAAAAAGGAATAATAAAGTCCAGTGGCTGAAAGTTGAAGCTAGATAAATTCAGACTGAACTAAGGTGCACGTTTTTAACAGTGAGGGTCAATAACCATCGGAACAATTAACCAAGAGTTGTGTTGGATTCTCCATTAATGGGAATATTTTAATTAAAAACTGAATGTTTTTCTAAAAGATAGGCTTTAGTTCAACAGTAGTTATTGGACTTAAGGAGGAATTAATTCAAGGAAGTCCTATAGCCTGTGTTAGGCAAGAGGTCAGATTAGATAATCACAAATGGTCCCTTCTGACCTTAAAATTCATGAATAATCATAATCCAGCAGGAGGCATTTTAACTGCCTTTCCATTGTAAATTACTAAAGAGTTTTCATTCTAACATTCAGTCTCTGCCCTAGAAGTAAGTGCTCTTAAGTTTGGTGCACATTATTTTCCATACATAGCAAAGGGATTTACTCCACCACTTGAGCCAGATCCTTCGCCCTGCTCCATCCCTTTTGCGCAATGCTGTTGGTGAAAAAGAAAGGGACCCCTATATTAAACAGCCTGCTGGGGAATTGCTGTTGTGCAGGGGGATCCTTATGTACAGAGCTCTACATCAGGCTTTCCTGTCCCCCACCCTTAGTAAGGAGTGTGACCAGAGCATTCTGCATTTCAGCAATCTAGAGAACCATGGCTACCAGTGTAAAGTTACGTGAGGGTGAAAACTACTCTTGGTTGTCCCAAAGACCAGATGTAGGGCAAAAAGGTGGTGGAGAGTGCAGCTTCTGTGCACCTGGGAATCCGTGAAATCTCAGTGCAGCCTGAACAATAGAATTACTACCTAGTCCTTGATGATATAAACTGTTACATATATTTGTTTAAATTGGGCTCTAAATGTTACTAAGGCCCCAATTCTGCAAACTAATCTGCATGGGCTCAGGGGGTCTGTTTGTGTATATGAGCTTGCAGGATTGGGAACTATAAAATTTGTTTATATTTTGGAAAGAAGAACCTAGCCTGCTGAAAATAAACATGCCTTTTCTAAGATCAGATGGTGCACAGATGTACTTAATCTGCTAAACAATGAATTGTAAATCTTTTACACTCAATATTTTTAACTGTAACAATCAAGACATTGTGTGCTTCCAGCACATACATGCATGCGTTTCTCACCCCTCAAATAGCACTTCCCAGGAGGCTGAAAACTCAGTTGCTTTGAAATCATGACAACCCGTCTCTAAAATTAGATGGCATGTTTTGACACATGATAACTGTGAAAAGTTTGTCAGTTTCCTGTTTTGATTTTTGGTATGTTCAAAAACAAGGAATTTTAAAGCTTTCATATGTAAAATGGATATTGAAAAGTTTAGTCTTGGTAATGTCTGAAGATAAAATTTATGTCAGTATGATTTTTCTGAGTAGCAGGTAAGTACTTCTGCTGTATAGTTTTGTCTTTTAAAAAACAAAAAATGTGTTGAATTCTTCCTGTTCAAACATGAGTGATTAAAATATTACCTATTGCATGGAACTTTGATAGCTAGTTTGATCATAAAATTAAAACTCTGTGTGTTGCCTTGAGACCAGAGGCTATGGGCCTGATCCTGCGCCTCTGTCTCACACAAGGAGTGCTGTTGAAGTCAATGAGACAATAGGTATTAGAGGACCAGGCCCTTTGCTGTAACACATTGATGTTTATTTTTAGAATTGATTCTTTTACGTCATTAGCTGATAACAGTTCCTGAAACAAAACAACACTTTGACTTTCACCTTCAAAGCGCATTACAGCCATTGAGTTAATCCTCACAACACCCTTATGAGGTAGAGAAATACTATTATCCTTAATTTACAGATAGAGAAACTGAGGCAGGGGTTAAGTGGCTTGTCCAAAGCCACACAGGGTTCTTTCAGATCTGGAATTAGAATTCAGCAGTTTCTTCCCCAAAGGCCTGAATTAAAAGCTCATTTGAAATCGGGGGGATCTTTCCATTGACTTCAGTGGGTTTTCGATCAGTCCCCTGGTCCTGCACTCAAACCACTAGACCTTTCAGCCCTCAAAAATTCTATTTAAGTGATGCAGTTTACTCATGTCAGAGTAGCACAGCCTTGCTCCAGAGTCTGCATTTCACTCTGAACCCTGTGCTTTGCCCAAGAGAAGACTAGAGAACTCCAGTGAGGCAAGTGGGGGAGGAATTCACCTCTTTCCACTCCTCAAAAAATGGCAGAGCAGCAGCATAGCCTGAGTAGCCTCTGTAGTTCTTGAGTCCCCTCCCAAAATAAGGGGGTGAGGAGGAGAACTGGTGGGTCCAATCCTATTTCCAAAGATCTATGCTGCTCCAGAGGCTCCAGCAAAATTGGGCTCCAGCACTTTGGCTTGAGCCAAACCTGCTGAAGTCACTGGAAGGACTCCAGGGTTTTGGATCCCGATCTACAGGTGCAGACCCCCTGCCTGGGTTCTCCCCGCAACATAGCAGAACTGTTAGTGAGACTAGGTGATTCTTTGGAAGGTACCCCACATGTAACTGATTCAGATTATATAAAAAGTGTGTGTAGAGATTGGGGGAAGATCTTTAGGCCCTCTTTCACCCTCTCCCTTCAGCTGTAATATGTACTCTTCTGAAAGCTGAAATTCTTTCAATTTCTGGTTTGAGGTTCCACAGCTGTATGTTTGCTAGGGCCCAAAAGTTGTCCAAGAATTATACAAATATACAGCCTGATCCATGACAGTCTTTTCATTTACCTGAATAGGCTTTGGATCACGCCCACAATCCCCCCCCCCCTTTTTTTTAAATATTAGTAAATTTTCAGTGAGTAAAAGCCAAACCATCGACCGGCTTCTTCTGTCGACAAACAAATATTCCTCCAAAATCAGGGAAAATGCCCATGGTCTTTATTTTATTAAATAAAATAAGTTTATTAAAACAATTTACAGGAATGAAAGTGACACAAAATATGTCCATTTCATATTTTCAGTTAATTATATTTCTGCGTTTCCTCACGTATTATCAAAAATATTTTTTAAAGAAAAAACAAAAAGTAAATCCTTTTTTCTTTTTCTTTTTTCAAAGGTTGCAGGGATTGTTGGCAGAGCAGACCTGCTGTGTGCCCTGTTCTTTTTGTTGTCTTTCCTTGGCTACTGTAAAGCCTTTAGAGAAAGTAAGCATTATGTTTGCCTCTTTTGTGTAATTATTTTATTCACAGCCTCTGTAAAGTACAGTAAACTAAACCATCAACTTGACATGAGCTATTTTTACTGCTGTTTAAATTATCAGGAAATACAGAAGATCTGTTTTAACAGGTACATGCCACTAGAGGAAATGAGAGAAACTCTATACCTGACTCCTGTTGCACATTAGAGACATATTTTATGTAAAAGGTTTGTTTTGTAACAGGGCTTATTTTTTATGAACATAAAGGAATAAATCAGTTTTAACCGATACATCTCTGGGTATAAATTGACAGGCTGACTTTCCTATTTTAATCTTTTTGGCATGCTTGTCAACATTATGCTGGGATTGTTTACACTAGAATGAACTTTATAAGCCCTACTTGTATTTTAATATACAGCCAAGTCCCGCTCACTTTACTTACGTGACTAGTCCCTCTGAATTCAGTGGAAGTGCTTGTGCATTTACCCCCTTTTTGACCCAAGCAGTTAATTAAGGTTCAGAGTCCTGGAAATGTTCCGTTTGGGAGAAAAGGTTGATGATGGAGTCTATTTTTTTTGATGCAACGTTGATACATGCCTTATAAATAAACAAATCCTGCTCCTCCAAATGCAGGAGGAGCCAAAGGCAAAAGGAGAAGTTTCTTAGCTTACAGGCCCAAGCTTATTGTCAGCCAGCACCCTGATCCAGACTACTACTACTCTTGGGGTCATACCATGCTTACAGTCTTCACCTTGGATTTCTTCAGGTGCTCTCTCTCTCTCTTTCTGGTCCTCTTTTGCCTTCTCTCTCACGTACACTCTCCCCTTACGCAAAACAATACTCAGCAAAACTCCCTGTACTCTCACAATCCAGGACTCCTGGGCAGGTTCCTATAACCCTTTTTTCTTAGCTGCAGGTTTGTGATTAATATATCATTACAGTTATGTTAATTGATGGGTGCAAATGCACCCTCCAATCTCCAGGTTTTAACTCAACTTAGAACAAGGTTTCAGCAAGCCCATAACATATTTAAGGTGTACTGAATTTGGCCCATAGGCTTTAGTTCACATCACCTGTATTATTTTAACATGCATAGACCTTTCAGAGACACTCTTCCAAGCGAGCTCTGCTGTGGTATTTGATCTGAAAGTAATTTGGTGGTACAGATACTTCGCTTGAGAAAATATCTTGGGGCCCTATTTAACAGAAGTGTCTAAAAGAATACATTAATGTCTGATTATGAAGTTATACATATGTGTACAGAGCATTGAAAATCTGGCTATAGCATCTTAAGGTGCTTCTGTCAGAAATGTGGGTGGGGTTAAGTCCCTATTTAGTGGCTCTGTGAGTGCTGTGATAGAAGAACTTTGTTATAATACTTCTCTAAGATATGATAGACTACTGGCCACTTAAAATGATTTTTAATGGCTGCTGTTCACTTCTAAATGTTTGTGTAGCTGGTGACTATGCCAACTAAACTGAGCTTAATCAGGAAACTCTACACCATCACTCTCACAATAAATAGTCCAGACACCATCTTGTATTTTCTGTTTACTTCTCTCGCTACATATTTGTGTCAGGAAAGGTCATTGGAGGTTTTTAAAAACAAGTTAGACAAACACCTGTCAGGGATCGTCTAGGTGTACTTAATCCTGCCTCTGTGTGGGGGGATGGAGTAGATGACCTCTTGAGGTCTCTTCCAGATCTACATTTATGTGATTCTATATGCTATATTTCCCTGCAATCACTCTGTACTAAATCAAATAAATTAAAGGCAACTTTGTGCATGCAATAAGACCCTATATGAGACTTGTCTGCCAGTTTGTTGATGCTGGTAGATATGTGGCAGAGGTAGAACGCCACTAGAAGAACACAGGAACAAAAAATTAGCATGACTCTTGGAGACTTTAAAATAACAATTTTACTATGATGAGTAGACTGAAAATTATTGAAAAGAATGTTTAGGCTCTGATCCTACGTATTCTGAATATTTGTGCAATACAAAAAGACTAGCCAGGCTGTTTTAAGAAGCCTTGGTTACTTTATTAGCCACCTTGTGCAGAAACCTCTGCCAGCGATGTAGTGGGGGGACCCTTCATTGTGTAGAGGGTATTCAGAGTACTGCTTGGACAATCTATTTGAAACGATGAATTGCAGACAACTGTCTTCATGGTACTACTGACAGGAGAAAGAAAAAGTAAAGCTGGAGAAAAATTCCATGAAAGAAACAGTATCATCTTTCCTTAACCTCATCCTTGTCCCTTGAGGTCAGAAGATGGGAACTCTGTTTTCTGAAGCAATGTCTTGCGGTGGCTATGGGGCTAATCTTTGAAAATGCTGACTCTTGTGCTTTTAGCAGACTCCTATAGAGTACTTAAAACAGTGTGTTGTGTGGGATAGATGTGGCATTACATCAATACTAGTGACCTTCTAAGAATATTCAACGTTAACAGATACAGTTAGTCTTTATTAAGCTGGTTTATCAGGGAAAGCCCAATCTGCCTGCCTTTTATCTTCCAGGCCAATTCAGCTCTCCCAAAGTTCATAATGGCCCTCACCGTACCACCTTTGGCACTGTTTGGGGAAAACAATCAAGGCTTTCTTCATGCCCAAGAATTGTATCCAAGCTTTCTGCTCATGGCTCTCCCCAAATCTGAATTCAGTTGCCTTCTCCTAGGAGCCTTTCGTAACTGCCTCAGCTCATGCATCACAGATTCAGTCTGGGGAGTCATAAATGAGGGAATATTTGTTAAAGATGTAGTGAGATACTGTGGAAAGCAGTAGCAGGCCGCATGGAAGTTGGCAGGAGGAGCACAGGTGCAGGAGGGTGCTCCCCCCACCAGCTTACACACATATTGGCACAGGCTGGTTCTGCTCTTAAAGCGGAGTTCTAGTCTGAAAAGTGAGTGTAAAATGCCCACTGTATGCTTTGGTGTTTGACTGACTTTCAGAACAAATGTAGTTTTTGTAAGGAAAAAGATGTGGGTTCCACTTCTCCCCCACCAAATATCCCTGCAAACTCAGCCTCCTTAGACTCAAACTGGGTTCCTTCTTTCCACACACCTTCGCCAGTAATAAAGATGACCCAATTAGGCCCTCGGTGATACTTGTGGACCCATTGCCTTAGTGGGTTTTCACACTGATCAGAGTCTGAACAATTCTGCTGATATGCCAGCTGCACAACTGAGTGTGTACCCTGGGGGTCAGGCACACTTGTGCAGCCGGCACTTTAGTGTCCACTGCAGTGTCCTCGCTTCTTTTTTTAAGAGAGATAGCTAGCGTACAGCTGAACTGCAGATCACACCGCTGGCTGCAGTATAGATGTCCTCTTAACTGTGGTGGTTCTGCAGGGCATGCAGGAGTAAAAACAATAAAAACAAGGTAAGCGCATACGACTGAATGTTTAGAAAGAACAGACCTGTTAAGCAATAAGGTGTCTTTTTTACATTTTTGGGAGTCAGACCTGAAAAGGTCCAGAGAGGGAGCTGGCACTGCCTGGGAGGGGTGAAGTATTGAAGCTGTTCCAGGGGTGCGGGAAAGTAGGAGAAGTTGTCAACCTGGAAAACTTTCAGGAAAGAAGAATGTTTTTTGTGGTTTATATTCTAGCACGCTTGTCTAGTTTTGTTTACTTGTGACTTTTGTCTGGATTGTCGAACAGACAGACTCTGTTTTAACTGGAGCCTTTTGTATTATATTTAAGAAAAATGCATCAGGATATAGTGTATAATTATGTCTTGTGTGTCCCGGCTCTAAATTTCTCTTACTCCCTTTTCATGGTATTTGATGTCACTAGAACTCCTCCATAGAATATCATTATATTTACATGGCTACTAATCCATTTTCTCATTCTCTCCCTCTATTTTAAAACACATTTACCTGGGACTGAAAATCTACTCTGGCTTTTGGAAAAAGCAAGAGCTGACAACTGTTTGGATATAGTAGATCCTGTAAGACAGTTGTAAATTATTGACTTTAAGTTGGTTGAATTTTAATACACTGTACTTAGGGGAATTAATAAAGAGATCTATAATGTTCATCCTGCCTTGCTTTGTCCTCAGCCCTGTAATCAATCCTGTTGTGGGTGTTTTGCTCTGTGGATTTGTGATAATTGTGGGATGATATTAACTTGAGATTCACTGCATGTGAATAATATTTGGCCAAGATATTAACCAAAGGATTGTACACTTCGTTCCTATATTGTGCACATGCTAAAAGTGACTTTGTTCTGCTTTTGCTTTTTATTCAAAGTTTAAAGTTTCTGGTTAATATTCTTTTCCACCCACCTCTTACTGTCTTTAATGTGGTATAACATTCAAAGTAAAGTAGAGTGATATGCATTTGCGTGGTTCTACTACTCATATTTTGTTTGGACTGGAAATATTCATCTCTTCTACGTGAAGATTACCATTATAGTATTGAAGCAGACTCTGTGAACTATTTCTGTTAGTTGTTTTGCAGTTGGCAGATGACTGTTCTTTTGCCATTAAACACTTGGGGCCTGATTTTTCAGAGAGGGGTGTGTGTGCAGTTCATGTGTCTGCACATCAGGTGTCTCCTATGTGCATGGCTAATTTTGAAAATCTCAGCCTTGTTTTATTTCTCCTCTTCCTGTCTAAAATAATTGTGTAGCTTTTCTATGTAGTGTGAAATGAGTGGCGCATTTCTCCCCTGACATGGTTGTAGGTGAATGATAGATAGGGCTCCATATCTGTCACGGATTCCATGACTTTCCGCCACCTCTGTGACATCTGCAGCGGCCAGTGTGGCTGACCCTAGGGCTGGCCCCAGGGACCACCCAAGCAACAGCCGCAATGGTGGGAGTAGCTGCAGCTCAGCGGCTCCCGGCAGCGGCCCCGGGGGTGGCCAGAGCAGCAGCGGTTGGGTGGCTCTGGGGGCAGTTGGAGAAGCCGCTGCTCAGTGGCCCCTGGCAGCTGGTGCTGCTGTCCCTGTCTCTTCCCCCTCCCCCCCCCCCCCCCACAGGCCCCCCCTGGCCCCCCCGAACCACCCCCCCCCCCCCCCCCCAACTAAGATTTAATCAGGGGTATTTATAGTACAAGTCCTGGATAGGGCATGGGCGATGAATTTTTGTTTATTGCCCATGACCTGAACTTTTACTTTTACGAAAAATACACATGACTAAATCGCAGCCTTAGTGATAGATGAAGTGATCCCCTTGTAGAGCAGTTTACGTTTATATACTTAGATTAGGGATTCTTGGGATACACATATCCATTAGGACCTCAAAAGGCAATGGCACTCCCTGCTCTAATTTAGTCACTAAGGGTATGTCCATACTCTGAGCTGGAGGTGCAGGTCCCACTCGAGAAGATATACTCGCCCTAGCACTTATCGCACTAGTGTGCTAACGAGAGCGTAGCTGCGGCAGCAGAGCAGGTTAGCTGCACTGAGCACGCGTGCAGGGTCTTGGATGATTACATGATGGGGGCGGCTAGCCTCTCCTGCAGCTCGTGCTGCTGTGGCTACATTCTATTTTTAGCGCATTAGCTTGATGAGCACTAATGTGAGTGTGTCTGCTTGAGCTGGAAATCACCCTCCGCCCCCAGCTCGAAGTGTAGATGTCCTAAGAATATGTAGCTGAACTGAACAGCAGTGCTAGATGGAGCCAAAGAACTGGAGATGAATGAAGAGGTCTTGGTCTTAGGAAATTTGAGGTTAAATTCCAATTGCAGATACTATCCTGGTCTCTTTGGACCAGTGAGTTCTTACCTCAGGTCTCTGAAGCTGAAGGGAAAGTAGCCTAAATCAGTCAGCTGAGACTTGTGTAATGGAGCTTGAAAATGGACAGGTCTTTCCTTGAGAAAGGAAAGAAGGAAACTACACATGGTAACCAGAGGGCTGTGGGTTGTTTTACGGTATGTAGTTGGGTCATGCACTCTACATTAGTGGTCCCAAAGTTTTATATTGGTGACCCTTTTCACACAACAAGCCTCTGAGTGCAATCCCCTTTATAAATTAAAACACTTCTTTTTATATTTAACAGTATTATAAATGTTGGAGGTGAAGTGGGGTTTGGGGGTGGAGGCTGACAGCTCGTGATCCCCTGAGGTGTCATGACCCCCAGTTTGAGAACCCCTGCTCTAGATGATACTTTCTTCCTTGTTTGGTTGGCCAGTCCAAAACCTGAGTGGCTTATTGGTTCAGGACATTGCTTAATTTTTTTTTCTCTTGTTGAACCATAATAATAAATGTGAGGTCTCTCCAAAAGAGAAGAGTTAACTTTGCTTTCTTAAGTGCTGCGGTATGTCCCCTCAAAAACACGGCTGCTGTCACCTTACAATCCAAGCTGTCCATCAGTTGCAGTAGAAAAGCCTAGGGTCAATTAATTCCACAGTGTGGCGCACCCGGTGTATGCAGTATTACTTAGATATGTTCACCCACCACAGTAATCTGAATGGATGACCATCCCATAGTGGTTTTTCTCCAGCTCATGTGGGTTGGTCATTCAGTCACCTGGACTCTTGCCCTTATTCTTGTTTTAAGAAGCAGCAGTCTTAAGATCTCTTTATGTATAAGTGCAAAACACTGCATTGATTTCCAGCTTTTTGAACAGGAATTTAATGCACACTTTGTTTCTTTGGCTTATTTACAATCGTACCCGTCTGTTAGTGTGGCACTATGCCCACTCACAATATGGTGTTCTGCTTTCAACTAGGTACAGGTGCCAGCCAAAGATTGGTTTCCTTTTCTGACAGAAGATCTTAGTGGGAAGCAATGCAATGTTAAGGGAATGTGCTTCATTAAATTGATTACCTCGGTTGGTATGTGTATCTTATAATAATTATTAGCACTTATACTTTACAATGTTTTACACTTTCAGAACGCTGTTCAACAGTTAATTGATGGCATTGCTAAGTGCCTTTCTTCTGGATCTATTTTTCCAGCCTAGCTCACTACTGACACTTCTGCATGAAGAATAAAAATTATTGAGCCAAGGAAAAACACAAGAAAATGTATATTTAAATCTTAGAGTACAGTACTGTCCTTTTTGAGAGAGCAAGAGGAAATAAAGGGACTGGAATTGCATTTATAAAGGAGAGGAACTTGATTTTTATTTCTCTTTTCATGCTGAGCACTTTCAACATCTAGGAGTGCTTGTACTTAACCAGATTATACCTGGGATGCTGAGATGATTCTGGCTTCTGAGAATCAAGGTGTGCCCAAGAAGTAGTCTCTGCTTCTTGTGTATATAAGAGAGCAAAAAAAAAAGTAACAACAAATGTAAAATAGGTGTGATGTTAGCATCTATCTGGGACTGTGGCAATTCGAGCTGGAAACTTGAGCTGGTTTTCCCCTGGCCTCTGGCATTACAACACAATAGGAGCACGCATCCATGCTCAGGGGAAACATGAGTTTTATCTTACTTCATGTGGAAATTTTGCCCCCATATGTATGTGATGAGGATAGAAGGATGGAGAAAAATAATCTTGTTCTATTGTGGCTATCAATTTGAAAACTTTCTTTGTAGTAGATACTTTCTTTGTAGTAGTAGATACTCAAACATGAAATTACTCATCTTTGAAAACTGGCTACAATCCTTTATAATGAGGCTTTTAATTTTGCATTTGTTTCATATTCGTCATATTACAATAGTGCCTGGAGGGCCCAGGATTTGGGCCATTTTATTTGAGATGTTCTATCTACGTGTAGAAAGAGAGAGCCCCTGTCCCAAAGATCTTAATCTAAAGCGGACACCTGAACAAAGCGTGGGAGAAAGGAAGTATTATACCCCCATTTTACAGATAGGAAATCAAGGCACAGAGAGATCAAGGGTCACTGGGAGTCTGTGGCAGAGCTGGGAGCTTTGAACTCAATATCCTGAGTCCTAGTCAAATGCCTTAATCATAGGATCATCCTTTCTTTCAAGTAAGCAGAGTCGTTCAGTTTCCTAAGTCTGTATTTCCATGCTGGACTGGAATAACCCTTCAGTGGGGTACATACTAAGCCAAATGCATCCCTGGGTTCACTTATCAAAACCTTCAGCATAGTTACCCCAAAGATGAATTTAGCTTGTTTTTATGTTGTTTGCTTGTATACTATCCGTATTTCAAATAAAGTCCTTTCTGTTTGGCTGAGACTATCCAGGTGGTGTCAGGGATCAGGGTCTGCAGCAGACGCAGTCTACTGACAACCCAGCAAGTACAGCTGGCCTGCAGCAGGCTACTTGATTGACGACACCATATGATTGGTCAGGAAGGGTGGCTGACTTTTAAGCCCAACAGCAGCTCTCTGCCTGCTCAGTGCATATCATGCCTGCTGCTGCACTTGCTCCTGTTCCAGTTCCTGCTTCCAGTCCCTGCTCTTGCTCTGTTCCGCTCCAGCTTTGGCTCCTACCTCTCCAGAACTGATCCTCTGCTCTGGCTTACGACTCTGGTTGACCCTCAGTCTCTGGCATTCGGCTCCTGTCTTCAGTACCGATCCTCTGCTCCACCTCTGACTTACGACTCTGATTACATTCTGGCATTTGGCTATTGATTCTTGACTCGTTCCTGGCCTCTGCCCACCGTGGACCCAGCTCTAATCAGTAGACTGAATTTTCCCTTTAACCACATACCGCCCATGGCCCAGTCTCTAACAGTTGGAGCAGCCTCCCAAAATAACAAGGCTAGGGGTCCATCTCGCTGACATAGATCCCACCCAGGCCAGTCCTTCATTAGCAGAGTTGGTAGGGGCTCTATGAAACTTGCAGGTGCAGGGGACATCAGTGGGTGCCCCAATTCCAGCCCTCTGGGAACTGAAGATCCTGCTGCCAGAAAAATTTGACTATGATCGCAGCCAATTCTGAGCCTTCCTGAACCAGTGATGGCTCCTGTTCTTATGTCCCCTTTGTTCCCTACTGACCAGGCTTGGGTTGGGCTTATTAATTTATCGACTGGGGAAGTCTTGGCTTAGGCATCTGCCCTTTTGGAACAGTCCCGCCCTCCTGGGCCAGTTGGAGGGGTTTATTCAAGCAGTGTTCGTGATCTTTGCTGACCCTCACCGCTCTTGAACTGCCAAGGCTAAACTTCAACTGCTGCAGTAGGGGTGTTGATTCGTAGCCAAATTCCACCATCTGTCCATGGATGCTGAATGGAACGAGACAGCACGGCGCCACCATTTCCGGCTAGGATTGAACAAAGCTGCTGAAGATGAACTGGTGTGGTTCAAAGCGCCATCTAGTCTGGACATCCTGAATAATTTGTGCATTCGAATTGACAACCACCTGGCCAAGCTGTGCCATGAGCGTGGTTCAGCCCTCTGAACCCTGCCAACACCCTGGACTCTGACTCTTCAACTGTGCAGTTCGCTCCAGAACCCAGGTGGTTTGACCAGGTCTGCCCACGTCTACCTTTTCTAGAGAAGCACAGACGCCGAGTGTCAGGGCTGTTCTTATATTGCAGATACTTCTCAGTGTTATGTCCAGCAAAGATCATGCCGGTCGTTGGGTCAGGAAGATGCCAGGCCCCAGCCTCGATAGAGTAACCTGTGGTGGACCACTCTCATCCCTCCTTTGGAAATTCTTGGCTCCCACGTGCCATTGTTGGGACAACAGCAATCATGATTCAGCGTCTGACATCCCTCCGACTGCCACCGCAGATCCAGTTTTCTATGAGTCCCAAGATCCACCTAGAAGCTCTAGTTGATTCGGGGGCCTTGGACAATTTTCTGGGCTGGGACTTCAAGGCCCAAGTGATTCCTACTCTGTGCAAGAACTTTCCGGATCTCGTGGAAACCATTGATGCTTTGCTCCTGTCCTTGGGCCCAGTAATTCTCCAAACCATTCTCCTAACAGTTGTTTCTCTCCATGGGCATCGGGGAAACCCTCTAGTGAGAGTTAATTTGGGCCCCTGCTCTGTGGTCATCTCGGTCTGCCCTAGCTGTCTGCACATGACCCCAACATCCACTGGCAGAAAGGGATGATATCTTTCTGCTTGCAGTATTGCCCACAACCCTGTGTCCCAGAAGCCAGTAAGAGGGCTAGTACTCTGCAGCTTGTGCCATGAGCTGTGGAATCCCTACTCTGCATAAGCAAGCTCACAGCAGTGAAACACGCCAGGCCTGCCACAGACCAGTCTGCCGCTGTCATAATACTGCTCAAATATTATGACCTCACTGATGTATTAAAAAGGAAACATGGATGCCCTGCCCCCACACTGGAGATATGACTGTCACCCTCCAGCCCAGAGCTGAGATTCCCTTCCACTGTATATATGCCCTTTCTGAACTGGAGCTGCAGGCTCTTTGCAGATATGTGCAGGAGAACCTGCAGAAGGAGTTCATCCATCCATCCACATTCCAGGCAGGGGCTCCAGTCTTCTTTAAGGAGGAGGATGGGTCCTTGCAGCCCTGCATTGATTACTGGACACTCACAAGGTGACTGTTCGGAACTGCTATCCACTCCCTCCCATTCATGAGCTCCTAGACCATGTGTGCTCCGTTTGACTTTTTATGAAGCCATATCTGTGTGGGTCCTAGAACCTGGTATGTCTGTGAGAAGGAGATGAATGGAAGACTGCCTTCTGCACTCGGTATGGCCACTTCTAGTACCTTGTCATGCCAGTTGCCCTGTGCGTCCCCCAGCGACCTTCCAGCATTTTATTCATGACATCTTCTGGGACATACTGGATCAGTTCGTCATTTACTGATATCATCCCTATTTTTTTTTGAGGATCAGGTATGTCATGACAAACACATGCAAAGTGTCTTGAAAAAGCTTTGCCTGAATCATCTGTATGACAAGATGGAAAAATGCCAGTTTGATCAGAACACAGTGGAGTTTCTGGACTATGTCATCTCCCATAATGAACTGGCTATGGACCCACGTAAGGTGGCAGCCATCACACACTGGGCAGTACTAAAGTCTGCAGAATACAATGCTTTCTGGGCTTTGTCAATTTCTATAGGAGATTTATCAAGGGGTTCTCTGGTGTGGGCGCCCCAGCACCGACTTCCATGTTAGGGAGCATTGTTTATTTGTCTCCAGAACCACAGACTGCATTTGATCGCCTAAAGCAGAGATTCGTCTCAGCCCCATCTTGATCACTTAAACCCAGCCAGACCATTTGCAGTGGAGGCAGATGCTTTAAACTTTGTACTGGGACCAATTCTCACTAATGGCTAGCTTCATCCTTGTGCCTTCCATTCATGCAGATTTATGACATTTTAAACAGAGTTATTGAAAATTAAAGTGGCCTTTGAGGAGTGGTGTCATCTCCTGGAAGGTGCTAAATTCTCAGTCCAAGTTCTTACTGATTATAAGACCCTGGAATTCCTAAAGACAGGTCGGCCCTTGAATCACCAGCAGGCCTAGTGGTCTCTCTTCTCTACCCTTTGATTTCATGGTCACCACCTGCACCAGAGCAAGGAATGGGAAGGTGCACTCATTATCTAGAAAGGACAAGTGTTACGGCATGGAAACCCCATCCATGATCCCCAGACCTTAAAATTTTATTGTGGAGTGTGGTGCCGGCAATCTGATTCCCTCCATCGGGTCCCTGTTGCCCAATGAATCATTTGCGATTCAAATCCATTGGGCCCTAGAAGATACCAGCCATCCGACTGACTGGGCGTTCACGCGCCACAATGGGATCCTCTACCACAAGGAACGCATCTATGTGTCTGAGGGGCCACCCAGGCGCCATGTCCTAAGATTCTGCCATGACGCTCCTCTGGCAGGCCACTTTGGCCAATTCAAGACCCAGGACCTGGTGTCTAGAAGCTTATGGTGGCTAGCCTGGCGTGCTTCTGTAGCAACTTACGTGAGGTCCTGTGATCTCTGTGCTTGGACGAAGACCCTTGTGTCAGACCACTGTCTCTCCTGCAACCCTTGCCCACCCCATCTCAGCTCTGGACTTTCTTGTGGAACTGCTGCCCTTCTAAGGACACACTACAATTCTAGTGGTAGGGGATCTTCTTATTAAGATGCTGCATTTTGTACCACATTTGGGGCTTCCACACCGCCTGAGAGAGACACCTTCCTTTTTGAAGAAAATATCTTTTGCCTTTGTGGGTTACCAACAAGCATCATTTCTGATTGGGGATCCCAGTTTGTTTCTCATTTTTGACAGGAATTCCTGCGCCTTCCAAGAATTGACACCTGTACCGTGACTGCTTACCACCCAAAAACCAGTGGTCAGATAGAACAGATCATTTGGTTTCTGGAGCAGCACCTACACTGCTTATCTTTCACAGAGAATTCACCTACAACAGTGCCACGTGCGTCTCCACCCAACAGTCCCCCTTGGTTTGCTAAGCATGGGTTCCACCTTCGCTCCCCCCAAGATCCCCACCAAGTCCCCAGTGCCTGCCATTTCTGACTTTACTGCTTGCATCCACCAGGTGCACCAAAAGCTTAAACGCTGGTTAGTGGAAGCTAAGGCAGCCTACCAACTATATGCCAATCCGCACTGTCAGCCAGTCCCTAGCTTCTCAGTAGGGCATAAGGTCTGGCTGTCTGCCCAGAGCCTTAGATCTACTCACCTGTCTACGAAGTTGGACCACCAGTACTTGAGGCCCCTTTCAGATTATGGAACAGATTAATCCAGTAACCTTCAGGCTACAGCTATCGGAATCCTTTCAAGGATTGCCCCGTATTCCATATCTCCCTGTTAAAACCACATACTGCAAATCCCTTTCACTGCCCCACCCCACCGATAACCATTGAAGAGTAGGAAGAATACACAGTATGGCAAATTTTGGACTGTCACCAACCGTGGTGAAGGCTCCAGTAATTAATTGACTGGGAGGGATATGGCTCAGATGAAGGCTTGTGGGAATCTGGGGAACACATCCATGACCCTGACCTGCATGCTTTTCACTGCGCCTGATTGAAGAAAACATGCCCTGAGGCCCCCAGGAGTTCCACTTGGGCGAGGGGAGGGAGGATATTCTCAGGAATCAGGGCCTGCAGTGGAGTCAGGCTCCTGGCACCCCAATAAGCAAAGCTGGCCTGCAGCAGGCTACCTGATTGATTGCATCACCTGATTGGTCAGGAAGGGCAGCTGGCTGGCTTTTGAACCCAGCAACATTAGCTCTCTGGCTGCTCAGTGCATATCAAGCCTGCAGCCGCGCTTGCCCTCGTTCCATCCTTGCTCCTGCTTTGTTCCAGCCACAGTTCCTCTTCTGCTCCTGTCTCTCTGGTACTGATCCTTGGCTCTGTCCCTGGTTTATGACTCTGGTTGACCCGCCAGCTCTGGCATTAGACTCCTGTGTCTCGGTTACTGACCCTTGGCTTGTTCCTGGACTCTGCCCACCCTGGACCCAGCTCTGACTGGTAGGCTGAACTCTTTAACCACTAGGCCAGACTGCCCACAGCCTGGTCTTTAAAGGGTGGAAATAAAAACGCATTGCCCCTTTTTAAAAAGCATATGCAGTAACCTCAGCCTATCCTGATCACCATTCTCTCTTATATCCCCCTCCTTTCCCAAACTGGAAGGGGGAAGAAAATGCTGCACTGTTCAAGGGTATGTGTGTGAGATCTTGCTAACAGCATAAGGTTTCTCTTCCTACACCAGAGGTGGGCAAACTATGGCCCACGGGCCACATCCAGCCTGTGGGACCCTCCTGCCGGCCCCTGAGGTCCTGGCCCGGGAGGCTAGCCCCTGGCCTCTCCCCTGCTCTTCCCCCTCCTCCACAGCCTCAGCTCACTGCGCCACCAGCGCAATGCTCTGGATGATGGGGCTGCGAGCTCTTGCCGGGCAGCGTAGCTGCAGAGTTGCGGCCTGACCCGGTGCTCTGTGCTGCATGGTGGTGTGGCTGGCTGTCCTGGTGCTCTGGGTGGCGTGGCTGTAGCGCCGCCAGCTACCGGTGCTCCAGGCAGCGTGGTAAAGGGGCAGGTAGCGGGGGAGGGGGGGCTTTGGATAGATGGCAGGGAAGTTTGGGGTGGTGGTCGGGGGCTGGAGGTGTGGATAGGGGTCAGGGTGGGGAGCAGGGGGCCAGTCAGGAATGAGAGGAGCGGTTGGATGGGGCGGTAGGGGGCAGTCAGGGGCGGGGGGATCCGGGGGCGGTCAGGGGACAAGGAGGGGTGGGATGGGGCAGGGGTCCTGGGGGGGCCATCAGGGAACAGGGGGGGGTTGGCTGGGGCAGGAGTCCTGGGGCGGCTGTCAGGGGGTGAGAAGCAGGGGTGGTTGGATGGGGGCGGGGGCTGGGCCACGCCTGGCTGTTTGGAGAGGCATAGCCTCCCCTAACCGGCCCTCCATACAATTTCGGAAACCCGATGGGGCCCTCAGGCCAAAAAGTTTGCCCGCCCTTGTCCTACACAGTCAGTGCACTTCCAGGGTTTGTGTTAATAAAGATCTTTGGGTATCTCATGCATGAAAGGTGCCATAGGTGCTAAATATTATACTACTTATTATTTTAAGATAATTTCTATCCTGTTCTAGCATACTGCTTCTGATATTAATTTCACCAAAACACTCACCAAAACTGTCTGTGTTTAAAAAAAGCCAAGTACCCCCCAAACATCCTCCCCCCGCCCCCTCAAATAAAGCCTGATCCAATTGTCTGGACAAAAATATTCTGAAGGCAGGATATGGCAATGGAACATGAAACCATAAACATTGATTTGTTCTAGGTAGTCTCAAAAATCTATGTCCCTGTATTGTTTTGAACAATCACGTGTTTGGTTATGCCATACAAAATCAGCTGTACTTCTCTGAAGTCCAAACGTACTGAATACATAAGTGTCTCGAAACAGTTGGGCATGTTGTGATGTAGAATTGTAAATGCCCGTCGATCCAGCGGGTTATGTAGACAAGCCCTCAGTTACAATGTTAATTACTCCTGGGGAATTCTGTCACTGCACATGCATAGAATTCATGTCCCCTGCAGATTTCTTTGCTTCCATGCAGAAAAATGACTTTCTGATGGGGAAACAAAGGGAGGCTGCAAGAGCGGTCACAGTCACGCACCCCTTCCCAGCAGCTTGGGCACATTGTTTCTGGTGCCTTGGAGCAGCTGGTGGAGAGGTAAATCGCTGCCAGGGGCTGGGGACGCCCCAGCTGGTGGCTCTTACCTTGCCGGGCTCAGCATGACAGGACTTCCTCTTCCCCTACAAGGAGCAGCCGGGCCCAGGTCAGACCCACCCCCAGAAACCTTCCCTGGCTGCAGGAAACTCCGAACCCCATCGCTCCTCAGCCATGGGGAAAGGGGTCACTGTACAGGAAGCTGTTCCCCAGTTCATCCAACCCCTGTGCATCCAGCCTCCCCCATCCCCAACCCCCCCATTAAGCCTCATCCCCTGCACCCAGACCGTGTCTGCACTCAAACCACCACCCTGCTGAGCCCCATCCCCCACCAGGTGAGCCCCCTGCACTCAAACCCCTCTCCTGCTGAGCCCCAACCATAGGTCCTGGAACTGGGGATGCTGCCTCACCCCTGGCTTGAAGTAGTTTCCATCATATAGAGGGTTTACAGTTTGGTTCAATGGCTCTCAGCTCCTCCACTATACAAATTGTTCCAGCACTCCTCGCCCCAGCCACGTTCACCTGCAGAGTCCCATTGCCCCAGCACCTGGAACCCCCCCGCCCAACAAACCCCTGTGCATCCTGAGCCGCATCTGGACCCCCCCACTGAGCCACCCACACCCAGATTGCCCCAACAGAACCCTCTTGCCCCGCACCTGGATCGCCCCACACTAAGCCCCTTCACAATTAGATCCTGCTGGACTGAGCCTGCCTGCCCTGCAGCCTCACCGCCGTGTCTGTGTCCCGGGCGGGGAGGGGCTGCAGTGTGATCTCCCACCTCCATGCAGCCAGTGGTCTTTGCTCCTCACTGCCATGCTGGAGCCTCCACATTTATTCATTGACAAAATTTGCAGAATTTTAAAATATTGTGTGCAGAATTTTCATTTTTTGGTGTGGAATTCCCTCATGAGTAGTTAATGGAGTATTCTGATGTACTACTTAAACAAATCAGCCTTGCAGGTGCTTTTAACCCAGTGCACCTTTCAGATTAAGCAGCAGTTAAAATCTGACTCACATGGATGATACCTCACATATAATAATTAGGAGGAATTTTACTTTCTTCTTCTCTGACAGCCTGGGAGAGTGGCCAATAATAACAGACCTGTAGCCGGGAATGATAAACTTGTGTCTACGGAGCGGGGATTAGTCTTTGAAGATAATGTATTGTGGAAACCTATGTGGAGCCTCTGCCACACTAGAATTGGAGAGACTAGAATGTCTACCAAACAGGAAGATATCTAATGTGCACTAAATAGCTACTGCCAAGGGACTAATGCAAGTATATTGCTATTGGTGCCTTCTAGTCTTAAAAGGTGAATCTCTCGCTTGGCATGAGAGAGAAGATTTAAAGAGAAAATGAATAGTGTGCTTTTTTTAAAGTAAAATTTCTAGTGTCAATTTAGGTTAATGTACCATTCAATGTCCTATTTTACATTGACAGATAAGGAAGGGAACCATTTTTCTATACTCTGGGTACTGGCGAGTGTTCTTCTTGGTGCAATAGCCATGCTGTGCAAAGAACAAGGAATTACAGTACTGGTAAGGTCTCTTCATAATCCACTAAATTCTGTCCTCAGCATCCATAAGCTACTACTGCACACATGCTGCTGCAAATCTTCTCCACATCTGTAAACAACTTAGACTGTGCTTCTGCACTAGTTAGTCTAAGAAAATTGGCTTATGAATGTTAAACATTGACCTAGCCAGGCTCTGTGCCCAGTGCTTCTAATGTGATTCCTTTTGTGCTTGTTTGCGTCTCTGAGAGTAGCTTGCATGTACCTATAGAAGTCTCTACTTGTCTGCTTTGTAGATATTATAATACCAGTTTTAGTTTGTGCCACATTGGATGCCTGTGTTCTTGCATGCCTGACTGTCCTCTTGGGCCCACGATACCAGCAAATCTACAAAGGGATTGTTCATAGATTAAATGAACAAGACTGATAAATGGCTGCTAAAGAAGTTTTCGTATGCCCCACATCCCTTTTTCTTAAAGGAATGGTTGACACTGCCTAGTTAGAAGTAGCTGTTCTGCTTATCACTCTTATTAATTCTCTTCCTTATTTTAAGCACGTATCTAAATAGGAGCCTTCTTTTTTTGAGTTGATGTGCTTCTGTATCTTTTTACTCACCTGAGGTCGTCCTGTTTGTGATGACCCTATTGCTTCAACAGTAGCCTACTGAGATGCCAGAATTGGGGTGTATTTCTACAGCTGGAGAATGGCTTCAGCTAGAACTGGGAGGGATGGAGTAGTAGAACAGTAGTAGTAGTAGAACAGAGGAATACTTAAGGAATGAAGAGCCTTGTTCATATTATTCTTGGTATAAAGAAGAGAAAACAAATGACAGTAAACATATCCTGGAGCGTAAGCAGAATTGTTTTTAAATAGACTATCTTTCAAAGGCATGTGTGGGAGACACAGAAGTGGCTCTCTAACTTAAGATGTGCTGTGGTTGTTTCTCATAGTAGCATGACAATAATGTTTGAGTAGCAGCCTCATCTTTTATTTTCTGGCTGTCTTTGTTGGATGTTGCATTGTTAGGATGATTATATTCATCCTCAAGCTCAGGGATAAGGGTTTCACAGTAAGAGAAGCACAGGCCAAAGGGAGCAAAAACAAGGGTAAAGAAGAGCCATAGAAGCCACACACAAAAATGAATAGTGCCTCATGCTGAAATGCCCCTTTCCAACTGGATCCCTGCCTCCCTCTCTTCCTCAATAAGCCAACCACGTATACTGCCTGCTGGCCTCCTTGCATGGAGTCACTCTGAGGTTCATGCCAGTTTCCCTCTGATTCCTGTGGCTGACAGAGACTGATTTTGTCTTTGCCTCTTAATGAGTAGAAACCCTTACCCTCACCTAGCAATGTGCTTCTGCTAGTTCCTTGTAGCCCTTAAGACACTAGATCATCTACAAAGATAATATTAGGATGCTAGCTACATATCCCTCATGCATAAGTGTTAAAAATTACTGAACATTTTTGGTGGGGTTGGGATGTATTTGGCGTAGAATATGCCATGAAAATAGCATGTCAGAATAAAATGGTTACTGGAGCAGATGGATATATGGGACCTGATTCTGATCTTGTTTTCACCAGTGTAACTCCATCAACTTAAGTTGAATTACTCTTGACGTTAAGGTTTTGTCCGGCAAAGTGCTGAGAAACAAAGGCTGAATGCCTTCAGATTCTATAGAGGTCTATAGAATTTTGCCAGAGGTTTTCATCACCTTACAGGATCGGGCACTTACATTGGTGTAATTCCAGTGAGAATCCTGCCTGGATCCCCTATAACTCTAAGCCATTGCTCTGGCAACCTGTGTGACCATTTAAAAAGAAAAAGGTGATTTGAACCCATCCAGCCAAAATATGCTTGATGCTTCACTGGTGCACAGTGAGAGGTAAGGGATGGGTGGCTTTTAAAAATCCACTTTATTGCACTAGTCCCTATGACTGCAACCCCTGGGCTGCAAAAAGGGTTGGGAGGGCAGAGAGGAGGTGGGGTAATGTTCTCATGCCCCCCATTACACATGCATAGGCCAGGAGGCTGCCTGGCCATGCACAGGGGTGCATGCGGCATCCTGTCCAGTGCTGAGGCATGGTCTCCTGCAGTGTTCTTTCTTTTTCTTGGAGCACTGACTTTGTCCATTTGTAACAAGTTCAGAATCAGAATTAAGATGCACGATTCACTATAGAAGTAGGATTTTTAAAATACCCTTTTAATAAATGAATTCTGCTTTCTCTCTTTCTCTTGGTTATTTAGGGCTTGAATGCTGTATTTGATGCTCTGGTGATTAACAAACTAAATATTTTGGAACTTATTCAAAAGGTACTACATAAGGACAAGTCATTGGAGGTGAGTGTGCTCAGTCTCAGTTCATTCTAGCTCTCCAGGCAACAAAAAAGATGCCATTTTCACAGTTTTGTATGTGCTGGGAGTGCAATCAAAAACTAGATATAATTTCAGAGTCAGCAAAACAAGGCAATGATCTGGAACATCTTTTCAGCAACATGAGTGATCATGGTAGAGCACTGCTGTACCCAGCAAGACTTAAACGCCTGCATTTCATAGCTCTTTTCACAGCAATATATAAAGAACTGATGTCTAAGTATTTAAGAAAGCTGGCTCTAACGTATGGAATCAGTCCAAGACCAGTCAAATGGATGTTGACAACATCCGATTGGCAAAGCGAAGAGTGAATTATTTATCCAGGTTTACAAAACAGATTTTAAGGCAGAAAAAGCAAGAGTTACAGCATGCACAGAAGTACTTGTTATGTAAGAGAATAATTTTCTCTTTTGGCAATCCAGCTCAAATACTTTCTTTCCCCCAGAACACAAATTGCCAAGAAAGAAAGAAAGAGACCTCCTAGTTATCTAGACATAGAAGCTGTGAATGAGAACCCAGTTAATCCACTGGCAGTCACTGGAGGATAAACGGGTGTCTACAGTGAACCCTAATTCATCCATTATCAGCTCAGATGGAATCTGGCATGTCACATGTGCAGTGGCAAGCAAATCCCAGAAATAACAAGCATTGGGTAAACTTTTGACTGCAACTGGATAGTCCCTCGAGAGAAGAGAATTACTAATGACAAACTAATTATCTGTCCCTCCTGTGGAGGGTTCAACAAGGCAGAAAAATCTTCATTGGACTTTGCATGGTGTAAAACTGCAGAGAACCGTTGCTCATCTGGTGCTTAGTTTAAGCCCTGTGGAGCTTCCATAAACTCTGCAAGGATGAAATGTGAATGAAAGGCCCTTTGGAGCTTAAGGAGGGATCTCAGTAAATGGGAGTGGACTCTGTAGAATTGAATCAGCCAATTTGGGCAAAGATATCTAGCTCAAAGGAAAGGGGTAGTTCTAGCAGCAAAAAGGAATGCCAGAGCACTCAACAGTGTAAGTTGACTGTCAGTCAGTTTAAGAAAAGTGAGGAGTCTTGGGATTAGTAGGGGAATAAAGCAGAACCACTTCAGAGTTTCATTGAGGAAAATGCTTCAAAGATAAACCTTTTATAAGTGACGCTCTTTAAAATGTGAAGAGTTTAAAGCATTGTTTCGGTTTACAATTTTAAATCATTAGGGCTATGTGTGGAAAACTTCAAATGCCAGTTATTTCATGAAAATACGATGGAAAATATTAATAGCTCATTAATTTTAACTTCTCCCACCTCCAAAAATTGTTCTGATCTGTGCATGGAAACGTTGTATACAGACGGTTTCAAGTATCTTACAATTTCTTCCCCCATCCCCTAGGAGCCTAAAGAAACATTAAACTTTTTTTTACCACAATTTCAGATCCAGACCCTCTTTTCACATTTAAGCCTCAACCCTTGGCATAAGAATTGGACAAAAGAGCAGTGACATTTCTTCTAATTTTTGTTTATTTTAAAATTTTCTCTCAATTCATGATTTTCATGAAAGATAAACTTCCCTAACCACGTAGTGGAGAGTGACCTGAAAATGAGGTCATAATGGAACACCAGAGGCAGTCTTAAGGATGGAATTCTTGCCTCGTTTCTCCATAATAAATCCTGTATAAACTGCAATAATACATTTTACAGTAAAATATAGGTTCCTAAGTCACTTGGGTTTAGTCATGCTTTTAATAATTTTACCACAGTTTCCTCCTTTTTCCCTAATTTTTAACTGTGGAACTTTCATGTATCAACTCATATAATTTTTACACTGAATAGATTTAAATGGAGAAAAACACTTGTTTTGGTACAATATCATATAAAAATATCTGTTTTAAAACAGAACGCTAGTTAAATATTTCAGTTGTATTTAATTGAGATGTTTTTTAAATTAAATGCTCACAGTACATTATCATTAATTCTCAGAGTATTGATCTTTCCAACATGCTGTATGCATACTTACATGTATGTTCTTCAAATCCCCTGACAGAAACTGACTTGAGAAATAACTTAAACTTCCAGAGATTGTTAGAGACGCTTCTTAAAGAGAAATTGTTTCCTTTGTAATTCATTATCAATAAAACTTTGTTTGCAATGAGTCTTTCTTTTCAAATTAATCAATGAAGACCACAAAATAAAACCAGAGAGAAGGGAATCCTCAGCCCTTATTATTATTTTGTTTCTTGATTATTTGTTTCCCAACGCTCCTACAACAGTGGCTCTCAAACTTTTTTTTCCTGGTGACCCCTTTCACATAGCAAGCCTCTGAGTGTGGCCCCCCCCCTAAATTAAAAACACTTTTTTATATATTTTACACCGTTATAAATGCTGGAGGCAAAGCGGGATTTGGGGTTTGACAGCTTGCAACTCCCCCCCATGTAATGACCTTGTGACCCCCTGAGGGGTCCCGACCCCCAGTTTGAGAACCCCCTGCCCTACAAGATATATCAGATGCTGTACAATCAGAAGGCACAGTCCTTCTTCTGAAGAGCTTCTTTCTTATTCTTTATTTATAATAAATATTTTTGCCATAAAGCAAGTAAATACCCATGCAATAGAGAATTTGGTTCAATGGCTGTAAAACATTTATTCCCTTCGATATTTAGAATGCACAAATACCATCTTCTCTCCAGCTATTTCTGTTTTAGGTGGGTGGGAACAAGATCTGAAGGTGTTCATAATTTGTCCTGTTGTTGTTTTCTCCTGTAGAATGTTGGGCTGTTTAAAAAGGGACTCCTCTTCAGGATAACTCTTCTGTTGTCTGGAGGGGTCACTATGCTCTGCATGCGCTGGAGAATTATGGGCACAGGACCACCCGCTTTTACTGAAGTAGACAACCCAGCTTCATTTGCAGACAGCTTGTTTGTGAGAGTAAGTCACAACCTGTCATACTTCCGCAAGTTCAAAAAAACTGGGTCTTTAAAAGGAAAGTTCAATTTTACTTCAGCACTTCAAAAAAAAAAAAAATCAATAAAATGAGTGTTTCTTGTATTTGTGGACTGTATGATGAATCACCTTTTTAGTAAATCTTGTGTGGTTTTATTTAATGTACTGTGTGTTTTCTTCCCCTCTTTTCTATGTTCATGGGAGAAGGGATACAATCCTTTTGCTGTCCTTTCCCTTAACAAATATTGAAAGTTGGTCCTGCACTTTTCCTTCACCTTTGAATAAAATAACACTATGTTCTGGCTGGGTACATGGCTTTGTATTGTTGTGGTGTTTTGTTTTGTTTTGGTGCCTTTGCCTACGGTGGGTATGTCTACACTGCAATAAAAGACCCGCGGCTGGCCCAAGTCAGCTGACTTAGCTCGTGGGGCTTGAGCTTCGGGGCTATAAAATTGAAGTGAAGATGTTGGGGCTTCGGTTGGTCCCTGGGCTCCGGGACCCTCTCCACCTGTGGGGTCTCAGAGCCCGGGCTCCAGCCTGAGCTCAAACGTCTACACTGCAGTTTTATAGCCCTGCAGATGGAGCCCAAGTCAGAAGACACGGACTAGCTGTGGGTCTTTATTGCAGCGTAGACATACCCAATAATAAAGCTGAGCTTTTTTCACATTGCCTCATGTTTTGGGAGATTGTCCCACCCAGATCCACATACATAGAGGACTGTCTATTGGATCTCCCATCCTGAATAGGAGAAACATCCTGTGCATGGAAAACGTTTTTGATAAAAATCATCATATGATTTTAAAAAAATGCAAAATGAATGGACCTGTACGTAATTAGAATCATGCAGCATTTGAGTTAGGACACTTATTATTTTAAAAGATACATTTTTGGGGGTGTAGGGGAAGGGAAACAAAGATCACAAAGAGTGCTGAAGTTAGATTTTGGGTTTTTTTGGAAGTTTAGTATCAAATAAATGTTTGTTTTTCTTTGACTGACAGGCTATAAACTATAATTACTACTATTCGTTGAATGCATGGTTGCTGCTGTGTCCCTGGTGGCTGTGTTTTGATTGGTCAATGGGCTGCATACCCCTTATTAAATCAGTCAGTGACTGGAGAATAATTGCACTAGCAACACTTTGGTTCTGCCTAATTGCCCTGATATGCCAAGCTCTGTGCTCACAAGACAGCCATAAGAGAAGGTAAGAGACAGTGCTGAATTTTAAATTCCACAGTAGGTTAAATACAGTATTATTTTGTTAAATCCAGTACTGATCATTTTAACAATTCAGTGGAACCAATATCTAGCAAATGTATTTCAAATAAATATTTATAGCTATTATTGCAGTTTCATCCCAATTTGGGCATTAACTACTGGGAAGCAAACTTGTAGAAAGAGGTATGGATGGCTGCTTTATTTTCCTCCTGAGATGGCATTTTGAGATCCTTAGCACTGTAGGTGGTAAAAAGTAATTTGTGGTCAGAGCAGAGTGTAATTGATGTATGTTGTGCCCCTCTTTTTACAATTCTTTTTTTCCTTCTTTTGTAATAACAAAAAAGGGGGCCTTTTTTGAAAAGATGTAGTGATTCTGGCCATTGATTAAAAATAAAATGCTATCCCAGAGTGATTACTCTTTTATCAATGAAGGGTTATTGAGAAAATAATTGGGGGGGAAATTGTACTTTATAGAAAAGAAAACCAAAAGCTTCTATAAATAGAAGCCTTTAATATGATAAAAGAATTTAACATCTCTCATGATATGTTTAGGTTGCACTTTTTGGATGTCCTTAACTGATAAATTTGCCAGCTCTTTAAAATTATATAAACAATTTAATCCCAATGCCATCCATTGTTCAAATTTTTATCTTCTGCAGTGCCAATTTTTCCCTCTAAAATGTTAATCTATTATATATTTCCCTTTCCTCCATGCTTTTACTAGTTTGCACAGCCTAAGACATTAGTAAGTCAATACTCTCATTAATACAGAGGCAGAAGCAGTGAGACACACACACCAGAGTATGGTTAAATGCAGAAGCTGCAATTTTAATAAACTACCGTATATACGTGATCATAAGCCGGTTCGTTTATAAGCCGATCCCCCTGAGATGGATAAGTAAAAATGGAAAATTTTTATGACCCATGTGACGGGTTGGATCACAGAAACCCCCTTGGGAGCTGCCACCCGAT
>NW_020664372.1:24109906-24325300 GCF_002925995.2 Terrapene triunguis | reverse complement strand
CTTATTATCATGTTTTTATGAAACCATATAGACTGCACAATGTCACAACCCATTCATAAGCCAACCCTATAATTCAGGGGTCAGCAAACTTTGGTTCCCGGTCCATCAGGATAAGCCGCTGGTGGGCCGAGATGGTTTGTTTACCTCGAGCGTCCGTGGGCACAGAGGTAAACCTAAGTAAACAAAGTGTCCCGGCGTGCCAGCTGCTTACCCTGACGGGCCAGGACAGCAACCGGGGGGGGAATTTTTTGGGGGGGGGAGAAGCTGGGGGTCAGGGGAGTTACCCCTGTGACCACACCCCACATGACCCCACCCCTAGCTTGGGACCCCCACACTCTCCCCATCCCATCCCTTCCCACCTTATCTGGGGAGGGCCAGGGGAGGATGTCTCTGGCCTGGCTGGAGCTGCTCTGGCAGGCTGGGCAGCGCAGCTGCAGCCTGCTCTGGCGGGCTAGACCGGGCGGCGCGGCTGCAGCATGTTCCAGCAGGCTGAGCTGGGCGGTGCGGCCGCAGCCTGCTCTGGGGGGCGGGGCTGAGCGTCACGGCTGCAGCCTGCCAGTCCTGGAGCTGCAGCTCCTTCGGAGGCTGGAGGAGAGCAGCATGGCCAGAAGCGGAGAGACTCTGGCCCCGCCTCTTCCCTTCTGGCTCTACTGGCTGTGCTGCCTCCATTGCTCCCTCTGTTGGGGGGGAGGGGCTGTGTCCCACCTCTCCCTCTCTATACCCGTTCATAAGCCGACCCCCTTCTCTGGTGCTTCCCGTTTTTACTAAAAAAAATTCGGCTTATGAACGAGTATATACTGAATTAACCAACAAGGAACCCCTTCCCAAACTACCTGGCAAGGCTGTTCTAGTGTGGAACTTAACTGGGTGCCAGTGGCTCCAGGTTCTACAAATCTCACGATGGATATGGGGGCAGTGCCCCCTGTATGCCCCCAGGCCTGCTCAGGAATCTTGGCAAGAAGTCAGAGTCACAGCCCATTCCCCTCATCCACACTGGAGGTAGGAGAGCCAGGCTGCATGAGGCATGGACCCCTTCACTCTGCAAAGTTGTGCTTGAGGCCCATGCCCAAGAAGCACATTGAGTTAAGAACCTCATATAGGACTGTTTCTTAACTCCCTCTTCCCTCCCCACCCACTGGACCAGCCAAAGTTGCAATATATGTAATATAAATCCCTAAATCAAACTGCTTGGATGTTTGATGGAAGGTGAAAAAAAACCCCATGTAGTCTTTTGCCATGTAGCGGAAAAAATTCCTTCCAGACTAGGTGACCAGACAGCAAATGTGAAAAATCGGGACTGGGGGTGGGGGGTAATAGGAGCTATATAAGAAAAAGACCCAAAAATCGGGACTGTCCCTATAAAATCGGGACATCTGGTCACTCTATTCCAGACCCCGAATAAAATTTGGCCAGCAGCATAGCCCCTTAAGGATCTAGTATACTAAGAGGGGATAAGGGTGGGGCTGGAACAAAGCCAAAATGGCTACTGGCCAGCCGTGAGCAGAAATAACACTTCCTTCCTCACCCTGCCTCTGCAGTTGGGATCCAGTCAGTGGGTCTGTCCTGATCTAGTCATTCAATGGCAACCGGAGTGTGTTGGTGAGACTCAGACCCTGTTAGAGCCAAGCCACTCCCTCCCACCTCCTGGAAGGGAAGAGGAGGGAAGACCAGTGAAAGCCCAAATTTCTTCCTCCATTCCCCACCCAAGGGAGGGGCAGCAACTCAGAGAGCCAATGGGCCAGCATCCATGATCACCTCTAAACTAACAAAATAATTTGGAAGTGAAGGCCTAGCACATTGGGGTCGGGGGGAGGACACCCAATTTCGGTTTCAAGTTCCCAAAAGTTTATTATAAATATAAATTAGAGTAAAAATAAATATTTTAACATAATGTATAGATACCTTGATGGTGGTTCTCTTTTATGATGAACATGGTGGCTTTCTGACATGAACACTTGTCTTCTTTGATTGGTCTTCAACTGAGAAAACTGGTTATTTCAAGCACAGTGTCTTTAACATGTTTATGATGCATCTTTGAGGTGGCGTTTTTAAAAAAAAAAATCAAATATTTTACCTTAATTGGTCAATTAATTTCAAAAATTTGTATATAGCTGTAATCAGTAGTTTTATTGCCTGTATATTTGGATCAGGGAGAACAGAATTAATGTTGGTGTTGATCCTGTTTGAGCAGGGGATTGGACTAGATGACCTCCTGAGGTCTCTTCCAACCCTAATATTCTATGAATGATTTCCAGTTTATTAGTGTCATTTTGTGTCGTGGAATCCACGTTTTGACTTCAGTTTAATTTTGTGGGAAGTGTGTCTAGATTTTCAAAGAAGCCCACGAGAGTTAGGCACCCAGATCCCATTTAAATTCAATGGGAGGTAGACATGAATAGGTTAAGTCCACATAATGGCTCCCAATGATTAGTAAACAGTTTTTGTATATTAACAAAAGCACTTTTTAATCTAAGTTTTGTTGCTAAATTGTGAGTCTGTTTCTTTTTTCCAGAATTCTTACACTGGGACTGGGATTTCTTATTATCCCTTTTCTTCCTGCAAGTAACCTGTTCTTCCGAGTAGGATTTGTTGTTGCAGAGAGAGTCATCTACCTCCCCAGTATTGGCTATTGTATGCTACTTACGTATGGATTTAGTCTATTGAGCAAACAAGCTAAGAAAAAGGTACGTACTAACTGTCAACAAAACTGATGACCAAGACTAGTGGAGGAACTTTAATACAATGATTAACCTATATCTCCTTTCTTCAAGAAAATGCTTGCTGCTGCTGTACTAGGAATCTTGTTGATCAACGTGTTGCGCTGTGTTATCCGCAGTAACCAGTGGAGGTCTGAAGAACAGCTTTTTAGGAGTGCTCTGTCAGTGTGCCCTCTTAATGCTAAAGTAAGTTGGTCACACTCTCACTTTTTTATTTAGTTTTTTAATATTCCACATGGTAAATACATTGCAGTAGAGCATCTCATGTACAATGCTAGCCTGGTGAAAGCACAGCCTAAAATAGACATCTAAATTATAATGACAGCATAGTCAACTTCTCAGCCAGTGCAAGTTACAGTACTTTAATTCAAAACTGAAAAAGATGAAAATAAATTGACTTTAATGAAGACATCCAGTCAAATAAGAAAAGACCAAATACTTAAATACATAACTAGTACCATCCATTGAAATAGTTGCATACAAAAGTGACTCTTTTCTGCAACAGTCTCATAATCTGTGTAAAAAGAAAAATTAAACCATAAAAGTGTATTCAACTGATTTGCTGTCTGTGTTTTTAGAATCCTATTTTTGTCTCCTTCAGTGGCATTAGTACATTTCTGCTTTTTCTCCTGTTAGCTGTGCTGCCTCTACAGGGCTATGGGAGAATGAACTGAATCACTCATCTCAACAGAACTGCCGAGTTTATGGGTGAGATCCTCACTCCTACTCCTTGACATCCATTAAAATGGCCAGAATGATGAAAAGGAGCCCCAAAAGCTTCCATTGTGGACAGGGGATGATTTCCCCTGGTGGCAGGCACTGCAGAAAACTGCCAAAGGCTGCCTTCAGAGAATCCCCTTGCAAGTCCTGACTTAGGGGGAATGCTAGGGGTGAAGCTGGAGGAGACGAGTCAGTGGTGGGCACTGGGGTCCCATAGGGCAGGCCTGAGAGGCTGCCATAACTTAGACAGATCCCCATGGCTATCTAGGTTTTGTTCTAGGCCTCTTTAGCTCCTGGAGCAGCCCAGTATCAGGAGGGTTCAAAGGTGGCTAAAAGCCACGGTAAGCTCTCCACATCCTTGGGCTGCAAGTTCTGTGCTGCTGCTCTAAGAGGTGCAGGGCAGAATATCACCATTTAATACTAGCGTTGATGCACAAGCCAGAAAGAATAAAGCTTGAATTTTGACCCCAAGTTGAGTTCTAGGACTGGCAGCGAGGAGGAATATTCACCATCCCCTTATTTGTAAACTATTACATTTTTGCCATTTCTCTTTGAAGTATAGCTGCAGTTTAAATTTCATTCGCATTTTGCAAGTCCAAGCTGAGATTTCTGTTGGGCAGCATCCCTGTAGAAAAATATCTTACCAGCTTACATAATTTCGGAGCTCTGTAGTCTAGAGCAGTGCCTCAGAAAATGTGGATCAGGACCCCGAGGTCTTGTGGTGTTTAAATGAAATATTTGAACTTCCTTATTTAAAAAATGTAATATAAATGTTCAACTTAGAGAAGTGAAAAATATACAAATTAATGAAATAGAGCTATAAAGGGGTCACCTTTAAAAAGGATCTTTTGCCAACATTTACAAGAAGGTGGGGTTACCTCACCTACCACTATTTCCTTCTCAGTAAATGGAAAAAAAAACCCCACATGTATCTGAGGTTCTGTTGTGTGGTAATGAGGCAAACATCTGTTTTGTAACGATCACTTCATGATCTCTCCTTCTGGAGGATTAGTACATGCTGTAAAATGTAAATGAAGCATATTCAATCTATCTCTTTGTGCCTGCTTGCACCCCTCTCAAAATGTTCTGCCATAATGTGTATGTGAGAGAGAGTGTGGTAAGTGTTGATTAGTGGGGAGATGAGAATCAGGTCCCTAGTCTAGCAGTCACCTTTAAAATAAGGAGGTGACTCTGCTGTCTTCATAGTTACAATTCCCAGTTCTCTAGCTCACCCCTTCCCACTGCAATCATATTAACTTTTAGGGGTTGTTTTCATAGTAACAGATTGCCAATCACAGCATATTTTGGAAAACTACTAAAGAATGTAAAAGAACACCAGGGTATCATTATTCCATGATTTAAGAATTGTTTCCAATCCTCATAATTACAAAAGTAAACGTGAAAATGGGAACCAGTCATAACTGATGCTATGCTATCTTCCTGAGACTGCAGACAGCATAGCTATTAGGACTGTAACCTGACCCATTCATCTCAGCGAAGTGTTAACACTGAAACCTTAAGATGGCATTTAAATATCTAAATTAACTAGTTCACTGCTTTTACTTTATTATTTTAGCAGAAACATGTAGCTAATGTGTTTAACCCACAATCCAAATTGCCTTCCATACCAATCTAGGTTCTAAAAGCCCCAGATGATTCTCAGTGAGCTACTGAAACCTGTCAAGTATGCCAGGCCTTGTAAACACCCATTCACAATAGGGAATGTATGGTGACAAGAATTCAGATTGTCCTGCAGAGTACTGAATCTCCTCTCTGGGACAATGGATTTAGCTGGCTCAGGAAGGAGAACTTTAGCTGTCCCAGCACCAGCTTTGATAAATTTGGCCCTGTGTAAACAAATAAGTCTATAAGCAAGTCACAAATATTTTGATATTTTAAAAGAGGGGTCACAACAGAGAAAAGTCTGGGAATTCTCTGTCGAGAGTCATTTTAGACATAGGAGAAATGTTTTAGAGGGAAGGGAATGCACTATAAGCTTACCCTGGCGAGCCACGTGCCAAAGGTTGCTGATCCCTGCACTATAGTTTTTGGTAAAAGGTTGCTAGAAAGCGCATTCGAAACTTTTGACTTTAACCTACTTGTTTGTGAATGCAACTATTTGAAATATGTTGCCAGATTGAAAAAGGATCATTTTAACCACACATGATGACTATTTCAATGAACAGAATATTCATTAGTCTGAACAACAAAAAAAATCTATACATTTTAAACTGTAGATTCGTTGAATTCAATAGACTTACTCCTCGTTTACGCTAATATTAGTCAGAATCAGACCCAGTATGAGTTGCTGTAAAACACTTATTTCTGTCTACTTTTATGAATATGCATAAAAATAACATATTCATAGTTAGCCTTGCTCTGTGATTACAGGTAGCTTAGGGATTTAGAATAATACAGTGTTACTGGCTTATAAAGGGCCTAAACGGAAAGCCAAATTGGAGTCTTGCCATTGACTTCAATGTGCTTTGCATCAGGCCCATAGTATTTTACTGCATTACTGGAACGTCTAATTAATTCTATACTATTGTAACAATCACCTACAGCTGGTAAACTTGGGAACAGGTAATGTTACAGAATAATTTCTATTTTTACTAAAGGTATTAGAGGCTAGTTACCAGCAGATTTTTGAAGTTTGAATTCTTTTCTGAATTATTGTCTTATGGGTGCTCCACATTAGGATGTGTGCATGCCTGTGCACTTTGGATAGGAGATTTTTGGCAGCTGTGTCCGCATGTGCACCCTTCACATCCTCATGCTCTGGTAATATTGGGAGAACCAGACCCACTGCCATTCCAGTTTCTTCTCAGCTGCCTGCGGCTCAAGATGGAGTACTGCAGTGTCCACTAATGAGCATCACAGCCTACTTCAATGTAATCGATCTCCTTTTATTTGGTTCTTATTTTGTTTATTGTTTTTAGCACAAGTTTGTGCATCTGGGGGGTCCCTCCTCCCCCCCCCCTTTGTTTCCCCCTTTGTTTCCCCCCGCAGTCCTTGGCTCCTGTTTGTTTTGTGGCCTGCCCTGTGCGGGTTATGCCAAAGCCCTGAAGTTTCAAATCCTACCAGACCTACCACAGGTCTTTCTCTCTCAGCAATGGGCATTCCAGCTGCCTCCACTGCATTGGAGAGTTCCTAGTCTTGTTTTTAGTGCATGGTCTGTTCAGGTTTCAAGAGCAGGTCTAGGAAAATGAGGGAAGACAGACTGAAGTGTCTCCTCTTGGAACATTCCATGAGACCCAGGGGATCGAAATCCCCCTCCGTCCCCCTACACTGACCTCAGCTGCTCGGGGTACTCTGGTGACTTCTTCAATCTTGATAAATAGAGACCCTGGGAAAGCTTCAAACGTTTTGAAGCATTCAAAAAAGAAAAAACTTGATTACTTGGAGAGAGCCTCCGAAAAAGGGGAAAGTCACCTGTAAGGCCAGGGGACAAGGAGACCTTGCGTCCCAGTGCGAGTACTGCTGAGGCATGTATCAGCATTGTACCAAGATGCTGGTACCTCCAAAAGAATTCCAGCTCAACCCACAACAAGAAGTCTTCTCGTAATCAGCCTTGAAAGGCCATTGCCAGTACTTGAATCAGAGCCCTCCACATGCAAGGACTCCTTGAGGAACAAACACGCCTTTAAAAAAATCAGCTTTGACCTCTGCTCCAGTTCCCTCTTCCTCAGGTCATGGCGACAAAGAATACGCACTGTTGTGTATTATGTACTGTCTTTGGTACCACCTGATGTTCCTGTAGAACTGTACCCAGGTTCTCTGGTACCGACTAGGTTCCTCTCCCATGAGGATATCCAAGCCATGACGAAACCTGAATCTCCTTTGCTAAGGGGTACTGGGAGGGATCACTTACTGGTACCAACATGCCTTCCAGAGATGGAATCCCTATCATTGCTACTGCGCCCCCATACAAAGACTCTGCCTCCAGTACTGACTTGGTTGTCAGTCCCACCTTGAACACCAGTATGGATACCGGTAGCTCCTGTAAGATACAGAAGATGGCAATTCTCGGACATTTCTGTCTAGGACTCCATCACATTCTCATTCCAACTTTCCTTCCTAGAGTTGTATCCTGAGGATGAGACCCCAGGAACCCCACGCCAACCCTGGCAGGAACCACTTGGGTCCTGTTCCTTTTCTTTGCGCTCTATCACAGTGGGCTTTTCGTAATCCCTGGACCCCTTATGGTGACCAGTTTTATAGGGTACCCTCATATAAGAGGATCCATCAAGCCAGCAGCCACCAGTACTGCAGGACCCTCATCCCCAGGAACAGGAGCTAATAGCTGAGGAGGAGACACCATGTAATAAATCATCCTCACCCAGCAAGGCAGTTATGCCTGTACCAGCATCCTATGCAGATGATGATATCAGGGTCTTTCAAGATCTGATGAAAAGAATTGCTAAATAGAGGAAATACAAGAAACTCAACACTCCTGGTGGATATTCTGCATTCCTCTCCCCAGAGCAAGTTTGCCTTGCCCATTTATTGAGGCATTACTCTCACTGGCCTGTATGGTTTGGCAGTAACAATCCCAGCCCCATGCAAATGGATTGACAAAAAATACTATCTGCTGGTCAAGGATTTGGAGTATTTTTTCCCCTCCAATCCAACCCTTAACTCCTTGGTGATAGTTGCTGTCAATGAAAGAAATAAGCAATACGCCTTCTGATAAATAACGTAAATACATGGACCTTACAGGCTACAAGAGCTATTCCTTGGCTGCTCTCCAATTTAGAGTTGTGAACTATCAGGCCTTGATACGTGGTGGGCGGGATGTTGCTGCTGTCTTTGACTTCAGTGCCTCCTGCTGACTTCCTGCTTCTGACTCCAGTGGCTCAGTCCTCTGGCCAAGTCACAAAGTTCAAACCACTTCCAGGGTATCATGAACAAGTCCAAATGAATATGCATAATTCTCCTGCCCCTTTGGGCTGCTGAAGTCCTCTCCTTGTACTCTTGTTTTAGGGCTTCCTTTGCAGGAGTGTATGCAGCCCCTGTAGGGGACTTCCCCCATTATCTCTGTTACCCTAACACTGGGCTTCTCTCAGCCAGAGGCACCTGTCTCTTCTGCAGTCTCTCCCCTCAGTTGAACTCCTTCAATCTACTTATTTTGTGGCTTAGCTCTGCTCCCTCTGGCTGGGAGCCAATTAACTATTCACCTGCTCCCCCCACAGCTGCAGAGCATGACTAATTGGGTGCATTCACTAGCCTTGCAGGTGATGGGGATTAAGCCCCATCACATATGCAAAATATGACTTCACAAATTACATTACATTTTCACATTTCACTGAACATTTGTCTCAAGACCAGAGGGAGCAGTTACAAGCCCTCTTCCCAGAAGGCCAGTTAATCATTAAGGCTTCCTTTCAGACTTCTCTCAATGTGGCACATACAGCTTCACATTCGATGGCAACTGCTGTAATCATGCATTAGGTGTCATGGTTGCAATCCTCTGCCTTGCCAGGGAGATACAAAATACCGTGGAGAGCCTTCCTTTTGAAAGCCCTAAGCTTTTCAGTGATGCCATGAATGGTTCCCTCTGCTCACTTAAAGACTCTAGGGTGACTGTGTGATCTCTTGGCATCTGTATACCTGAAACAAAAAGAAAATACAGCACGTTGCAGACAGCACAGCGATCCCACCCAGTTGACTACCAAACCTCCCTCAGACCGACTGAACCAACCACATTTCCCAAGAAAGGGCCACCATTTACAGTAAACTCTGTTGGCAACCTCTTCCAAGCGACCTTTTTGACTTGCTGATCAAAAGCCATGAACCACCCCTTAATCTGGATCCTATGCTGCATCAACCCACCCTGTGGAGAATGACACCTCTCCTATTTCCTACCTTCCTGGGTGCTCATCACCTTGGACAGATGGATCCTAGAAGTGATTTTGACAGGCTATTCCATCCAGTTCAGCTCCATGCCTCCCTTCCATCCTTCCCGCCCCCCCTCCCCCGCCGGTCCTTATTCAGGGACTGTTCTCATGAAGGCTTCTTAAGGCAGGAGTACAATCTCTTCTTCTTTTAAAGGCCATCAAATCCATTCCACCAGACTTTACTGGAAAAGGATTCTACTCCGGGTACTTCCTGGTTCCCAAGAAAAGAGGGGGATGGAGACCAGTTTTGGATCTATGCCCTTTTGAACTCCTTTGTCCTCACACAGTGATCCAAGATGGTAACTCAGGCAGTGATCATTCCATTTTAGATCCAGGGGACTGGTTCATTACCCTCTACCTCCAAGATCATACTTTCATATAGCTATGCACCCATCCCACAAATGTTTCCTACAATTTGTTGTTGGCAAGCACCACTTTCCGTACTGGGTCCTATCCTTTGGCCTTTCAGTCTCCTAAAGGGTCTTCACAAAGGTCTTCTCAGCCATTGCATGAGAATAATTCATCACTTGAGAATAATTGTCTTTCCCTGTGTGGATGACAGGCTCCTCAAGGTTCGCACCTTCTTCAGGGTACAGTCAGCAACCAACAAGGCCCTATCTGTCTCTGCCTTAAGGTGGAGAAGTCTACTCCAACACTGGTACAATTAATAGAATTTGTTAGAGCCATTTTAGACTACACAACTGCCAGAGCAAACCTGCCCTCAATGTCCAGCCTCATTTCTAGGCTACAACAGAGCCCACAAACCACATCAAGGGCCTGCTTTCAGCTCCTGGGTCATATGGCAGCCTTCACATTTGTAACAGCCCATGCAGGTCTGCACACTCAGCTGGCTCGGGTCTGTCTACACTCCCAACAAGCACAAACTGTCTCAAATCCCTCAACTGGTGGAAGGATCCACAGAATGTCTGTGGGGGAGTTCCATTCTCACGTCCTTCCCTCATAAAGATTATTGGCACAGATGCCTCCCTGTTGGAGCACTAATTTTCAGGACTTCACTGCTCAGGGCAAACAGACTCACAAGAGGTGTCCCCCCCCATATCAACGTTCTCAAACTCAGAGCAGTCCGTATTGCTTGTTTCCTCTTTCTATCCAACATCAGAGGTCACTCAGTCAGACTAATGCTAGACAACAGGGCAGCAATATACTATACAAATTGTTGAGGAGGACCAAGATCCCAGTCCTTATGTGCAGAGTACATAAAGCTATGGAATTGGTGCATATCTCACCACATAGAAATCTCAGCAATTTATCTTCTGGGACTACACAACATCTTAGCAGATTCCTTGAAGAGGTATTTCAGTCAAGACCACAAGTGGGTGTTGAACAACGCAGTCTTTCAGGAAATCTGTCTCACCTGTGGCTCCCCAGAGCTAGATCTCTTTGCAACACCATCCAATATGAAGTGCTGGCACTTTTGCTTGAGGGGAGGGCACAGTTGGAACTTGCTGAGATGCACCCTCCTCATCCCTTGGCCTCGCCTCCTGCCATACACTTATCCCCCAATGACCTGGCTCCTCAAGGTCCAGAACAGAAACAAGAGAGGTTGGTGATCATTCTTATAGCACCATCTTGGCCCAGGCAGGTATGGTTCCCTGATCTGCTCCACCTGTCTCTGTGATCACCTCTTCACCTCCCTCTGACAGCAGACCTCCTGACCCATCCCAAACTTTCATTGCTTCACCTCGGGGCGTGACTCCTTGATGGCTCTTAGGCGTAGAACAGGAGTGTTCTCCTAAGATTCAGACAGTACTACTGAATAGTAGAAAACCCACCACAAGGAAAAATTACCTGCAAAAGTGGAAGCATTTCCAAGCCTGGTGTGCCCAATGGTCCACATCTCCTCTGGAGTCTCTCCTTACAATCTTTATTACCTGCTAAATTTAAAAAGCCATGGGTTTGTCACTGAACTCCGTTAAGGTTCACCTAACTGCCATTACAGCTTTTCACCCCCCAATCAAAGGGTTTTCAGTTTTTGCTCATTCTACCATGATGAGATTCCTTAAGCGTTTATTTAACCTTTTTACTTATGTAAGGAAAGCTACTCTGCTTGGGATCTTAATTTAGTCCTTAGCACCTTAAGGGGGGAAAAAAAAAACGTTTAAAACTCTTGGGGAGTTTTTTGTTTCTTCATCTGTCCTTCAGAATCTCATTCCTTGTAGCCATCTGCCTCTGCCGGAAGGGTAGGATTGCTAGGAGCACGTATGGCAGATCCACCATATACGGTGTTCTATCCTATTAAGGTGACTCTGTCTCCGCCCTCATTTCCTACCTAAAGCTCTTCTGACTTCCACATCAATTGCCAGTGTTTTACCCAAGTGTCACACCTCCAGAGAGGAAGGCAGTCTTCATGCTCTGGATGAAAGCAGGGCTCTTGCTTCTACCTTCATAGGCCTAGGCCCTTCAGGGATTCTCTCAGATTGTTTCTTTTGCAGAAAGATACTAAGGACATCTGATTTCCACACAAAGATTATTGAAATGTTTTTTGGGGATGCATTCTGGCATGCTACGTAACTTTGGTGATACATTCCCCACCTGGGGCTGACTGCATCTCTGTAGCCCTACTGGAGAACATACCTGTCTTGGACACTTGCAGGGCTGCCACCTGGTCAGTAGTGCACACATTTTCCCAACACTATGCTATCATGTATGCTTCCACTGACATGGCTTTTGGCAGTACTGTCTTCAATCTGCTCTACACTTGCCTTCTCAGCACCGTACTCTGTATTGAGGCACTGCTCCAGAATCTGCTCAGACGGAGCATCCATAGGGACAGTACCTTGAAGGAGAGATTACTTACTTGTACAGAAAGTGGAGTTCTTTGAGATGTTTTGCCCCTATGTGTGCTCCACTACCTGCCCTCCTTCCCCTCTGCTCTGGAGTCCTTGACTCTGGACTTCGTGGTTGAGAAGGACCCGGACTGGCGCTTCCCTATAATTGCTCTCATTCTGGAGTATGAGAATATGTAGGGTGCAGACACCACTGCCAAAACCTCTGATCAAAAATGCATGGGTGTGGTGCACACATCGTCATATGGAGCTCCTGTAGGGACAAAACATTTTGAAGAACTCCAGTTACTGTATGAGTAAGTAACTTCTCCTTATTGCTGTTCACTTTATCAAGATATTAAACCACCTCTCTCACTCCTGAGCATCTGAGTCTGGGCTGCAGATTATCCTCTTTATAGATTTTAAAAATAACTCTTTTGGAAATGCTCAAATTGCAGACAATTTTAAGTTATGAATGTCTTGTTACTTTAGAAAACCACAAGCTGTTTCTTTCCTTTTAAGCAAAACTATAGCAATCTACACAACACTGGTACCATGAACAATTCTTATTTCTGAATAGTTTTCTCTAATAAGTACTCTAAATAAAACATGTAGTTCTGCAACAACACAGCCATTAAAGAGGTAGAAAATATTTACTCCTTTTTGCCTTTCAGAGGATAAATATATCTGGCTGCAAGAATCATTTTAAACTAGTCCCAGAATTTTAACAGTTTACATACTGCAAATTCTTTCCCTGTTGCTGGATTGTCTTTAGAAAACTCTAATTATTAAAAAAATAAGAATTGCAATGAATTTATTTATTAGTAACTCTTTCAAAATAATGAACAAGGAAGGTGTTTTTTTTTTTTTTTTTTTGTTATTCCCAAATAGCCAGTGGCTTCATAAAGTCCGCTAATGGAGTAGTTTAGATGGCAATTAAGGGGCAGCTGGCTTATATGTGTATTCAGCATCCAAAATTGGTTCGCCTTGGCTTTCAATGCATGCCTGTGTCTTTTGTCTGTTTTCAAGTGGTTGCTGACAGAAAAGCTCTCCGAAGCATCTCTAGGATAGTCTCTGGCATTCTGCCTCTCCCTTTGTCCATGCAACTAGTGGGTGGTGGCTGTGCTTAGTCTGTACCTCCCAGGATTCTGCCTCCTCTTCATACTGTTTCAGCCTCTTCTCCGGTGACATTGAATCATACACCTAGGCTATTCATCACACTAATCTCTAGAATTTCACCTCATAACATCTAATGTCACCCCAGTATCTCCACAAACAGCTAGCATATAGCTTGTAGCTCTTCTGCTTTTTCAGTGCAGATATCAGTTTCATTTTAGAGTTTGTAGTAATCTGGAGATTGTTCGGAACCCTTTTCTGAAAAAGTGGTGGTCCTGTATGCTCAGCATTTCCTGTGGCCTTTATCTCCCATTTTCTCCAAATGTGTACATTGTTTGCCTTTTCTATTTCTTTTGTTTGCCTTCTGTTGAGACAGCCTTCTCTGGAGCTGAAACTGATGCTATTTGAAGCACTAAGCTATGGAACTAGTTGCCCAAAGGCTGACTCCCAGATCTCTTCTGCTACACTCTGTTGTCTCTCTCTGGCCACACTCAAAGCCTGCCACATGATCAGCAACCGTTTATCTCAGCCATCCAATTCCTTTGCCACTTTCTTAGCACTGTCTAGCATGGTTTTGTCATTGTATTTTGACACATTGCTTTCTACTTCTTCTGCTCTGAAAGAGACGGTAGTTTATATCTCATTTTCTAAAAAAATAAAAAAAAAAAAAAAAAAGGTTCTTCCTTTATTACTTTAATCCAAGTCAGACTTTCTCACTATTCAAATTAAATAAAAATATATTTTAGAAGTGTTTATTTCTAATTTGTTTTGCTGATTCACCATTTGTTTAACTTCTTATATAAGTAAGAACAAGTTAAGATGGTTGGAATCTATACTAGGTTCCTTAAGATTAATTTATTTTAAACTTTCTTCTTGTTTTTCATAACAGTGAACTACTCCTAAGCAGTTCCAAAGCCTCCATCACCATGTGGTCTAAGTGCCAGTTTTCAGAACTGTATGTTGCTATACAACGTTTCCAACCTTAGCCGTTTTATTGTATGAAAAACTTCAAATTAAAGTCCCAGTGCCTGAAATCAGGTGATTATATGAGAATCTCCGCTTTCATTTTTAAAAAGCCACTAACTTCCTAATCCTCATGGATGCAGAGAAAAGCTTGAAAATGTGAACCTTAACAGTCCAAAATGCAAATAAAAAAATTCACCATTTATTATTTCTTTAAATCTCAGGTTTTCAAGCCAAATCTCATGATTTTTGAACACTTGGGTTGGCAATAGTGCATAATTTCTGTCTTGCAACCAGGTCAGACCCTGTTTTTTATGCATTTTTAAAGCATTTACAAAATATAAAAATAACTTTTAATGTTAAACATCACGAGCAGGTTAGACCCTGATTCAGAAGTTGAATCTCATTCTTCTTGCATCAGAATTAAACTATTGCTTGGATAATCTTAACCATCGCCTTTTCATTCATTGCATATACAAGAAAAGAGAGTAACTGAATGGAATAACACCAAAAACATTCTGTATTCTAGAGGTTGATAAGAGGCTTAGCTTGCTATGCTTCGAAGCAATACTGTATAGTTCAAATACCATAGTGATGTGTGTTGTATAGAACCTAACAGAATTGAATAGAATGTGTCACACCCATACCATAAATGTTCTAAAGCACAAAATAAGTATGTTAAAGCAATTCCAAATAAAGTCCATAATATGCTTGCTCTGTCAGATAACAATATCCTCTCTCCTCAGATATCTCAGAGGATGTAAGAAGGATATTGCTTGATACATATTGCCATGTGACATATAATCTCTTAGAATGGAATATCAGTCCCCCTGTTCTACGTTGTGCACATTCCAAAAGTAAAATGATAAACAAACTAAATTAGATACACAGGTTGTCATCACTTGCAAAGTCCGAATCACTCCACTTCTTCAAAACACTATGCAAATGTTGTTATATCAGTCTTGTGATACATACATAACGGAGAACGCAGCTATGTACTTGGTGTTTAGTTTATGCTAAAATTATACTTGTGTCAAATGCAAGCTATGATAACACTGAATATGTACAGAGGAGAATTAATTTTCTGTACCTTACTAAAAGGGCTGGCACTATTTCTCTTCAGGTCAGCACAAGATTTATAACTAACTGTTAAAAGATTTATTGAGCTGATGTAGAGAGCATCCCTTTTATTGACTTTTTGATGTTCTTGTCTATGCTACGCATGAAAGAAAAACATACTGTCCATGTTGTACAGAATAGTTACAAACATGGCCATGGAGTTTGACACAATTGATGTTTAGATGTCTAACTTTCTCATATATGTGGGCACGGTCATGTTGTTAAACCTCTAGAAGATATTAATTGCAGATGGAAAAAGGGAACCTGGGATAAGTCCAGGATTTAAACTGGGTCATTTTGTCTTGTATATTATTTAGAAAATGTTTGATGAAAGGAGTTGTGCTGAAATTTTGAGCAGAAGCATCTGTATTCTTGCTGCTGAAACTTCAAAACTTAGCACTAGTCTACACTACCGCGCACATCTGGTGATGACGTGCTATACCGACGGGAGAGCGCTCTCCTGTTGGCGTAATAACTCCATCTCAATGAGAGGCGGAAGCTAACACAGCGCAGTGTTGACACCACTTTAAGTCGATATAATTTATGTCGCTCGGGGGGGTGGCTTTTTCACACCCCTGAGCAACATAAATTACATAGACTTAAGCAGTAGTGTAGACAAGTCCTAAGAGTCATATTCATAGATTCCAACACCAGAAGGGACCATTGTGATCATCTAATCTGACTTCCTATATAATCCAGGCCATAGAATTTCCCTCAAATAATTCATTTTGAATTAGAGTATAGCTTTTTAAAAAAACATCCGGTCTGGAGTAAAAAATTTCCATTGATGGAGAATTCACAACAATCCGTGATAAACTGTTCCAATGGTTAATTAGCCTTACTTGTAAATTTATGATTTATTTCCAGTTTAAATTTGTCTAGTTTCAACTTCTAGCCATTGGCTCTTGTTATACCTTTGTCTGTTAGAATGAAGAGCCCATTGTCAATACTTTTGTTCCCCATGTTAGTACTTGTAGACTGTGATCAACACCTCTTAACTGTCTTTGTTAAGCTAAATAGATAGACTTAAAGAGCTCAGTCACTGTAAGGCAGGTTTTCTAATCCCTTAATCATTCTCATGGCTCTTCTCTGAACCCTCTTCAATTTATCAACATCCTTCTTGAATTCTGGACACTGGAACTGGACACAGTATTCTGGCAGCAGTTGCCCAAGTGCCAAATACAGGAGTAAAATAACCTCTCTAATCCTACTGGAGTTTCCAATTTATGCATTTTGGCCACAGTGTGACACTGGAAATTCATCTTTGTGACCCTAAAATCTTGTACTCTGATTTCAATTGTCTCCTTTATATTCATATTTGTTTACAGGGTGGTTGACAACAACCTTGTAGAAAGGGAAAGCATCACAGACTTTATGAAACTACAGTAAAGAACAAAATTGTCAGACACCTAGATGAACATAATTTGTTGGGGAAGAGTCAACATGGTTTTGGTAAAGGGAAATCATGCCTCACCAATCTACTAGAATTCTTTGAGTGTGTCAACATGCATGTGGACAAAGGGGATGCACTGGATATAGTGTATTTAGATTTTCAGAAAGCCTTTGACAAGGGCTCTTAAGCAAACTAAGCAGTCATGGGATAAGAGGGACGGTCCTCTCATGGATCAGTAACTGGTAAAAAGATAGGAAACAAAGGATAGGAATAAATGGTCAGTTTTCAGAATGGAGAGGTAAATAGTGGTGTTCCCCAAGGGTCTGTACTGGGACCAGTCTGATTCAACATATTCATAAATGATCTGGAAAAAGGGGTAAAGAAGGGAGGTAGCAAAATTTGGAGATGATACAAAACTACTCAAGATAGTTAAGTCCCAGGCAGACTGCAAAGAGCTACAAAAGGATCTCTCAAAACTGTGTGACTGGGCAACAAAGTGGCAGATGAAATTCAGTGTTGATAAACGCAAAGTAATGCACATTGGAGAAAACAATCCCAACTATACATATACAATGATGGGGTCTAAATTAGCTGTTACCACTCAAGAAAGAGATCTTGGAGTCATTGGGGATAGTTCTCTGACAACATCCACTCAATGTGCAGCGGCAGTCAAAAATGCAAACAGAATGTTGGGAATCATTAAGAAAGGGATACATAATAAGACAGAAAATATCATATTGCCTCTATATAAATCCATGTTATGCCCACATCTTGAATACTGCATGCAGATGTGATTGCCCCATCTCAAAAAAGATATATTAGAATTGGAAAAGTTTCAGAAAAGGGCAACAAAAATGATTAGGGGTATGGAACGGCTGCCACATGAGGAGAAATTAAGACTGGGACTTTTCAGCTTGGAAAAAAGATGACTAATGGGGGATATGATAGAGGTCTATAAAATCATGACTGGTGTGGAGAAAGTAAATAAGGAAGTGTTATTTACGCCTCATAACACAAGAACTAGGGGGTCACCAAATGAAATTAATAGGCAGCAGGTTTAAAACAAAAGGAGTATTTTTTTCCCCACACAACGCATAGTCAACCTGTGGAACTTGCCAGAGGATGTTGTGAAGGCCAAGACTATAACAGGGTTCAAAAAAGAACTAGATAAATTCATGGAGGATAGGTCCATCAATGGCTATTGGCAGGGATGGTTTCCCTAGTCTCTGTTTGCCAGAAGCTGGGAATGGGCGATAGGGGATGGATCACTTGATGATTACCTGTTCTGTTCATTCCCTCTGGGGCACCTGGCATTGGCCATTGTTGGAAGATAGGATACTGGGCTAGATGGACCTTTGGTCTGACCCAGTATGGCTGTTCTTATGTTTATTTAGAATATAAATAAAGTGTCCCCTTTAATATCAGATTTGATCCTTGATTTTCTTTCACAACTGAAAGATGGTTGTACTCATGAGCAGACATTACTTTGTTGAAGAGGGAATAAAATGTAGAATACCATATAACCAGTATTCCAACTGAAGGATGTGTGAGTTTAAAAAAAAAAAAAAAAATGGTCATATTCCCACTTTTACTGCCCCTAGCTGAAAAAACGAGGAATCGGTTGGACAAAAACATTGCTTTTGTGTAGGGGAATAACATTGTTTCTTGAGCATTGCATTTCAAGCAATGCGTATCAATCTACTGTAGAACAGTATTCGGTTACGTTGCCTGCTTGATAATTGTTTGTATTGATTTCCTAATCCCACTGGTATATTATGCAAAGACAACTATGCAGGGTCAGATCTTTGGTTAGTATAAATTGGGGTAGCTCCATTAGCTTCAGTGGAGCCATGCTGGCTTATATCAGCTGAGGGTCTACCGTACAGTATCTCTAAAATACTACAGTGCATTTTTAGATTACACCTTTCCAATCACCCAGCTCTTAGAGAGCACTGTGCTGTTACACAGCTGTAAGAAATTTTTCTCTTAGCGCTATTAATATAAGATGATTACCTGTTAAGACTGGTAAAGGAGTGTGTGGCCATAATATAATAGGTCATTTCCAGTTAACATCTTGCTTTTAATACTGATTTGACAATGAAATGCTACATCAGCCCATAAATGTTTAAACAGGAAACAAAAGTGCTCTTCTGGAGGAAGCGTGCATATTCCCATTGAAGGCAGTTTTGTTTCTCAAGGCAGAATTTAAAATATTATAGTCTGTCTAATTATTAAAGGATAGGTCCCGTCCCCCGGTCTTCACCCAGGTGCACAGTGGGTAGGGAACAGTATCAGGAGCTCCCCTTGAGTAGCAAACCAAGCGGAATTGCATCTCTTGTGCGCAGTGGAAGGCAGGTATTACTCTGTTCTTACTCCCCTCGGAGGACACAAGGGTGGCCAGGAAGCTGGCCCATGTGTCTCTTGTGCAATGGCCAGTAGAGCTGACTGGCTGGCTACATGGAAGAAGTAAGCTGCACTTCATCAATGTCTCTGTGTGTGTGTGAGCCTTCCTGCCCTTTGAAATGGGCTATGCCTACATGGTGCAATCTAGTGGTTAATCTGGCTGGAAAATAGCTTCCCATTAATGTACCTCTATTTCCCCCATCCTGAAAGGGATAAGCTCACAGAAAGTGATGTGACTTCATTGCAATATCAGGAAGCAAAGAGACTTGCTAATCATAGCTGGTATAAGTATCCCAACCAGGGGCAGCCCTAGACTAGCTGCCAGCAACTGGCACCCTAGGTGAACCATGCAGTCGGCACCCCCAAACCCCAAGGGCAGATCTAGGCTGAGGTTTTTGGTAAACGGGGAAACATTTTGCCCCTTTTTCCCTTTTAATGTTTTTTTAAGCAGTTTTTTTTTAAACAGAAGCTTAATTATTCGGTTTGTCTGTCCGTCCGTCTGTCCAATCAATGTTTCTGAGATCAGGTAAAGTAGAGACATGAAATTTTCAGATTTGTACACGACAGCTAGATGATACTTCAGTCCAATTTCAAATAAAAATGCATTAAAAATGTTAATTATAATTTTTATTACAAATCCTAAATCATCCATTACGCTATCCTGCTTTAACTGCCATTACCACCACATCTAATATAGAAAGAAATAAGAAAACCCTTCAACGAACTTTAACCTGTATTTACAAAACACTCAGAATAAATAACACTCTGTGCTCTTAAAACATGACTTTTCTTGCTTTAAGTTTTTAAAATTCAGTCACTAGTTCTTTTAGATCCAGTTTTCCAGCTATTTCATGCTCTATTGACATTGGCAAGTCCGACAAGTCTCTCTTGCACCACTGTTGAATGCAGATATGTTTTTATCAATTTTAACTTTGAGAAGCTACGTTCCCCACTAGCTACGGAAACTGGCAAAGTTAAAAGAATGCGTAGAGCTATAAAAATGTTTGGAAAACTTAGTTTATTTTCACAAACAAACTTCAGTACTTCTTCAGGAGTGGAATGTTTCTTAAATCATCTTGAAAAAGCCTGAAACTCACTACACAAATCTGTAGTATCAGTGTCTTTTGAATTTTCATGAGTCAATGCCGACTCCAGTTTTATACAAAATTCTGTTATCTGTTTTGCTGTTTTCTTTTGCAAGCTGTAGATATCATATAGAAAGCCAAATACTGACTCTAGCTGCTGCATCTGTTGAAATCTTTCGTCAACCGAGTGAATAGCAGTATCAAGGACTGTGAAGTAGAAATTCACTTTGAACCTTTGTTTTGGGTTCTGAATGGGTGTCTCTCGTCCTTCATACGAAAACTGCTGTTTCTTTTGCCGAATGCGAACTGGCTCTGGTTCAAATTCTGTTGGAAAGTCGATTTCTTCAGCAAGCTCAAGAGAATCTACCAGTGTTCTTTTGAACCCTTCATCACTTCTGAATTCCTCCAGAATATTTTTAGTTTGCTGCAGTTTTTGAATGGCAGAATGTATGTTCAAGTTCTTTCCTGAAGCTGCTTACTAATGAGTTTAATCTCGAAAAGGATATTATACCACAAAATGAGTGAAGTCACAAATTTGAACTTGGAAAGGCCATTTACAAGAGCTTCTGCATCTGAACGTGCTGTATTGCCAGATGATCCAATACACAGGTACTATAAACAGACATTTCAATTAGGGCATCATAAATGTTTCCAAGTTCATAGCGAAGAGGCTTCAAAGCATCAATGCGACTCTCCCATCTTGTCTGACTAAGTGGTTTCACAGTTAGAGAATTCACATGGGGAGTCGGAATCTCCCAACGGCATGTTGAGCCTGAGAAAAACACACAAACACATTGCACCAGGTCAAAGAAACTGCTTGCCTCCAAACAGCATCTAGCAGCATCACTGACAACCAATTTCAGAGAATGCACACTGCAAGGAACGAAAAAGGCCTTAGGACTGATTTCCATCATTCTCCTTTGCACACCATTGTCTTTACCCTTCATATTACTCCCATTATCATAGCCTTGGCCGCATACGTTTTCAACAGATAATGACATTGTTTCAAGCTCTTGTAGAATAGTTTCAGTCATAAATGCTCCAGTCGTCTCCTTCAGTGGTATGAAACCCCAAAAATGTTCCTTTATGAGCACTTCAACATTATCTTCATCTGCAGACTTTTCCATATCCACAAAATGAATAATTGTCATTTGTTCAACATTATTCACATCTGGTGTACAGTCTAGTATTATTGAAAAGTATTTTGCAGAATGGGCAGCTTCTACAATTTTCTTTTTAATGGCATTTGCTAGGATTTGAATCAGTTCATTCTGCATATTTTTTCCTAAATAATGAACCGGTGTTTCATGATCAGTTATTTTGTGTAGATGCTCTTTCATGACTGGATCAAACAAAGCTAGGTATTCAACAAATTTTAAAAAGTTTCCATTACCTGGACTGTATAATTTTTCATTTCTACCCCGGCCGCGGAATGCTAAATTTTGCCCACTGAGAACTCACTAAAGCAATCAGATGTTCTAATATTTATTGCCAATATTCTTTTTCCTTGATCACACACATTTTCTTCTATAGTTTTTTCCTTTTTTCAATCGTAATTCAAGTTCTTTCCAATTTTGAAAGCATTCCAAATGTTCTGTACTTCTTTCATGTGAAGAGAGAATTGAAGATATGTTTTTCCAGTCCTTTGAACCATTTTCAGTAAGTGATGTACCAGTTGCTTGATTTCTAAACATCTTGCCACAAAAGCAAAACACAGTCCTTCGACACTGAATATTGTAACCAGTTTCGATGAATTTCTTCCCCATTAATGAGTTTCCTTTTCTAATGCTGAGCAGAGAATTTTCTTTTATTTCCATATTAGGGAAATTCATGAACTTGTTCGGGTTCATGTTCCATGAGAATTTGCCGCACACGGTTATCACATCTGGGCCATGAAGCTGGGTCTCCATACTGTAACTTGTTTGTAACTTCCTTGTCCTTTCTTCCTTCTACTTCATTTACTTCAATTTCTGCATGTGTCTCTGAAGGTGAATACATTTTCTCCACTTCCATATCAGTCTGAGGCTGTGAGTTGCCTTCATCTAGAAGTAAGTTTCCATCATCTTGAGTTTCCAAACTGCTTTTTTGTGGATGTGAGCTACCCTCATCTCGAAGTAATATACCTTCATCTTGATGTTCCAAACTGCTTCCATGCAGATGTGAGCTAACCTCCTCTCCAAGTAAAATTCCTTCATCTGGATGTTGTGAACTGCTTCCATCTTTATTTGGATTAAAGAGAAGATATTTCAGGAAGGATCCCTGCTGTTTTCTTGGTCCTTTTCCTTCTCAGCCTTTGGTTAATGATACTCAGCTCCTGAGGGTTTTCTTTTTCCTCTTTCTGCCATGGGCATTTGAATATTATGTACTGTGCTCCCGACTGCAAGCATTATAGCGTTAAGGATGGCTGACACACCCACCACATGGTTGGCAATTTAAACCACATTGCAGCCATCCCAACGCATCTTTTCACTGCTTAAAGGTTCAATGATTAGTAACATTCAGTCACTTACCTATTAAAACAGTTAGTTACAGTTTTTACACGGAAACTAAATGACCTTTTTCAACATTATAACCTGACACCGGTTGTTTGGAAAGTAATCCCCTTCCTCACGGTTACCCGCTTGGAGTGTGACATCATCACTTTTGTAGTCTATTAAGCATTAATGCTGTTACTTTTCTTTTATGGACCTTATTTATTATATATGAACCAGTTATAACAAAGAAAAGTTCATAATTATGCAGCCTGATAATAACACTAAGGTTTAATAACGCTTAAAGATACTCACAGTTTGGATTTATAATGCTGAATAGGACGACCAGACAGCAAGTGTGAAAAATCGGGATGGGGGTGGGAGGTAAAATAGGAGCCTATATAAGAAAAAGCCCCAAATATCGGGACTGTCCCTATAAAATCGGGACATCTGGTCACCCTAATGCTGAAAGACATTATTCTTTATTTTTTGGCACCAAGCAACACAATTTTCCACAGTATTCGCTCGATTCTTAACCATCTACCAGCGACATGTGTTAAAATGACCGTTTGACATGTATCAACTCGCGATATCTCCGCTCTATTTGAATTTCCGGCTATGCGACCTTGATGTATATTCGAGTTAGGTGTCACTAGCATTGCAGCTCTTGTCGCTGGTGGATGTGTTTCATTGTGGCTGAGTTATTGCTTATCAAAATTGCAGAGTGGGTCATCTTGACCCTATGTCGCAAATTGAAAAAAAAAATTGCTAAAATATTTTTTTTGCAGTAAATAAAAGATTTGACATATTAATAAATTCTCAGAAGTGTAGAGAAATGAATTATAATTCATATTCCCTCCATATGCGCACGGGAATTGAAATAATGACATCTTCATTATTTTATTTGTATTTTTTCATCTTTTTCATTTTTTTTCCATTTTTTTTTTTATTTTTTTCCTCGAATTTGGCGCCCCATTTAACTTGGCATCCTAGGCGACCTCCTAGTTCGCCTATATGGACGGGCCGCCCCTGATCCCAACTTGTCCATTTCTTCCTCAGATTCTTTTGGGCCCTCTTCATGATAGTCCATATCTCAGGAACCAACTGGAACCTTTCCCACCCCTGACTGCTAGCCTGGGGGAAAGAAGTCTTAAAGGTGTGAAAAAAGTAAAGTAGCTATGAAAAGGTTCAGCACTGAAATAAATGAATACTGATTTTGTAGCCAGAAACTTTAGCAACTTGGTCCCACAATATATCTGACTGTCTGGAACATTTGGATACATTTTTTATTTGTATTTTCAGGTGCACTACAATGTTGGCAAAAACTTGGCTGATAAAGGCAACCAAACAGCTGCAATCAAATACTACAGGGAAGCTGTAAGGTATTTTCAATTTATTATTTCACTAAGCTATCCTAAAAGTTCTTTAATTTCTCAGGCACAGTAAGACTGAGAAAATGTTGAGGACTTTGGGATTTCAGCTGCAAAATTTTGCAGTGTCACATAACTAATCATCCAGCTGAAAGGAAAGGGAATGACTACAGTACCTTGTTTCCCTACGAGTAACAAATTTCTCTTCGATTCTAGGTTGAACCCCAAATATGTACATGCCATGAACAACCTTGGAAATATCTTGAAAGAAAGAAATGAGCTCCAGGAAGCAGAGGGGCTGCTGTCCTTAGCTGTGCAAATACAGTACGTTAAAAGAATGGCAAGCATTGTTGCACCACAAACAGTACAATGGGATCTTATATTCCAAATGCTAAAATGTGTATTAAAATTTTTGCCTAGGCCTGATTTTGCTGCTGCATGGATGAATCTAGGAATAGTACAGAATAGTTTAAGAAGGTTTGAAGAGGCAGAGCAAAGCTACTGGACTGCAATTAAACACAGGAATAAATACCCAGATTGTTACTACAATTTAGGACGGTTGGTAAGTGTTTTTTGAATGACATTGTGGCATATGATTAAAAAGTGATTTAAATTGTGATAGCTGGATTTTCAGTGTAAATTCTGCTTTATCGCTCAACACTGACAATAACTCAGATTTGCTTGAGTGTAGATTGGGGGTGATCTCATGTTTTTAAGACCATTTCTTGTCAATCCCCAATCTACCTCTCCCTCATCTACAAAAGAGGCATGCTTCCTGAGTTTGTCATTACTTTTTCATATAAAAACATACAAATATATTGGGCAAAAATCTAGCTTCTATGCTTCACAAAGCTACCTTTTCCTCCAGGAGATAATTACTAGTCACTTTTCAAAATCTTGGCTTCAGTTCTAAAAAAATGAGTATACGTCAACAACCTGTTGTGTAACAGAGCTATACCAAAAAGAAAAAAAAAGGCAATGCAGATTGGTCTCAATATTTTATTTAGATTTAAAAAAAAAATATGTATATGCCCATCCTTTCCCTCTAGGCACATGTATATCTAAAAACCATACACAAATCATACCAGAAGAGCAAAAGGAAAATATGAATTTTTCATAAAAAGGGATTATCTCTAAAGATTTAAAAATACCACCACTCTTAAACACTTTATACCCTCTTTAATGCATCCTTGTCTGCTGAATGGGATAGTATTCTGATACTACATACATGTTTTAGTTTCTTTTCTGAAAAGAACATGGGGAACACTGAACAAGACAAATGAGTATCTCTGTACCATTTTTAGCATGAATTGTATGACAAAAGCAAAGCAGGATGTAATTACTGTGGATTGCCTTACTTTCAGTATGCAGATTTGAATCGCCACATAGATGCATTGAATGCATGGAGGAATGCTACAGTTCTGAAACCAGAACATAGTTTGGCTTGGAACAACATGATTATATTGCTTGATAATACAGGTACAGTATATTAATGGTTTTGATGGTTACTTACATAACAGTTTGTATAAACCTTGAAGCTATAGATAGAGGGATAGCAAAAATGCCAACCTGGCTCTGAGACTTTTAGGGATGTTTATGAAAAAAAAGGAGGATGCCTGGACCTCTCTCTCCCCCACTCCCCTCACCCCAAAGAAACCAGAACCTCTCTCTCCTCACTCCCTAGAAAAATAGAGATCTCTCCCCCACCCCTTCCTGTCTGTGGCCAAGATGGGCGCCTGCCCCCCTCCCCACATTATGTTCCTGACTCCCACCCCCAAACAGGGAGAAAGGGAGAATCGGCACTAGGAAAGCTGCCCTCTTATGCCTCCTAGGGCCCATAATTACCTTGGTCAGTTCCAGGTGTGGACCTCCTTCCCAAGATGATGATACTCTTCCTTTTCTCCCTCCTCTGTCACGATCCCTCTCCCGCTGCTCCTCTTCTTCTCCCACAGCCTGTGCAGTGAGGGTCTGATAGGAAGTAAATCACTGCAATTGTCAGTGGAGTTTGGGGTGCTGGATTCACCGCCCAAGCCACAGGCTGCATGTTGCACTCTAACTGCTCTGTATGCTGGCGTGCTCTAGGTAGCTAGCGCGCATTAACATAGGCAGGCTCCACGGGAATGGCAGCTACTTCAGTTATGCCCCTGAAGAAGTCCCAGAGGTTCCAGAAAGTCATGGAATCTGTGACCTCTGTGACAGAATTGTAGCCTTATTTTATAATACAGTATACATATGCTCAAAGTGTGGAAAGTATCTAAAATATTATCTATGTTAAAAGTTCTCTCTCTGTTTTTCTTTCCCTTCTCTCCTTTGTCACGGTATGCACTCCCAGGGAATTTAGCACAAGCCGAAGCAGTTGGAAGAGAGGCCCTGGAACTGATACCTAATGATCATTCTCTTATGTTTTCTTTGGCAAATGTACTGGGAAAATCACAGAAATATAAGGTATGTAAAGGGGGAAGTGATCTGAATGTTTGCATTTAAAAGTGAAATGTGTGGGAGGAAGGCACTGGACTGTGACTCAGCAGATTGAGGTTCAGTGTCCCACTGTGCCACAGAACTCCTGTGAGACATTGGGCAAGATACTTAATCTCTCCGTGCCTCAGTTTCCCAAATGTAAAATAGAGATGATAATTCCTTAGCATCCATTGTGTCATGAGAATAAATCTGGAAATACTTTGGGGCATCCAATCATTGTGGTGTATATTTTGAAAAATAGAGCCAGATAATGTATTTAAGAATGTAGATAGGACAGGACTGAAAGAACCAACCAGTCCTTGTACTTGGACATAAAGAAAACATCTGCAAATAAGGAGGTAAACACAGTTTATATGGTAAGTGTTAGACATTTGTTTCTGAAAGGAATTGACTGCCGCATGTAACAAGAATCAGTCTCTTGATTAAATATTCTCATCAGTAATTGTCACCATTGCTACAGCATGAAAGAGAAATAAAACACATATTAACAGGAAACGACATAATGGAAGGGCAGCAAGGAAAAAAAATGCAATTAACTGTTCCGTTTGGTCTCATTTTTTGTAATGGGTAGTTTAGGAGCAAGCTATCAAAGTCAACTCGTGCATCTGTGGAGTGTTTTTGGATCAGCAGTGGCACACAGCTCTACATATGTGTCACGAAGGGTTTGAGTTATGTTTGCTTGTTAATGAGCCAAAAGTTAGTCTTATTTTGTGGAATCACTGACCGAGAATAAGCCACCTACTGTGAATAAATGTAGTTGTCCTCACTGCCTCTGTGTTTATCCTCATCATCTGAAATGTAAGTGACAGGAAGAGATGAATAATCTGGGAAGCTTTTTGGATTTCTCATATAAACAATGTTTGCTCCACTAAGATCCTTTGATTTGTAGCAATAATATAGCACTGAAGTAACATCCTGAGTACATCTTGAATGAGAAGCATTTATGACCTCAAGACCTTTCAGGATAGAAATATATTTTTTTCACCGATTACAGTGTCAGGTGATATTTATCTCCATTTTCTTGCCCTTTTTCAGGATGGTGAAACCTAGCCATGTATCTAAGCTATCAAGTTTGCTGTAGTTGTCACAGGAGAAATGTGCCTTCAGAGAGGACTTCAAAGCACCTCCCCTCTTCTCTTTTATGACCAGCTCAGGAAAGTCATCCTGTTTGCAGGGGGGTAGTATGGAAGAAATTACAAGAGATGGTTGTGGGAGAAAATGGGGCTCTGAGATTGTCACTATTAGTGGAGTGGAAGGAACCAGAAAATGGTAGTGGGGGAAAATGTGATGAGAAGCTCAGTATGATCAGTGGGGAAGTGTGGAGTTATGCAGGGCCTTAAAAGGCACTAACAGGCAACTTGAACTTGGTGTGGTGTAGCAGGGGAGAGCAAGTGGAGGGATTCAAAGAAGGGACTGATGTGGTTTGTTCAACAGGGAAGGGAAATGGTCTTAGCAGCTACCTTCTCTATGGACTGGAGGGGAAGAATGTAGGCATCAGGAAGGCTAGGGAGCAGTGGGTTACATGGGAGATGATGAGAGCTTGGGCAAGAGTTCTAGCTATAAGGATAGAGAGAAAGGGCTGTATCTCGGAGATATCTTCTAGGAAAAAGATTCAAGATTAGAACGTGTCAAGTGCCTAGACAAGCTGAGTGAAATTTGTGTTGGGGAGAAAGATTGAATGATGATATGGCTTCCAGTACCTAATGGATAGATAATCTCATAAATAATGTGTCTGCATAAGGGTTGCTAAAGTGTCAGTTCTGCCCTTGAAGCACACTAAGCATATTTTTTTCAATCCATATTCCTTTTGAAGCATTCTATTGATTTGGAAATGTCTTGCCAGCTTGAAAGCTAGGTTTTCTTTCAATATGACTGCAGCAATGTTCCCTGTAGTTTCAAATTCACTATGCATTTTTCCAGAACGGATGACTTATTGTTACAGAAATGTAACTCCTAAGCATACGAAAGATGGAAATTCTTAACTGAGATCTGGTTTTAGCAAATTAGTTTCCTTCCTTAAATATACTCCCTTTTTGAAATGGACAAAGCAACCACAGATCTCGGAAGCCATCTCTAATGCTTTGAAAGTATGTGTATATTATATGTATATTCACAGTGTTTTTGTTCAAGAAATACAAGATGTTAGCCCCATTGGCTAAGTCAACGTGTCTCCATATTTGAGGTAAAAACAAACTCGTTTTGTGCTGCAACTCTGGCAGCAGATGGAATATGCAGCATGCTTTTTTCAAAGCTTTTGCTACAAACAGTGCTGCAAGTATCCTGACAACACTTAATTTAAAGATTTGGCTGTCCAGACCAACTGAAATATTGCCCAGTGTACTGAAATGTTTATTTAATGCAATGGGATAGTCTTCAAATTGCCTTTAATCATCTGATGCTCTTCTACTAACTGCTGAGCAAAGCAATGGCAATAAAATCTTTTCAATAAGTATGTGCCAGAAGGCATATGGTAATGGGAGTCAGCTGCAAACGTGTTTTATTAAGTTTTCTGGAGAACACCACGCACAATAACAGTACTCTATAATACTTGGGTAGAGGAGGAATGAGTTCCTATGTTTGCTGCTCCTACTGTGTGGCTGGTGACAATTTATTGAAAGACTGGGTTAACTGGGCAGCAACACATCTGTGCACTTTGATGGCTGTATCTTCACAATGGAAAAAGTAGAAGTCTACTTTTTAGCTATAATCTTAGAATTTCCAGCATATTGGATAATACAGCAAAGATTGCAGAGAGATTCCAACATTGTGGGAAGTGTGACTTTATTAATCTTTTTTACTTTTTTCCTGCTCCTGCTGTTAGGGCAAGTATGTTTGGAGGATTTTGCTGTGTGTGTATGTGCAATGAACTTGGGAGACAGATGGAGATGCCAATCCTGCCACCAAAGGCCTGTTTTCCCCACTTTAAAGAATTCAGATGCATGGTTCAGTAGCTTGTTCCCATATAAGGATAGAGTAGGCCTTCATGGCTGTGGTTTATAAAACTTTTCTCACAGGACAGCCTGTATTTGGTTTTTGGACCTAAGATGTAACGGCCTTGTACACCAGACAATCTTCTAGGAAGTAGTGGCCTTTCCTGAGGTGCATTGGACAGTAACTGTGCATTAGGGTACGCCTACACAACAGCTGGAAGGTGCAATTCCCAGAGTGGGTAGACTTAAACATACATGCTAGCTCTGCTCGAGCTAGCACCTAAAAATAGCAGTGTGGCTGAGGTGGCACAGATGGTGCCTTGGGCTAGCTGCCAAATATATACCTAGAGGATTGGGCGGGATTATACTCTTGCAGCTTGCCCAAACTACTGCCCGTGCTGCGGCAGCTACGCTGCTATTTTGAATGCTCCAACTTGAGCGGAGCTAGCACGTCTGTCTATGCAGACTATCTACACCCACAGACTCAAGGAACATGAAACATACCACTTATAGCTGGCCTTTTGTCTCTTAAGACTTTTGCCTGGGAACTGAGCTGGAGACTGTCCAAGAATCTAAAATATACAGCAGCACAGAAACTACCTAAAATTACCTTTCTAAAATATCTAAACTTAACTTTATTTTTTTTAACATGATGATTTTTAACAAGAAGGATTCTCTGGGCACAGAGCAAAGGTCTCTGCACTGGCAGCTAGCTTTGGGAAGACAAAACTTGAAGTGGTTAAGAAACTGACCAGATTCTTATAATCTTGGCTCTGAACATTTGGTGAGAGGTCATGAGAGGCTTTTGCTTTTCTAAAAGGTTCCCAAACATCAACAATGCTAAGGACACATCCCACAAGTGGGAATATTCAGAGGACACTTGTAGATGTAGTGATTTTTTTCCCAGTGATTTGTAGTTTTTATGTTTTAAAGTAGAGGTACTGTTCCTCAATGTGGATTATATTCAGACCTCCGCTTCAGATGTGTTTACTGTTAGTCTGTTTTAATAAAATTTAAAAAGTGATTTATTTTTATAACCATGGGAAGAATGTAACTTAAAGGCAAAAGCTTTTGTTTAAAACTTAAAAACAATACAAAATAGAATATTGGGCCAATAACAAGCAGGGAAAACTTCTACCTAAAAGGTGAACGCTTTGAAACATTAGGAATATGTGAAAATTTGATTAAAATGTACACTGCTTTACAAACTTAACCATAGTGGGTACCTCTAGTTGCCTGCTACAATAACAGAAGCCTGTGATACGTTGGTGCTTGTGTAGTAAGTATTAGTGTAGTTTATATTTAGTGGAGGCTGCAGCCACCAGAGAGCAACAAGTTCAGACCATGTTATATATAACATTGTGAGGAGGTAATATATTGTATAGATGAGAAAATATGGCTACAACTCGAATACAATTTGTGAAGTCTTTGTGGTGCTTTGGTGCACTTTGCATTTTGTGTACTACAAGAGTAACCTATACTGTTGACATCTTCTTCCAAATTATTCAGGAATCTGAAGCTTTGTTCCTCAAGGCAATTAAAGCCAATCCAAATGCAGCCAGTTATCATGGTAATTTGGGTAAGAACCTTTCTAACTCCTCAAGTGTAAACTTTTATCAAATGCACTGTTTGTTCCCTTATGTTCACTGTGTATAAAAAGAAGTTTTGAGACTGTTCTTGCTAGGTGGATTTCTATTCTGACTAATTTCTAGAAAGCCATCAAGGAAATGGGGCATCAAAAACTAAAAGCTGTCACATGGTATGATAGATCAGATAGGTTGCACGTAGTAGTCCAGAGACGGCAGAACTTCGGTGGCTGCAAATTGGTTCATTTGAGCTATGCTTGTAAACCTTTATGAGCTCATATAAATACAGTAATTTATGGCTACAACATATTTCATTCCTCCATAATTCCATGGCTGGTTCTTTTCCCAAGCTCTGCTCCTGCAGCTGGCAGAAGAACAAACTACTACTGTGCCACTAACCAGCCAAAAAAACCTTTATTGGAAACAAATGCTTTAATGTTGTTTTCCAAGTGATTGGCAAGATTGCACATTATTCAAAAATATTGCTAATGAAAACTCCTCATTGCTGTTTCAGCTGTGCTTTACCATCGCTGGGGAAATCTTGACTTAGCCAAGAAACACTATGAAGTCTCTCTGAAGCTTGACCCTGCTGCACCCGGGACCAAGGAAAACTACAGCCTCTTAAAAAGAAAACTGGAACAATTGCAAAAGAAAGGCGATGTCTGATGTTTCTTTTTAGGCTGTCAGTGCATGCTGCGTACCTTTAATGTTACAGGGCTACTTTTAACCATGTAAGGGATTCAGTCACAGTTTTATACAAATAATAATTACAGCACCACTAAAGCACACTCAAATGCTTGATTTGGTCTTACATTGGAAATGTATCTTTTTTTTCAGTTGACTCAACTGTAGAATCTAAAATTTCAGCTAAAAAAATGTTATCTTTTCTGGTTTTGTTTTTTGAAATCTTTAACTGTTTTTAAAGCCCATTAAATATACTGACACGGGTATGTGAAATTAATGTAGGGTGGAGTTTCAAAACTGTACTTCACAACACTATAAGTAAATAGCAAAGTTTATTTTCATATGCAGTTGACTCATTCATCTGACTTTTAGCATCAATGTAGAATACTAAAATGGAGAAAGTGACTTGGAAGAAATGGCACTTTCCTACTTGAAAATGTGATCCGTTACACGTATGCGGAGTCATAGATATTTACTTCAGAGAGTGAAGTGGATTACAGTCTATATAGCACATCAATGGAATGGTTAATCATTACAATTGTAGGTCCAAATTCTGACTTTGTTTGTGCCTGTGCAAACCCGTTGAAGGCAATGGGGTTGGCAAAGGTGTACATGAAGCCATAATTTGACAAGCATAGGGTTATCGGCCACATGTGATGGTGCACTCGGTCAAGGTATTTTAGGGTGGAAGGACCCCAGGGACAGAATGTCTTCCCAGAACAATGTAGTGGTACAAGTGGGCAGCACTGGCTAAAGAGTGAGTGTGGCCGTGGTACAGGAGGTGCACTGATGCGGCCTTTTCCAATCAGCCTCTGCTGGCAGGACTCCCCTAGAACCGTTCCCCAAGCAGCCGTTAAAGTTGTCTCAACCCTTGTGGCAGGATGGTGGGGCAAACACAGTCTACTCTATGCCACAGGTTAATCCTTATCTCCTTGGGCATAGCAACTCCCACTGGTTCAGGAAGTTGCAACTTGGAGTCCCTGCATCAGGGATGAACCAAGCACAAAGCCACACAGAAACTGACCTGCAGACTCCTTTGCTACTGGCACATGAACCAGAAGAAATCCAGATTAGCTTTCAGAACTCAGGGTGAGTTTCCTGAAGTGGCAATTAGGGGAAAAAAAACATCTTTTAATTGATAAACTGAGAAAATATTTATGGAAATGACTGAGATGTTTGTACAGCACCACTTTTGGAGTATGCTGCACTTTAAACTAGGGTTGTCGATTAATCACAGTTAACTCACGCGATTAACAAAAAAAATTGCGATTAATCGCGCTGTTAAACAATAGAATACCAATTGAAATGTATTAAATATTTTTGGATGTTTTTCTTCATTTTCAAATATATTGATTTTCTATTACAGCACAGAATACAAAGTATACAGTGCTCGCTTTATTTTGATTACAAATATTTGCACTGTAAAATGATAAACAAAAGAAATAGTATTTTTAAATTCACCTTATACACGTATTGCAGTGCAATCTCTTTGTCATAAAAGATTTTTTTTTGTTACATAACTGCACTCAAAAACAAAACAATGTAAAACTTTATAGCCTACCAGTCCACTCAGTCCTACTTCTTCTTCAGCCAGTCACTAAGACAAACAAGTTTGTTTACATTTACGGGAGATAATGCTGCCTGCTTCTTATTTACAATGTCACCTGAAAGCGAGAACAGTCATTCGCAGGGCACTTGCTGGCATTGCAAGGTATTTACGTGCCAGATATGCTAAACATTCGTATGCCCCTTCATGCTTCCGCCACCATTCCAGAGGACATGCTTCCATGCTGATGTTTGTTTAAAAAAAAAAAAATGCGTTAATTAAATTTGTGACTGAACTCCTTGGGGGAGAATTGTATGTCTCCTGTTTGGTTTTACCTGCATTCTGCCATATATTTCATGTTATAGCAGTCTCGGATGATGACCCAGCACATGTTCATTTTAAAAACACTTTCACAGCAGATTTGACAAAATGCAAAGAAGGTACCAATGTGAGATTTCTAAAAATAGCTACAGCACTGGACCCAAGGTTTAAGGATCTGAAGTGCTGTCCAAAATCTGAGAGGGACGAGGTGTGGAACATGCTTTCAGAAGTCTTAAAAGAGCCACACTCGGATGCGGAAACTACAGAACCCGAACCACCAAAAAAGAAAATCAACCTTCTGCTGGTGGCATCTGACTCAGATGATAAAAATGAACATGCGTCGGTCCGCTCTGCTTTGGATCATTATCGAGCAGAACCCATCATCAGCATGGACGCATGTCCTCTGGAATGGTGGTTGAAGCATGAAGGGGCATACGAATGTTTAGCATATCTGGCACGTAAATACCTTGCAATGCCAGCAAGTGCCATGCGAATGACTGTTCTCGCTTCCAGGTGACATTGTAAAAAAGAAGCAGGTAGCATTATCTCCTGCAAATTGTAACCAAACTTGTTTGTCTGAGCGATTTGGCTGAAGTAGGACTGAGTGGACTTGTAGGCTCTAAAGTTTTACATTGTTTTGTTTTTGAACGCAGTTTCTTTTGTACATAATTTTACATTTGTAAGTTCAACTTTCATGACAGAGATTGCACTACAGTGCTTGTATTAAGTGAATTGAAAAATACTATTTCTTTTGTTTTTTACTGTGCAAATATTGTAATAAAAATAACTATAAAGTGAGCACTGTACAATTTGTATTCTGTTGTAATTGAAATATATTCTATTGAATTCAGTATGTTTGAAAATGTAGAAAACATCCAAAAATATTGAAATAAATGGTATTTTATTATTGTTTAACAGTGCGATTCATTTTTTAATCACTTGACAGCCCTACTTTAAACTTTTAATTAGCAACATAGAGGAGGGAGTCAAATGCTATTTGTGTGCTGGTATTTACATAGATCAACAAACTTGCTGCTTCCATAAATATTTATCTTTTTTAAAAAGAAAGTGGAAGAACAGTCTATTGGATGTGCGAATTGAGAGATTTGATCTCCTTTCTCTCCATGTTTCTGCATTCTATATTTTTTTTCCATAGGAAGAAATTGATTCATGCAATATTTGCAGCTTTCCTAACTTGTGTGATAATATTGTACAGGCAGTTCTGGTATATTCTTAATATACCACTCCCCTTAATATGAAACTGTTTAAAATGTAAGGCAAATGTCTGCCATAGTACAGACTATTACATGATCTTGCCCTTCTGAATACCACGGAAATGTTTTACATCTACAGTACTCTACTTTTTAAATGTTATTTTGCTTGGAAAAGAGTGCCACATTTGGAACTAAAATACAAGTGGCAAGTTTTTATAGATTTTTATATTCTGTCCTACAGCTCAGCCTAATATGCATCAAATGTAGAAGGTATTGTGTTAAATAGGCCTCTAGACAAAAAAAATAAAAAAAAATGGATTTTGCTATGGAAACTAGTTTCTAGTAGACAAAAGAAATGACTTCACAAAAACAAGCCAATTTGTTTATTCACAATGTCTGATGTAATTGAGTTCTAAATTATTATTCTTGTCATGCAGTTCACATGTATGATCATCCTTATTGGCATGTAGTGTTAGTTTTGGATTAATCCAATAGATCAATATTATACTTAAGACACGAAATCTCTGCATTTCATTATGCAGCAAACCCATTACACGCACTTGTCTGGGGATGCTGACTTGTCCTCCTACTCTGAGTTTCAGATGGATTGGGCCTCCTATTTTGTACTGTATTTGAAAATGTTGATTTACTCTTCTAGTACCAACCCCATGATCTCTTCTTGATTTATTTTCAGGCTATTTAATATCACTTAACTTTTTTATTGGTCTTCAGTGTTTTAATTTATAATTATTTAGCTCAATAAAAATGAAAGGTAATCACTTATATGAACTTAATAGCAATGATACACTTATAGCAGAGTATAATGTCAGAGCTCAACTGGCTTCTGAAGAACTAATGGACAAGATTCTGTTTATATAAAATACCCCATAAATCTTTCAAGAACACTAAATAGAATAGCTAATCCCATATCTTCCACTTTATCCTCTCAAACAACTTGGTAATGCAACTCATTCAATGTATTAGGCCTATTAAAATATTTATCAACTTACCTTTTTAAAATGTTTAATTTTCCACACCTGATAACGAACTCCTGAGTCAGTATAGAAAATATTGCCTGCAAGAGAAAAAAAAGAGATAGAGAGAGGGGTTTCACAGGAAGATTTTATAAGCTAAGACCCATTTGGTTTTTTAATAATTTTTTCTTGCCACCATTGCTAATTGATCGAATATCAAATATTACCATTGCTAATTTCTCCTTGCCAGCTGACCAATCCTTTACTATTTGATTATGCAGTGAAGTCATAAAGCTATATTTGTGACATTGTATTAATTTCCATGGCAATAGACTGAGGTCACAAGTGCTTGGTCACTTTGCTGTTCACTCATTTAAACAAAATTACAAAGAAAGAGCAAAGGTAGGCAGCATGCTCCAGTGAATAAAGCACAAGATTAGGAATAAGGTCTGTACTCAACTGCTACTGTTAATCACTGTAATTTTGACTTACTCATGGAAACATTTTAAAAGCATCCACTAACTTTGGGAGCCTCAATTTTCGAGTGTCCAGCTTGTCATACTTAGGGTCTGACTATCGGGATGTGCTGAGCACTTGCTGTTCCTGTTGATTTTAACTGCAATTGTCAGTTTTAGTATATCTGAAGATCAAGCCCTAGGTGTCTGTTTGGATATGTGAAATTGAGGCACTCAACTTTTGAAAATGTTGGCTTTACTGTCTCCCAGCTATACCGTATGCGTCTGTAAAATTGGAGCCAACGATATTTGTTAGGCACCTCTGTAAAAGTAGTTGTGATCTAAGGATGAAAACCTCCTTATTTAATATAAAAAAGACTAGCCAAATTGCTTTGTGTACATATTCTCCCCATGCTACATCAGGCTTTCTCTTAGGATACATATAGTTCCTACAATTCATTATAACAATGAAAGAATCTCAGAAGAATTTGAATCATATCAAAGCATCCCACACAGCAAACTATACCTACGATATGAAGTCATTTTCCATCTTCATGTGCAGATGTCCTGATTTTATAGGGATAGTCCCAATATTTGGGCCTTGGTCTTATATGGGTGCCAATTACCCCCCCCACCCCGTCCCGATTTTCCACCCTTGCTATCTGGTCACCCTATTGTTCTTTCTTTCCTTCCAAGGAAATCCCCTACTGGTTAAAGTTTCTTCAGACCTCACTCTTCTTCCTGTCCTCTTCAACTAGTCCCCTGAGGTCTGGCTTCCTGAAAGTCCTGGTGTTTTATCTTTATGGGTACACATCCTTATCGTGTGTGTCCCTTGCATCAAGAATCCTAAAAGTCTTGAACTCAGGCTGAATATAATATGAGCAACAGGTACACTTGGGGAGGTCAGGTGGCAACAGTAACTCGATGGGGGAATGAGACTGTAAAAGACAAGTGAAGGAAGAAATAAATCAAAGTTTGGGGTTGTGTTTTTTGTGGAGGGTCGTGGGGGGGAGGTTACTGTTCATACAAAGGTTTGGCTACCCAAAAGAATCGCAAGTTCAGACTAGGACAGTTTATTTTCTGAGCTAGTTTTGCCTATTGCTAGGTTATATATGATCATGTTATATTTTGGTAAAGTTGTCGTTTATTTATTTCATTATGTCCAGTCTTACAACTAGTTTAAAAGTAATCAAGCAAATAACTGTAAAACTCTTGATGTTTTTTTTTTTTAGTTTTAAAACCGTCTTTTGGAATTCCAAGCTCTAAATTGTAGCATATTGCTAAAAGAATAAAATGTTTGAATTAAAAACATCTAAATATTTTATTTAGATGTTGTTTCCTTTGTGCATACCAGATTTCCAACAAGCATAGCTACGTCTGCTGATTCAAACATGATTCTCATTTTCAGTGAGTAAGCAGTACTGTTATTTTCAGAGTCCTTTAGATGAGTCTCTTAAATGTGCCCTCTATTAACAAATCTCTTGTAATATGAAATACCCTAATCCACTAGGAATGAAAGTGAGAACACAAATCACATTGCTATAGCATAAAGGTTAAGTACTATACACCTGCTACTTTTAAAGATGCAGATACCTGTACCTGCATGAGTCATGTACTGGAGGACTGATTGTACTGTTAGAAAAATGCATTGCTGTGTTGTGGCATGGGTGTTTGGTATGTGTCAGTGTATGGTATATTAGAAATGATTCAAGGCTTATTAAATTATGGGTTTTTGTAGAAATCTGGTCCCAAGAAATTTGAAATCCGTGGCTTTGAATTTGATGCTGATATCTGAACTCCTTTCTTGATGTACTGTTAATGATCTGAGTTGCAAATAGCTATTCCAACTTACAAAGTTTCAACCAAGAAAGAAGCAAACATATTTGTAATAAAGCCCAGTAATAAATCTGCATTTTTTTGCTATCATGTTACTGAGGTTTTATTTTTGCTTGTAATTAAATACGCGGTGTGTTTATTTTATAGCAGTAACCAAAATGTGCTAGGCACTATAGAGAAATATGACATAAGACGTGGTCCCTGACCTGGTGTGCTTACAATCTAAGCCCTGATCCTGCAAACATTTACACTCCATTATTTTTTATCATTGTGAGTAGTCTCACTAAGATTAAATGGGGTCTAAAAAAAGGGCAGAACAATCACCCCTGGGGATGATGGGGAAGATGCAGCAAACAAATGAGGTAGGGTCATGACCAGCATGTTGGTTCCAACTTTAAAAATAATTATATAACACTATTCACAGGTACTCCATCCTCTTCCCAACCACTGTTAATTCAATTTGGTTAGAATTTACAAGGGGGATTTAGGCACCACTAACATTCACAAGCCTAAATTCAGCTGCTGATTAAACTTATAGGAACCTCAATTTCCACCACTAAAGTCCCTGAGGTGTCTACGTTTTGGTGGGCAGGCATGCATGCAACCGCCTAAATCCTCACAACACTCAGCAGCTTGGCATGTAACTCATGCCTAAACTCCAGCTGGATTCTCCAACTAGGTATCCCCCTATCTTGTCTTAGGGACCAGATCACATAGGCATGCTCAGTTATATCTAAACCCTTACAAAAGCAGCTGCTGCTGCCAGTGGTTACCTACATTTGAAATCTTGCTCTTTTAGGCTGCAGCCCTATGGGCTTTTCTGCAGAAATGAATGCTAGTAAATTAGAGTGTTAGGCTACTGCTGAAACAGTGCAGGTAGACAGCTAGTTGCTAGGACAAGGTAGGTGGGGTCAAAAAGGTTACTTCACAGCACTGGTGCCAGGGGAGGCTGGGCCCATGTTGCCTGGCGGGGATGGGAAGAGGACGGGCTGGCATAGCTGTTTTCTCCCTTGCTCCAGAACCAACTCATGTACTGCTCTTGGGGAACTGAACCCATCAAAATAAAGTTTGACTTGTTCAAAATTTCCCTCTAACGGTGCAGATCCGGAACGTGGGGCTGTCACACCACTAAAGCCCTTGGAAAGCTGTGTGCGCTTGCTCTCCTCTGCAGTTTTTGGCAGCTACTTCCCAAACAGACCGGCTGGCCTAGGAGCTAAAAGGGAACATGGTCTGGCAGGTGGGTTCAGGCGCTTGTGGGCTGTACAGGTGGAGAACTCCCCGGGGCCATAGATGCTGGGAAGGGCTTCAATCTGGCCGGTTTCTGCTCCTGTCTCCCTTTAGGGTCTAGTCACGCTTTGGGAGCCCATGGAGGTCACTGGGCCGCTGCAGGTGTTTTTGTGTAAGAAGGAACTTTCCTCTTTATTCCGCCTAGAAGCTCGTTTCGCTCTTTCATCGCACGTGGGGCAGCGCTAGGTGGAGACGATGCTTAAGCCAGGAGGAGCCAGCCAGGCTCAGAGCAGCGGGCGGGTGCGTGGGCCAAGGGGAGCAGAGCAGCAGATGCAGCATCGCAAGCGGTCTGGCCACCGTCCCGGGCCGCGCCTCCGAGATGCTCTGCTGTTGGGCGGCTGCAGGGCAGAGCCACGTGCAGACACTCGGGGGCCGCGGGCAGCCCGCGCGCTCGGACTCCCCAGCCCACAGGCTGCACGCGGGGGCGGAGCCCTGAGCGGCCCAGAGACTCGACGCTTTAGCATCAGCCCCTCCCACCGTGGCGTCACATGGCCCTGGCTCAGCTCGCAGCTGCGCGCGCACTCTCTGGGGGAGCGGGAGTAGGGGCGTTTCCACGGCAACGCCCTCTCTCCTGGCTCCGCCCCCTACCTGTGCCGCCGTCCGGCTCCTCCCTCCGTGCACGCTCCGGGTTCTCCGCAGCCGTAGGGGTGGGGCCAGAGCTCACCCAGGCCCCGCCCCGAGAGTTGAGCTAAACCCGGAAGCAGCCCAGGGAGTCGGGCGGAGGGACGCTCCGCGCAGGGAAGAAGCGTCGCGGGCAGCCAGGCTGGCGGGTGAGTGCTAGCGGGGCGCGTGGGCTGTTGACACCGTTAAAAAGCAGCACTCCCCAAGTTAACCTCCCCAAGCGAGGGAGCCGCCAGGACGGAAATGATTGGCTCAAAGACGTCATGTGCCAGAGCCTACAGGGTCACGTGCTGCTTTGTAACCAAAGCGTTTTGGCGGGAGGAAGCCCATACCCGCTCTGCGCCCGTAAAATGCTCTGGCCCCCTTCGTGTACCAGGGGCTGGGCGGCTCCGTGCTTGTCAGACTGAGCCCCTGCTTGTGTCTCGTCTCAGGAGGGTGTATTGTGATGGTCCAGCACATCCCTTCCTGTCTGTTTTGTTTTTGCCATCAATCTCTTCCTGCAGACTCTGCCTTCCCATTGCTTTGTGGGGACCCAGGGGAAGTCCCATTCGGTGCTGAATTGTTTGAATTTTGCTCCAATTCACTGCAGCCCGTTGTCCGAGTATAGCATATCAGACATGACATATCTTATAAAATGTGCCTTTAGTTTCCTGATCGCTGTTGTTGCCTGAGTGTCCTCCAGATAGACCATCTCCCAGAAATTAAAGTTGTAAGCTACTGTAACCATGCACTTCCTGTCATTAAAAGTGGAAAGGTCTCTTCTGATCTTTCTCCAGGCCATTAGATGCACAGCCTGGCTCGTCACGTGCCTTTTTATCCTGGTGTATCCAACTCTTGATATTGGCAATTAAATCTGCTTGGTCCCCTTTAAACAAAATTCTGGCTTGCACTCACAGCTCATCCCTCATCTAGTAACGGGAGGTAATGTGGCTCTTGCAATTAGGAGTATGAACTCTTTCAATGCTTGTAAACTCTGTCCTGTTCCGTGCTTTGTTGAGTTGCCTGGAGCCTCCCGTCAGAGATGCAAAAGTATGTTCACAGACTCTAATTCCTGTTACGCAGAGCCATTTGTGTTGTACTCTGGAAGATATGCTCTGCTCAGTGTATCTGGCACCAGTAGTGACTTTTCTGGGCAGTGTCGTATCCTCTTCTTATAGAGCTGGAGTTTCAGCAACACGTGGTCTAGTCATATGGATGCACTCACCAGTGGCTTCTTCACAATACATTCTAATGGTTTGGGACTAGACTGCATGCCCACTTAGAGCCCAGAGATCAACTGATGGAATTATTAAGCCAACAGCTCCTCTTCTATATGAGTATATTTCCTTTCTGTGTCTATCAGGGCTGTACTAGCAAATGCTATGGGCTGCTGGCTTTGCAGCACTAATGTGCTGCTCCTCTTTCTCCTTGTGAGCTATCACACTGTAGCTCTAGCTGTTCCTCAAGGTTGTGGTACTTTAGAACTGGTGCTTCACTTATGATTTTCTTTACATTTTTCAAACACATGTTTTGGGGTCTCTGACCATTCCCATGCTGAATCATTGTGTTTTAATTATCTGAAGGGTCACAGGCTTTTGATAGGTGTGCACAGAACCTGGAGATAGTTGGCTATCCCTATAAATTGTTGGACTCCCTTCATATCCTTAGATCTGAGCATTTCCTTCATGGTTCTCAATTTTTCAGGCAGATAGCTAATATTATGCCAACTTTTTTTTTTTTTTTTTTAAGGCTCCAGAGTTGGTTTTAGGCTTACTGGCATGTAATTGCCAACTTCGGTATCAGGTAGGTTAGTTGAAACTAGTAAAGAACAGATTTATCAGACACATAGGTGAAAACAATATGTTGGGGAAGAGTCAACACAGCTTTTGTAAAGGGAAATCATGTCTCACCAGTCAATTAGAATTCTTTGATGTCAACAAGTATGTCGACAAGGGTGATACAGTGTTTGTGGACTTTCAGAAAGCCTTTGACAAGGTCCCTCACTAAAGGCTCTTAAGCAAAGTAGTCAGTCATGGTTATAAGAGGGAAGGTCCTCTTATGGATCAGTAATTAGTTAAAAGATAGGAGACAAAGGGTAAGAATAAATGGTCAGTTTTCACAATGGAGAGAGCTAAATATCAGGGTCCCCCAAGGATCTATACTGGGACTGGTGCTATTCAACATACTCATAAATGATCTGGAAAAAAGGAGTACACAGTGAGGTGGCAAAGTTTGCAGACCATACATAGTTACTCAAGATAGTTAAGTCCAAAGCTGACTGCAAAGAGTTAGAAAGGGATCTCACAAAATTGGGTGACTGGGCAAGAAATGGCAGATAAAATTCAGTGTTGATAAATGCAAAGTAATGCACATTGGAGAACATACTAACTGTACGTAAAAACAGTAGGGTCTAAATCATGTGGAAAAAGTGGATAATGAAGTGTTGTTTACCCCTTCACATAACACAAGAACCAGGGGTTGTCCAATTAAATTAAAACAGTGGAACCACAGAGTTATGAGCACCTTGGGAATGGAGGTTGTTCGTAACTCTGAACAAAATGTTATGGTGGTTCTTTCAAAAGCTTACAACTGAACAGTGACTTAATACAGCTTTGAAACTTTACAATGCAGAAGAAAAATGCTGCTTTCCCTTTATTTTTTTAGTAGTTTATGTTTAACACAGTACTAGATTTGCCTTTTTTGTTGTTGTTGTTGTTCTCTGCTACTACCTGATTGCATACTTCTGGTTCTAAATGAGGTGTGTGATTGATTGGTCAATTCGTGACTCTGCGGTTCTACTGTAGGCAGCAGGTTTAAAACAAACATAAAGAAGCACTACTCCAGAAAATGCATGGTCAACCTGTGGAACTCATTGCCAGGGAATGTTGTGAAGGCCAAAAGTATAACTGGATTCAAAAAATAATTAGATAAGTTCATGAGGGATAGGTCGGTCAATGGCTATTAGCCAACGTGGGGTCAGGATGCAATCCCATGCTCTTGGTGCCCCTAAACCTCCACTGCTAAAAGCTGGAACTGGATGAATCTCTCAACCAACTGCCCTGTTCTATTTATTCCCTTTGAAGCATCTGGCATCAGCCACAGTCAGAAAACAGAATACTGGGCTAGATGGCTTATCAGTCTGATGCAGTATGGCCATACTTACGTTCTTACGTAGCCAATCAGGCAGCCTACTACAGGCCAGCTGTGCTCATTAGGTTGCCCAGACACTGGTTCTGCTGCAGGCCCTGATTCTTGAGATTCTGGAATCTCTCAGAAATCTACAGTGATTTATTGTAGAGCACCTCAGTTCTTATCAGATTCAGCTTGCCTGCATTCAGCCTAATATTCTGCTCCCAGCAGTTGTTCAGGTGTTGTTGCAACTTGGTATTATGGTCCTGGATTGCCTCTTCCTTGATCTCTCCTTCTGCACAATAAGAATGTAATCAGCTACAGTCTTGATGCCTAGGTTTCCCTCTAATGCTTGGTTCAGTTTGCACTGGAACACCTCTGGGACCTGGCTGATGCCCACAAGCAACAGTACTTACCAAAAGGTGTGATAAAGGTTGTTAGGTGGCTGGAGGTCTCATCTACCTCAATATTCAGAACCCATTCTTGTCATCATCAGTGAATACTTTCGCTCTAGATAAATAGGATAGTATGTGTGACACAGAGGTCCAGTTGTGATTCTCTACTGTGTTCAACTTTTATCAGACCTGCCGTACTCACTGCACCTCACACACTGTTGTCATACTATTTATGTAAAAGGTGACATGTAATATATCTTTTGGAATCTAATAACAACCAGTCATTAATGTCACTGTGAAATGTTTGTAAAAACTCTGTAGATGAAATTATGGATACGCTGATATTGTATCCTGGAGACTGCAAACACCCAAAGGTGACGAAAACAGGTTTCTTCTGTATAAAGGGGAAGAAGATATGGTGGCAGGCTCTGACCTGTTCTCTTAAGTCATCCAGTAGCTAGCCCTCCTGCAGTTTTGTAAGAGGGAAGATGTCATCCTAACAGCATCCAAATGCCAGAGGTCAAGGTGCTCACTGGTAGCAGTAATGAGTTTCAGATGGCCTGACCATTTCCATGTACCTCAACTCACTATAGTTATAATCTGTATCTAAAAGGTGTCATTAGTTTTCCCATGACATACTTCATAACTCACTGATCATTAATATTCTTGTCAGATGAATGTATGCAGTGTGTTATGGATATAAAATGGATTATGACTGAAGTATTTTAAACCAGGCATGTCAGGCGGAGTTGATAAACAGGTCTGCCCTAGACAAAGGACTGTGTTTGCTTCTCTGATCAGCTCTGTCATCAGGCAGAAATAATGAAAGTCTATTTACATAATAGGTGAACAAAGCTATCAAACTAACACATGAGGTAGGAAACAGCTTGGCATCTACACCTCAGCAGGGAAGAGAAATTTTATCTGGGCTATAAAGACAGGGGGTCTGAACCTCAAGTGATAAGCAATTGAATCAACTGATTGGATATAATATTACTGTATTATAAAAGTATAATGAATGAGGTGATTTATGAAAGTCTATGACAACACTGGTGATTAATATAATTGTGAATTGTATGTATTAACAGTACATAAGGAATTATGGATACTCATTAATATTATACTTTACAGTCTGTGACCAAACAAGGGGAAAAGCAGGTCTCTCCCAGACAGGAGTGATCGTCCCACCTGTCTCAATGAAATTAAGCAAGGTATGATCAAAAACAGTGGAAGCCCCATTTACATTCAGATCTTCAGGGGGATGGGAAGACCTCAGGAAGGGAAGAACAGCATGAAGTCATCCTGCCTCTTGAAACAAGGTCATTGACCTTCAGACTATATAAGCATGGATAGAATCCATTTTGGCATCCATCACTAGATAGACACAAGGGGCTGAGCTTTTGCAAGCTTAGAGAGATGGGTCCTTCAACCAAGGTGCAAAGTGGTGGCGGGGGAAGGTGTTGAAGTCTCTGAGAACTGAGTATAGGTGAGACACCTAACTAGGCAAAGATTTTTCACCTAGGAAGATGAAGGAAGCCAGCATCTAGACAGTATTTGGTCCTGCCATGCGGGCAGGGGACTGGACTCGATGACCTCTCGAGGTCCCTTCCAGTCCTAGAATCTATGAATCTTGTACTTCTGTGGAAGGTCCTGACTCAGGGAAGGTCAACCACGGCATTTCAGGCACCAAGGGTTACAGGGAAGGTGGTGACACAACCCCTCACTGGTCCAAATTGCACCCTGAAGTGTGATAGTATGTCCTCAATTGCTGGTAATGGATAGTGACTTTTTTCAATGCACTGTTCAGTGGTTTTGGAATTTACCTGGAGGTTTTCTCACCGCTATGAGGCTGCTGAGCCACTTTGCTCTCATTTCAACGGCTGTAATGATGCCTCTTCTTGGCAGGCTGGCCAGCCACTTCTTCAATGGGTCCATGGAACTTTGCGTTTTGATAATCTCCTGGGCTACATAGGGAGGTCTATTTCTGACTTCAGCATGATCTTCAGGTGTCCATCTCCTTGAAATATGTCCTTATATTCTGTTAGAATGTTGGGCAGAAGCCACCATGACCACCTCTTTTTCTTATATTGAAGCTATTCTGGTGGTGTACTGTGATCAGATTCATGGCTTGCACTGCCCTCTATCCAGCAGTGGATGGTATTTCTGTGTCAACTGCTATAAAATCCAAATGATGTTTCTTGTTTCATGCAAATATGGCCATAGAATGGCTGCAGTACGTGTACAGTGAGAATATTTGAATCTGCTAGAGTCAAACTGCAGATATCCTCCTCTTCATTGGAACTCTCTACATCCTCAGTGACTGCGTGCACTGCTGGTTTTTAGTTCCTATGGAAGCTGTGGCATTGGGACATGAAGTGGTTCTGTTTCTTGTCCTGTTAAACTGAGCATTTTTATTTCTGCCTTTTTGTGTTGCTTTCCACAAAATATATATATATATACTGAACCAGGATGCCTTCATTCTTGGTTGGTCCATCTCTGTCGTGCTTCCTGAGTTCCTTTAGCCTGAACCTGTGTACTTTGTTATGCACTAGTAGCTGTTAGTTTTGATCCTTTCTGGGGACATTCATAGCATTTTTAAGGCAGAAGGGACCAGTAGTCAATTAATCTGACTTCCTGTATATCACTGGCCACCAACACCACCTAGCATCCGCACGCTAAACCCAACAACGGAAATGAGATCCACAGGAGACTATGCTGTTATGTGACACGGGTAGAGAATAGAAAGGACTGAGGTGCACCAGTGTTCAAGGCTCCTGCAATGCCAGGGAAATGATTAAATGAGGTACACCTAGATCAGGGGTTCTTAAACTTTATTGTACCATGACCCCCTTCTGACAACAAAAGTTACTACATGACCCCAGGACGAGGGACCAAAGACTGAGCCCTCCCGCAGCCCCAGGCGGAAGGGCCAAAGCCTGAGCCTACTGCCCCGGGCAGGGGGGCCAAAGCCGAAGCCCAAGGGCTTCAGCCCTAGGTGGGGGACTGTAACCTGAGCCCCGCTGCCCAGGGCTGAAGCCCTTGGGCTTTGGCCTCGGGCGGTGGGGCTTGGGCTTCAGCCCCAGACCCCAGCAAGTCTAATGCCAGTCCTGGTGACCCCATTAAAAAGGGGTCACGACCCCCAGTTTGAGAACCGCTGACCTAGATCCTCACAAATGACCCACACCTGCATGATGCAGAGGATGGTGAAAAACTGCCAGAGTCCCTGCCAACCTGACCCCGGGGGGGGGAAATTCCTTCCTGACCCCATGTACGGCAATGACTATGAGCATGTGAGCTAGCACCTGAGAGAGAGAATGTTTGGTGCACCTCAGAACCCTGGCCTACCGTTCCCAATTTCCCGTCACTAGTTGTAGCCATCCCTGATGCTTCAGAGGAAGGTGATTTAAAAAATAAAAGTAAAACTGGAATTCACTGGGGGGAAAATATCTCTTCCTGACTTCTGTCAATGGCCAGCTGAAATCCTGAAGCATGAGCTTTAGGAACATAAGATATAAACATCAAGTGAGCCACAGGGCTGTTGAGCCCTGCCTCCATCCATCACAAGCAAGCCCATCATATAATTGTACTCATTAAGTTGTCCATCTGTCTCTTAAAATTTGGAGGGTGTTCCAGAGCCTCACCTCTCTGATGGTTAGAAACCTGCTTCTGATCTCCAGTCTGAATTTGTTCATGGCCACTTTACAGCCATTTGATCTTGTGCCAATATTGTCTTTTAACTTAAATAGCTCATTCTCTAGGGTTAGATCTGTTTCTCTCAACAATCTTTCTTGTAAACTGGAATCTAGTGTTCCACAAATGATTCTGTCTTTAATTAGGGAATCTTTAATGTCTCCAAAGTTACAAGTGGATGCCAGAGTTCTCAGCTCTATAATGTAAGTATCTATTCCCTATTCTGGTTCTTGGTTTTGGGTTAAAAAAACAAACAGTTTCTCCATACAATCTCAATCTGTCTGGGGTCACAGTACTAGGGTTGCCAACCCTCCAGGATTGGCCCAGAGTCTCCAGGAATTAAAGATTAATCTTTAATTAAAGATTATGTCATGTGATTAGATCTCCAGGAATGCTTCCAACAAAAATTGGCAGCACTACACACTACTCAAATACTTTATCAATTTGTTCCAGTATTTCGAGCATTATTCCTGGCTAAAGTGTGTTTCTCACTTCTTGAATTATTTTCCACAATGAGATATTTAAAAAGCTTTATCTTTGTATTTCCAACTTTATCCCCCAAGGGCGGCTCTGTATGCAAACTCAGTTCTTGGTTAAACTGCTTCATGCTTGTGCAAGACTTCTTTTGTGTGGAAATCCAGCATTCCCAGTGGTCTGAGTCCCTTCATGCTGCCTGTTTGTTTTGTTTCTAGATGCTGCTTTGTTTGCCAGCTAATTACACTCTCTTCCTTGCGGTGGGTTTTGCTAGAGTGACTGCTTCCATCATGTTTCATATACCACAGGCTGGGTAATAACACAAGGACTCCATGTTTCTAAAATTAAACTGGCTCTTTATTAAGAGAACTACTTACAGAGATAAAAGAACAGGAGTACTTGTGGCACCTTAGAGACTAACAAATTTATTTTAGCATAAGCTTTCGTGGGCTGCAGCTCACTTCTTCAGATGCATAGAGTGGAACACACAGACAGAGATGTTGCAACTGCAGCTGACGTTCCAGCCACATGTTCACTGACTGGCTTCCTGATGTCTTCTCCAAACTCTTCTCTCCTGCAGCCTGTGCTCCTCTCTCCAAGTTCAATGCAGGCTGCTACAATGGAGATTCATAAAGATTCTCGTAATAGAAACTAGGCTATTGCTCTTGCATTCAGTTTAATGTTCAGTGTTACTTTTGAAGCAGGAGCTTTCTGAGATTCAAGGAAGCTTTATGACTTAGGCCTTGGCTACACTTGCAGATGTACAGCGCTGTGAGTTAAACCTGACTTCCTGCAGCTGAGTAGCGAAAGCACTGCAGTCTGTCCACACTGACAGCTGCCCAGCGCACTGTCGTGGCCACATTTGCGGCAATTGCAGCGCTATTGGGAGCGGTGCATTATGGGCAGCTATCCCACAGAGCACCTTTTCCCATTCTGGCGCCGTGGGTTGTGGGCAGGGGGCGTGGGTGCGGGGCATTCTGGGTCCTGTCCCAACGCCCCGTGATGCATCGCTTCGCATCCCAGAAATCTCTTTGTTTCCGTTCACCTTTGGCGCCATCTTTCAACGGTTTCTATGCAGCGCGATCTGTCTGCAGGAAATGGAGCCCGAACTGCTGAGGCGTATGCTGACTTATCTCGCCAGCTCGTCACGTTTGGTTGTCGAACTATTCCTTAAGATCCAAAGTGACAGTGAGAGTGAGGAGTCCGACGATGCTATCGAGCCGCGTAACGTGTACAACACGAAATTGCTTGTGGCATTCACGGACATGCTCAGCACCGGGGAACACCGCTTTTGGTCTCGGGAAACAAGCACTGAGTGGTGGGATCACATCATCATGGAAGTCTGGGATGACGAGCAGTGGCTGCAGAACTTTTGGATGAGAAAAGCCACTTTCATGGGACTGTGTGAGGAGCTTGCCCCCACCCTGCGGCGCAAGGACACGAGATTGAGAGCTGTCCTGCCAGTGGAGAAGCGGGTGGCTATTGCAGTCTGGAAGCTGGCAGCTCCAGACAACTACCGGTCGGTCGCAAACCAGTTTGGAGTGGGAAAGTCGACCATTGGAATCATGTCGATGCAAGTTTGCAAGGCCATTAATCGCATCCTACTCAGAAGAACCGTGACTCTGGGTAACGTGCAGGAAATAGTGGATGACTTTGCACAAATGGGGTTCCCTAACTGGGGAGGGGCGATAGATGGGACGCACATTCTTATTCTGGCACCACCCCACCTAGGATCCGAGTACATTAATCGGAAGGGGTATTGCTCTATGGTTCTCCAGGCGCTTGTGGATCACTGTGGGCGTTTCATTGACATTAACACAGGCTGGCCCGGAAAGGTGCATGACGCACGCATCTTTCGGAACACTTGGCTGTTCAGGAAGATGCAGGCCGGGACTTTTTTCCCAAAGCGGAAGATCACGGTAGGGGAAGTTGAAATGCCCATTGTGATCCTTGGAGATCCTGCTTACCCGTTAATGCCGTGGCTCATGAAACCCTACACAGGGAGCCTTGACAGCAGCAAGGAACGGTTCAACTACAGGCTTAGCCGGTGCCGAATGACTGTGGAGTGTGCCTTTGGCCGTTTAAAGGCCTGCTGGTGATCTCTGTATGGAAAGCTGGACTTGGCCGAAAACAGCATTCCCGCGGTTATATCCGCGTGCTGTGCCCTCCATAATATTTGTGAAGGGAAGGGTGAAAGCTTCACTCAGGCATGGACCTCTGAGGTTCAACACCTGGAGGCTGAATTTGCACAGCCAGAGAGCAGGGCTATTACAGGGGCCCAGCGCGGGCCTGCAAGGATTAGGGATGCCTTGAGGGAGCAATTTGAGGCTGAAAACCAGCAGTGATATCTGGTGCCCTGCACAGGAGTGAAGTGCAGTAGTTCCAATCTTTAGGAATCCGTGTTTGCCAAGCAGACTTGCAGTGCCTGTTTATTTCCTGGGCTAAGGAGTCTTTTACTTTATGCAATAATAAAGAATGTTTTCAAAGCCAAAAAATCCATTTATTGAAAAGAAACAAGGGGGTGGAGTGGGGAACGGTACAATCACAGATTCGCGTATGTCCTGTCTGGTGTGCTGTGCAGTGAGTGCTGCACTTCAGGATAGCTATACTGCATGGTGATGGGGGTTGAGTGCAGAGGGTAAGGGTCATGGTTTTCAGGGCTGGGTGGTGAAGATACTGGTGTTGGAGGCAGCGGGTGGCGTGAAGAACACGGAAGTTGGGGAAAGTGGGTTGGAGGTGACAGTGGGGCACAACGGAAAGAGTTTTGGGACAAGGGCTGTAGGGGGGGTGGCGTTTGCGTTTGCGGTACTGCTCCTCTTTCTGCATGCCTACCAGCTCCTGGATAGTGTCTGCTTGGCACTCCAGGATGCTTATGAGCCTATCAGTGCTTTGCTGCCAGTGCGTGGTGCTTTGCCGCCGGTGCGCTGCGTTTTCCCGGCGGATCCTGCTTTCTCTCTCCCTCCAGTTCTGTGCTTTCTCATTCTCTTTAATAGATTGCCGCATCACTTCTTGCAGCATGTCTTCTTTGCTTTTTCGCGGTCTCTTCCTGAGTCTTTGCAGTCTCTGAGCAGGCGATAAGAGGGACGGCTGAGGTCTCAAGGTTGATGCAGCTGTATAGGCAAAATGCAACATTTAACAGAGGCAGCATTGTTTATACCAGGTAGAGTAATGATTCCCCCCGCACTTAAGGAGTAGAAAACACACAAGGTCTACACAATAGCATAATTTTCCCGTTCGAAACAGAGCACACACATCCCACGGGAGCCTCAAAATGGTGAGTAAGGGGGACTGATTGTTTCAGGGCTGCACTGTCCTCTGGGTTTCTGTGCCTTGGGGAGAGCCAACAGCTTCAGGGGGCACCTACACTGAACACTGTCCCAACATTTTCCACAGGAGTTCGTCCTGGACGATATCTCACTGCTGAGGGTGACCTGGGAAGCAGGAAGGGAGGGTCTTCTACTGCAATGCGGCTTCCGCCCTGGCACATATGCAGCTTGCCTGTGTGCAGCAATGGTCCCCCTCGCGGCACAGTGGCGCGGACACGTTAGCCTGGCTGGGACAAGGACCACGGTGGCTCTCCCGATAAACCTGCGCAAGTGCATTGCACACTTTCTGGATGAGACATTCGAGGAGATTGCTGAGGCCGATTACCGTGATGTGATAAACCACATCAATGCACTATTCCGCATCTAGGCATGCATGCCTAACCCTCCTCTCCCAAAGAGCCCGCACCGAAAAAATTCCTTCCCGAAAAAAAAAACCGCTTTCCCGGAACCTGCTCTTTTATTTGTCCTCCACCAAGTACTGGCTGCTGCGACTGGCTACCTTCCTCCTGGCTCGAGAAGAGCTCCTGGCTCCATGGCTCCAGAGATTCCGGGGTGTCTCCATCGGCCCACCACCATCACTCCCGTTTTCCTCCTCCTCCTCCTCCCCCCTCCACCGGCTCTGAAGTGTCCATGGTGGTGCTCGGAGTGGAGGTGGGGTTAACCCCAAGTATCGCATCCAGCTCTTTGTAGAATCAGCAGGTCACGGGGGGAGCACCCGAGCGTCCGTTTGCGTCGCGGGCTTTGCGGTAGGCACTCCGCAGCTCCTTCACTTTAATCCTGCACTGCAGGGCGTCCCGGTCATGGCCCCTTTCCATCATGTCCTTTGATACCTTCCCAAAGGTATCGTAATTCCTATGGCTGGAACGTAGCTGGGACTGGACAGCTTCCTCCCCCCAAACACTGATGAGGTCCAGCAACTCGCCATTGCTCCATGCTGGGGCTCACTTGGCACGTGGAGGCATGGTCATCTGGAAAGATTCGCTGATAGCACTCCACGCCACGCCGGGCTGAGCAAACAGGAAGGGGATTTTTAAAATTCCCGGGGAAAGGGTGGGTCACATGGTTGGTTACCTGAGCCCAGGGCAGTAGAGTTTGAACTGATGACCAGAGTGGCTAGAACAGGCATTGTGGGATACTGCCGAATAATGCCATTCACAGTGCATTGGGCGGCCACACTGGCGCCGCAACGCTGCAGCGGCAGCGCAATACTTGCTATTCCTCTCGGGGAGGTGGAGTACATGCAGCGCTGCAACCACGGAGATACAGCGCTGCAAATGCCTTGCCACTGTGGACGGGGAGTGAGTTACAGCGCTGGGGGCGGCTTTACAGCGCTGTAACTCGCAAGTGTAGCCAAGGCCTTAGAGAGCAGGGGCCTCAGGGCTGAGTTGTTAGTAAGAAGCTTTGCTTACTGAATTGGATGTTGAATGTCCTTTCTGCTTGGAAATGGCAGAAAAGGACTTCAGAACCCCTGCTGTAAAGCCTAAATGCAGAGTCTTGTTTGAATTGCAGTATTTCCTGGCTTGAAGCTGTGTAAAACAGCCATCAAAGTGAAAAGAAAACCATACAGTTTCATGAGCAACCTAAAATCACTGTTAATTGGCATGGGAAGCTTCACCCCTTGAGGTACGGCAAATATCTGAGCTTAGAACTAAATATCAGGATAATGTATAGAGTTGCTTCAGGTCAGCTCTGCTCAAGCATCCTCTTAAGTTTCCTGTTTAAGTACTGTATATCTATTCTCCAACATTTTTCCAAGATGAAATACTTTATCACACTGGATTTAGGAATCTAACTAGAGTTGACAAAACTCAGTGCTGCCCTGCCAGTGTTTCTCAGTTTGGATATGGAATAAACACCTCTGGAATTGAAAGGGTAGCTCAGTTTCTGGCACCCCTTCTGAAGGAACCGGAGACCAGTTTATGTCACATGCAGGCCACCTAACTGCAAACTGATGGTAATGACTTTCAGTTACTCTGACCTGTGCTGGATTTGAACCAGTGAACTGAAGGGAAGTTGAAAGGTTTCATGCCCTCTTATCAGCTCCTTAATGTCCAGTTTCCTTCTGGATTTTATAGATCCCATAAGCCAGAAGGGACCATTGTGATCATCAAGTCTGACCTCCTGTAAAACACAGGCCACAGAACTTCTCTAAAATAATTACTAGAGAATATCATTTAGAAAAACATCCAATCTTAATTTAAAAACTGTCAATGATGGAGACTCCATTATGACCCTGGGTAAATTCTTTCAGTGGTTAATTACTCACCATTTTAAAAAAATGATGCTTTATTTCCAGTCTGAACATAGCTAGCTTCAACTGCCAGCCATTGGATTGCGTTGTACCTTTCTCTGCTAGATTGAAGAGACTGTTACTAAATATTTGTTCCCCATGTGGATACTACAGACTGTAATCAAGTCACACCTTACTCCTCTCTTTGTTAAGCTAAATAGACAGACTCCAAGAGCTCAGTCACTGTAAGGCAGGTTTTCTAAGCCTCTAATCATTCTTGTGACTTCTCTGAACTCTCCTCCATGTATTAACATGCTTCTGGTGCCCACAATTCAAGAGCTGGACACAGTATTCCAGTAACAGTCCCACCAGTGCCAAATACAAATAAAAATAACCTGTCTACTCCTACTCAAGATTCCTTTATTTATGCAACCCAGGATCACATTAGCTCTCTTGGACAGTGTGTCACAGTAGAAGCTCATGTTGAGCTGATTATTCACCATTACCCCCCAAATCTTTTTTTTCAGAGTCATTGCTTCCTAGGATGGAGTACCGTATCTTGTAAGTGTGTGCATTTATAGAAAAGTAACTCAAATTCTTTAAATGTGTAACTATTACAAATTATTAACATAGACTAAAATTTTCAGATTTGGGTGCCTCCTAAATTTGTATTAGCCACCTAAATAAGTGGTCTGATTTTTTTTCAGAGGTGATGGGCACCCACAAATCCAATTAGCACTTGTCCCTCTGCAAATCAAACCACTTATGTGGTGACATAAATATTAATTTTAAGAGCCTAACTTTAGGCACCCTTTATTTCTCCCGTGTTGTCTGAAGTGTGGATATGTTGTTTGGTAACTATTAACATTTTGGGGGAGGGAGAGAGAGTAGAGAGTAGCTAAATTAAATTTAGATGAGATTGTACAGGAGTAAGGTTGTACCACATAAGGAAAATGTATAAATGAGTGTGAAACTATATGAATGAGCAAGAAATGGTTCGACACCATTTATGGAAATATCACTCCAGGCTTAATTTTGTCCTATCTGAAGATTTTGTAGGGAATAAAACCCAGCAGGATATATATCATATACCTACAAGAAGTTTTTCACACATCAAACTAGTAACCTGCTCCAAGGTTGCAATGCTTGCTGTGAGACCGCTTAAATATACCAACTGTGAGAACTTTTCATTATGTGAAGCCAGCCACTTGAAATTTTATGACGCTCATTGTACCCATGAAAAATACTAAAGCTATATTCTTCTGAATTTTGTGTATTAGGAAACAATGTTTTTGGGGAAGGGAATAGGAAGGGCTAAAATAGAAGAGGGTCTTGTCAATGGGTATCTCATAGCACTGACTTGTTTTTGAATCACTCTCATGGAAAGAGAGGTGGAGGGAGAGGGGGACTTTAAGCGCAGAAGAAAATTAACATTTAATTGTTTTCCCCTTAGATTGTAGAGTATGACCAAAAACACACATGTATTCACACCCTACATGCTATTGTAATAATCTTTGTACAAAATATGTGCCTTGTTAAGGTATCATTTGAAAACTTATAATTCACTGGTCAATAATATCATGGTGAAATGTATGTAGCAATATTATATGTAAAAGATCCCCTGGTATAATGTTCTTAGCACATGTTCAAAACCACGCAGCCCTGCCCAGGCAGAAGTATCCTGAATGAAGAAATGTTTGTTTACTCATGTAAATTGAGGTAAACAGGGTCCTTAAGACAGCAGGAAGAGGAGATGGCAGGAGACAAAGCAAATTTGCATTTCAGCAAACACAGGTGAGAAGAAAGAACATGGAGCCTCCTGTACCACCAGACTCAGGGCTTGTCTACATTGTCACTTTACAGCACGCAACTTTCTCTTTCAGGGGTGTGAAAAAACTCCCCCCTGAGTGCTGCAAGTTTCAGCGCTGTAAAGTGCCAGTATAGACAGTGCACCAGCACTGTGCTCCCAGCGCTGGGAGCTATTCCCCTTGTGGAGGTGGGTTTTTTATAGCGCTGGGAGAGCTCTCTCCCAGTGCTATGCCTCGACTACACAGCCACATTAAAGCGCTGCCATGGCCAGCGCTTTAACGTTGCTAGTGAAGACATGCCTTGGTGTCACCTTCTTTACTATTTGAATAAACTTTGCTTTGAGGGGTCACCTCCAGAAGTATCTACTTCAAAGGTTAACTGGACTATAAAAGAAAAGAGCAGAAACCCACAAGCTCTCTCTCTTTCACCTAAGAAGACAAAGGAACCAGTCCTTTGACTTTGGGGGGAGAGCCTGACCTGAGAATTTGGTCAGGTGTGTTGCTGGGAGGGAACCTGTGGTAAGAACGTTACCTTGAACCAAGTCTAGCTTGTTAAAATGCTTCATAGCAGATAAAACTTTTCTTTATTTCTCTTGTAACCATTTCTGACTTTAATACCTGATACTTAAATTCCTATCTCTTCCTAGTTTAAACAAACTTGTTTTATTTTTTTAATCTAAACCAATGCAGTGCTGCCTTTAAACTGATCTGGCACTTTATTCTTTTGTTGAGCATATATTATAATGCATTGTTTTCCCAAAGATTACAAATGGGTGAAGTGCAATGGACGGCATGTTATGAGCATGTTAATGCTGATATTGTCCCATCTTTCTTACTGCGGGACTCTGTTGTGACTACACTTTATACTGTTCACAGCTTGTTGTGTTTTTTTTTTTTGTTTTTTTTTTTTTTTTTTTTTTTTAACATGAAAAGCCAGTTATGATCCAGACTTAACTGCCTCCACAGCAGGCACATTTCCACAACAATAAAATACTAATGATAAAATGTGATTTAAGAAAATTAATGCTTGTTCACCTACACAATGATAATTTCAGTTTTGTCATAGTACCTTTAATACTTTTTGTAGTTTAATTTTTAACATAGGACTCCTAGACTCTCATGATAAGCCTATCATATGTATCTGATTTTTAGATATCCGGGGGCTGGTCCATAGATTACGGGCTTTACCAACTATTTCTCAGGTATAGCTTTTGTTCTGCAGATTAGAAATTAACCTGTTTATTTCTGTTTTTAAAAATCTGTTTTCCCCCACAGCTTTTGCTGGTTCTTTTAAAACCACATTATCAGTTGGAGTCTTTAGGTAATGGTAATTCTATGTTAATGTGTTCAAGTTGTTCTGCTAGCATCATCCTGCAGAATGGAAAAAAGTGTTCATAAATATTTTCAGAGACTATAGAGAAGACATTCTTAAGCTTAATGATTTTATCTCTTACGAGGCATAAACTCCCTAGTAATTTTGTTCTTGTGTTATCTGTAAAAACACAGCAGTATGAGCAGCATGCACAGAATTTAGTATTTAGTTGGGCAGCTGTTCTTGGATCTGAACTTCTAATTATTTCTGGTTTGTGGGGAGAACTGCTGCTGATGCAATTTGTGTGGCATATTGTCTGAGATGCAACAATATAATCATTTATTTAACTGTCTGCCTAGGAAACCTTTGTTGACCTACATTGTTCTGTTTGTTATGGCCCTACTCTTGCTTATACCCATGCACATGTATAACTGTCCTCATGTGAGTTGTTCCATTGATTTCAATGGGACTACATATGTGAAGAAAGTTACAGTTGTATTTGTGTAGGATTGGGGCCTAAATTTGCTGCAGGTCTAGAAAAATAGTGCACGTCTTGTCTACAGTTATCACATCAACTGCTTGGGAAAAACCTCTATAGGTACAGATTTCCTCTATTAGTCTTTCTCCACTGTTCTACATCAGTGTAATCTAGTTGACAAGGCTGTTATCAGCAGAGCCAATAAAATATACACTTAAATCCGTATTTTGGAAGCCCCTCATTAATACATATCAACAAGATCATTTAAAACCAAAAGCATGTGTTGTTCTGAAATCTTTTAGCCATCATAATCACACGGTGAAAACAAAAAGTGGTGTGCTAAAATAAAAATATTTTTGTGCAGGATGTTTTTTATGCTGTGGGGACTGTATAGTTTCATGAGAAGGAAAGAAAGGAAAACTGGAACATCAGTAAAATTATGTATAAGAAGATAAAGTTCAAAAGATTGGGGGAAGGAAGGAGGAATGTGGATAATGGGTCAGTTAATTTATAGCTGAACTTCAAAAGGAACAACTTGCAGGAAACTAACCACTAGAACAAAAGAATGTGTATTTGGAAAGAGAAATGAATAAGTGCATTTTTACAAGTAAACAAAAATACTAATAACATGATTAGAAATGTTCCTAGAGAGGAATGAACTAAAGCCAATACTTTTTATTTCAATGTTTTCCATTCAGTAGACGTTCTGGACTAATTTGGTGTGGGAACAGATGCAAAGGTTCTATTTTTAAGCCTGTATATGGCACAGATTGTCCAGTGTCAGAAGTAGATAATCAATTAACCAATCACAAAGATATAAAGTATCCCTAATCGTTGTTTTATCTCTACAGCTGTCTTTGATACAGTGGACTAGATAGGGGTATGGATTGCTCTGTGAACCCTGGAAGGGAAAGGCAGAATTGCGCTTGAGTCGCTCTCTGCTCTTCTCTTTTTGAGAGGACGCGTAAAGTAACTTTGAACACTTACTGCAAGGGCTTGTTGATGTGGGGTGCCACAGGGTACAATTCTCTCGCCTCCTATTGAGTGTGTAGATGAGACTCCTGGTCTAAATAAGATTAACAGCACCCCTTCACTGACATTCTTCTGTCTGTGCCTTCTACCCATACAGAGTCCTCAAGTGAAATCCTGGCCCCACTGACTTCAGTGGGGTCAGGATTTCACCCCTTGACTTTCTCCCACCAAGGTTGTACAATTTTATCCAGCCCAGCCAACACTGGACAGATCTTTGTTTCCAAGGACTATCCAGGTGGGCCTCATATCTCATATCTGGCCAAAGAGCATCAAAACTGACTTAAGAAAAAAAAAGTGCGATCTATGAAGGAAAATAGGTTTGTGCCTCTGACAGTTTTAATTTCTTTAAAAGAAAAAAAAAACGAACTTTGTTTTTCACATTAGAAATTCTGGTCTTGTTGACTCTTTTTTTGGAAGACTGTAAATGACTGGAGAGCAAGTACATTTAAGATATTAAACAAATCATGAATGTAAAACCTTCCTAACTGAGTTAGCAAGTAATCCAATGAATTCTCTTCAAAAATTTGAATTTTTTAAACACCTGTTCAACTCAAGCAATTGAGTGGGGGAAAGCTCTTTTGTTACAGACGCGGCACCTCTTTTATTCAGGCTCAGCCTGCTGACTGCTTTTTACAACATTGAGCTGTGAGGTGCACCCCTGCTGTGCTTTCCCATTCCTCCTCCTCTCCCCCCCCCCCCCCCAGTTGTGTCCCTTGATGAGAATATTTGAGGCTGAGTTTGCATGCCTCTCCTCCTCCCTGGGTCCTAATTCTGGTCTCCTATCTGTAGGATGCTGGCCAGCACCAAACCAGTTTTGAGATGCACTGTCTGGTGTAAGGGTTGGGAATGCCTCCAAACATTGGTTAAAGATCCACAATTAATCTTTTCCAGAAAGGAACTTTTTTCAGTGATTATTGGGTTAAATGTCCTTCTGACCTTAAAATCTAAGAATATTTAATTTTTCAAAAAAAATCTCTTGTAAAGTCCATATAACCCTGTGTATTTCTCCACCTCCTCACACTTCAAAGCCAACGTTTGAAACTTATAAAAGATGGATATAAAAGCAAAGCCATCAGTAGCTCACCATTCATGATGAAACCTGCAATAATAAGCCAGTATATGCATAATAGAGAAAAAAATGAGAGAAACAGTTTGAATATATACCTTGTTATAAACAGTGAGTTGAAAAGTATCTTGACAATGTCTTTTATTGTAGCTTTTTGATTTTCTTGTATATTTTCTTTTAAAAGTGGGGGGGGGAAATCTCTTTTGGAGCTCTAAAACAAGCTCAATGTCTCCAGTTTTCAATGTAAATTTATACACAGTAAATATTTTTATGAAATTTCTTTTCAAAGTTATGGGCATTTGCAATGGCCTCTTTCAAAAGCTGTTTTAAAAAATTGTTTCTGTTTTCTGGCTACTCAAGCTGATTATACCATTTTATGGTCTAATTGCCTGCCAAACTTCAGTCTGGGTTTTAAAATGAGCAGTGAAACCTGGGAAAGATTTCAACCTCTTGTACCCATTAAAGTAATATAAAAAGTACATGTGTTTACTAGCTTCACCCTTTTTAGTTAATGAAATACAGGGTCACCAGTTCTGCCTTTCTTACAGGGTTGTCAATTTGCTTTGCAGAAAGTAGTTAAGGAAAGTTGGGCTCTTTAGAATTCTGAGCTGTAGGATTATTATTTTGAAGACACGGGAACTCCAGAGAAGCAGAAAAATACTCCTACCTCTGTATTCTTAACAGATCTTTCAAGTGACCTGACTCATATAGCCACAGATTAGGTGGAAAAGTCATAGTTGGCACATACTTAGAAAGCAAGGATTGATCACTATGGGCCAAATTTTGGTTTAGCTGGAGTCAGGAGTAAAGCTTTTTTTTACCTTTAATGGGACCAGGACTTAGCCCTAATCAAAATAGGAGGTTTTGACAAATTGTTTCTCATTGCTTTCGGCTTTTCTTAACATCAGTAAGACCCTAACGAAGACACTTGAAAACTTTTAGACATGTCGAGTTCATTGCTCAATGACCTACCAAGGACAATTGTATGATAATGTGTCCTGTTAGCGACTAAAGTCATGCTCATGCCTGATTCCTCTTAATTTTTTATGGAGCAGTTTTGCTTTTATTGTTTTTATTTTTAAGTACTAACCGTCTTAAAATCAAGGCATATACAAGTGCAGAGCATTTATAGAAATGTACTGTGTTATTCTGGTGACACCAGGTGTTGAAAGGAAAAAATGTAATGCATTCCATATTCAGAAACATGCATTTTTGTATTTGTCAGTTATACTGAAGTAAATATTGAATTGTGAAATGACAAACTGTTTCACTAATATTTTTAGCAATCCATTTTAAAACAAATGTCAGAATGCAGAGAATCAAAAGTGGCCATTTCCTATCTTTTCCCTGGAATGACCTATTTTGCTATAGAATCATTGGACTGGAAGGGACCTTGTGAGGTCATCTAGTCCAGTCCCCTGCACTCATGGCAGGACTAAGTATTATTTTTTTGATAAATACAAAAAGAAAAATATTTTTCTTTTTGTAATGGCTTTACTATTGTATAATGTTTCTGTTTTCCCCATAGCTGGAATTTTATGCCTGTTTTTCAATTTACGATTGAATTTAGCTCAGTAGCTCACTAGTTACATTGGGCTAAATCCACAAAGGGGACTTAGGCTCAATGTGCAACACCTAACTCTAGGCAGCCTGTAACCTAATGGAATCCACAGCCCTGAATTAGGAAGCCATGGTTCCTATACATCACATAAGGCCCTACCAAATTCATGGCCATGAAAAACATGTCACGGATTGTGAACTCTGGTCTTTTGCATGCTTTTACCCTACGCTATACAGATTTCACAGGGGAGACCAGCGTTTCTCAAATTGGGGGTCCTGACCCAAAAGGTTGCAGGGGGATGACAAGGGTATTTTAGGGAGGTCATGGTATTGCCACCCTTACTTCTGCATTGACTTCAGAGCTGGGCGGCTGGAGAGCGGTGGCTAGGGTGACCAGATAGCAAGTGTGAAAAATCGGGATGGGAGTGGGGGGTAATAGGAGTCTATGTAAGAAAAAGCCCCAAATATCGGGACTGTCCCTATAAAATCGGGACATCTGGTCACCCTAGCGGTGGCTGTTGGCAAGGCACCCAGCTCTGAAGGCAGCGCCCCGCCAGCAGCAACGGAGAAGTGAGAGCAGCAATACCATACCATGCCACCCTTACTTCTGTGCTGCTGCCTTCAGAGCTGGGTGGCTGGTAGGGTGACCAGACAGCAAGTGTGAAAAATCGGGATGGGGGTGGGGGGTAATAAGAGCCTATGTAAGAAAAAGACCCAAAAATCGGGACTGTCCCTATAAAATCGGGACATCTGGTCACCCTGGTGTCTGGACAGTGGCAGCTGCTGACTGAGGGCCCAGCTTTGCAGACAGCAGCATAGAAGTAAGGGTGACAATCCTTAATTCTGTGCTGCTGCTGGCGGTGGCTCTGCCTTCAGAGCTGGGCTTCCGACCAGCAGCCACCGCCGCTCTCCAGCTGCCCAGCTCTGAAGGCAGCGCCACCACCAGCAGCAGTACAGAAGTAAGGGCAGCAGTACCGCAGCCCCCCTCTACAATAACCTTGCGACCCCCCCCCCAACTCTTTTTGGGTCAGGACCCCTACAATTATAACACTGGGAAATTTCAGATTTATGGCTGAAATCATGACATTTACAATTTTTAAAATCCTATGGCCGTGAAATTGACTAAAATGGACCGTGAATTTGGTAGGGCCCTAACAATACATAGGGAATGTTAGGTGCCTGAGAATGGGATCCACAAAAGTCAGCATGCTGAGTGGGAAGCTGCCTTAGCTAACCCATAAGAAATGCTGGGTCAAAGGGAGGCACCTTTCTCTGTCTGGAATGCACTGCCTAGAATGCTCTCCGGCAGTTAAGTGTCTAGGCCTATTCCTGCCACACACAAATAAACCTAAGAACATAAGAATGGCCATACTGGGTCAGACCAAAGGTCCATCGAGCCCAGTATCCTGTCTACCGACAGTGGCCAGAGGGAGTGAACCTAACAGGTAATGATCAAGTGATCTCTCTCCTGCCATCCATCTCCTCCCTCTGACAAACAGAGGCTAGGGACACCATTCCTTACCCATCCTGGCTAATAGCCATTAATGGACTTAACCGCCATGAATTTATCTAGTTCTCTTTTAAACCCTGTTATAGTCCTAGCCTTCACAACCTCCTCAGGCAAAGAGTTCCACAAGTTGACTGTGTGCTGTGTGAAGAACTTCCTCTTATTTGTTTTAAACTTGCTGCCCATTAATTTCATTTGGTGGCCCCTAGTTCTTATATTATGGGAACAAGTACATAACTTTTCCTTATTCACTTTCTCCACACCACTCATGATTTGATATACCTCTATCCTATCCCCCCTTAGTCTCCTCTTTTTCAAGCTGAAAAGTCCTAGCCGCTTTAATCTCTCCTCATATGGGACCTGTTCCAAACCCCTAATCATTTTAGTTGCCCTTTTCTGAACTTTTTCTAATGCCAGTATATCTTTTTTGAGATGAGGAGACTACATCTGTACGCAGTATTCAAGATGTGGGCGTACCATGGATTTATATAAGGGGCAATAAGATATTCTCTGTCTTATTCTCTATCCCTTTTTTAATGATTCCTAACATCCTGTTTGCTTTTTTGACTGCCGCCGCACACTGCGTGGACGTCTTCAGAGAACTATCCATGATGATTCCAAGGTATCTTTCCTGATTAGTTGTAGCTAAATTAGTCCCCATCATATTGTATGTATAGTTGGGGTTATTTTTTCCAATGTGCATTATTTTACATTTATCCATATTAAATTTCATTTGCCATTTTGTTGCCCAATCACTTAGTTTTGTGAGATCTTTTTGAAGTTCTTCACAGTCTGCTTTGGTCTTAACTATCTTGAGCAGTTTAGTATCGTCTGTAAACTTTGCCACCTCACTGTTTACCCCTTTCTCCAGATCATTTATGAATAAGTTGAATAGGATTGGTCCCAAGACTGACCCTTGGGGAACGCCACTAGTTACCCCTCTCCATTCTGAAAATTTACCATTTATTCCTACCCTTTGTTTCCTGTCTTTTAACCAGTTCTCATTCCATGAAAAGATCTTCCCTTTTATCCCATGACAACTTAATTTATGTAAGAGCCTTGGATGAGGGACCTTGTCAAATATCAGGGGGTAGCTGTGTTAGTCTGTATCTACAAAAACAACAAGGAGTCTGGTGGCACCTTAAAGACTAACAGATTTATTTGGGCATAAGCTTTCGTGGGTAAAAACCTCACTTCTTCGGTTGCATCTGAAGAAGTGAGGTTTTTACCCACGAAAGCTTATGCCCAAATAAATCTGTTAGTCTTTAAGGTGCCACCAGACTCCTTGTTGTTTTTGTGGACCTTGTCAAAGACTTTCTGGAAATCTAAGTACACTATGTCCACTGGATCCCCCTTGTCCACATGTTTGTTGACCCCTTCAAAGAACTCTAATAGATTAGTAAGACACGATTTCCCTTTACAGAAACCATGTTGACTTTTGCCCAACAATTTATGTTCTTCTATGTGTCTGACAATTTTATTCTTTACTATTGTTTCAACTAATTTGCCCGGTATTAACGCTAGACTTACCGGTCTGTAATTGCTGGGATCACCTCTAGAGCCCTTTTTAAATATTGGCGTTACATTAGCTAACTTCCAGTCATTGGGTACAGAAGCCGATTTAAAGGACAGGTTACAAACCTTAGTTAACAGTTCCGCAACTTCACATTTGAGTTCTTTCAGAACTCTTGGGTGAATGCCATCTGGTCCTGGTGACTTGTTACTGTTAAGTTTATCAATTAATTCCAAAACCACCTCTAGTGACACTTCACTCTGTGACAATTCCTCAGATTTCTCACCGACAAAAGACAGCTCAGGCTTGGGAATCTCCCTAACATCCTCAGCCGTGAAGACTGAAGCAAAGAATTCATTTAGTTTCTCCGCAATGACTTGATCGTCTTTAAGTGCTCTTTTAGTATCTCGATTGTCCAGGGGCCCCACTGGTTGTTTAGCAGGCTTCCTGCTTCTGATGTACTTAAAAAACATTTTGTTATTACCTTTGGAGTTTTTGGCTAGCTGTTCTTCAAACTCCTTTTTGGCTTTTCTTATTAAATTTTTACACTTAATTTGGCAGTGTTTATGCTCCTTTCTATTTACCTCACTAGGATTTGACTTCCACTTTTTAAAAGATGCCTTTTTATCTCACTGCTTCTTTTACATGGTTGTTAAGCCACAGTGGCTCTTTTTTAGTTCTTTTACTGTGTTTTTTAATTTGGGGTATATATTTAAGTTGGGCCTCTATTCCATGCAGCTTGCAGGGATTTCACTCTAGTCACTGTACCTTTTAATTTCTGTTTAGCTAACCTCCTCATTTTTGCATAGTTCCCCTTTCTGAAATTAAATGCCACAGAGTTGGGCTGCTGAGGTGTTCTTCCCACCACAGGAATGTTAAATGTTATTATATTATGGTCCCTATTTCCAAGCGGTCCTGTTATAGTTACCTCTTGGACCAGATCCTGCGCTCCACTCAGGACTAAATCGGGAATTGCCTCTCACCTTGTGGGTTCCTGTACCAGCTGCTCCAAGAAGCAGTCATTTAAAGTATCGAGAAATTTTGTCTCTGCATTTTGTCCTGAGGTGACATGTTCCCAGTCAATATGGGGATAATTGAAATCCCCCACTATTATTGAGTTCTTTTATTTTGATAGCCTCTCTAATCTCCCTTAGCATTTCATCGTCACTATCACTGTCCTGGTCAGGTGATTGATAATAGATCCCTACTGTTGTATTCTTATTAGAGCATGGAATTACTATCCATAGAGATTCTATGGAACGTGGATTCCTTTAAGATTTTTACTTCATTTGATTCTACATTTTCTTTCACATATAGTGCCACTCCCCCCCCCGCATGACCTGTTCTGTCTTTCTGATATATTTTGTACCCTGGAATGATTGTGTCCCATTGATTGTCTTCACTCCACCAGGTTTCTGTGATGCCTATTATATCAATATCCTCCTTTAACACGAGGCACTCTAGTTCACCCATCTTATTATTTAGACAGTGGTGGTGCCCCTCTTATAATGTTTAGCTCAATGGTTGAAACACACTCCAGGATGTGGGAAACAGAGGTTCAAATCCCCCCTCTGCTTGACATGACCTCATATCTTCCACCTCTCAGGAGAGTGCCCTAACCACTGGACTATGGGGTATACTGGGATGGGCCTCTATCCCTCCTATTGAGTCTGTTCCACTTTGTATAAATAATTAAATAGTCATTGGAAAAGGAACTGGAATTTGGGTTTCCCACAGCCTGGGTGAGTACTCTTAACTACCGGGCTGAAGTATATTAAGGAATCACCACCTCTCCTTTGTGTGAGGCCCAGTCTGTTAGGTGGCCTCTGAGAATGCCCACCTGATTGTGTCCCGCAGGTGGGATAGGTGGGGGAATGCCTCAGTTGAGGATCCCACCATAAAATAGGCACTTGGCATCAGGACGTAGGCATCTGTGTGTACGATCACTAGCAGATTTTTAGGCACTTGGCAGACTTTATTAGTGGAAAGTTAAGTGCCTATAAGTTTAGGCACCTACTTGAGGTAGTATCAGAGGGGTAGCCATGTTAGTCTGGATCTGTAAAAAGCAACAGAGTCCTGTGGCACCTTTAAGACTAACAAATGTATTGGAGCATAAGCTTTCATGGGTGAATACCACAGGACTCTCTGTTGCTTTTTACTTGGGGTAGGTGACAGCTGAGTGGGGTTTTTGAGGATCTAAATTTTGCATTGCCTAAAGGGGTAGTTAGGCAACTTAGTCCATTTGAGGATCTGCTGCCTTGTACTATTTTGCTTTCTCTTTCTCCAGTTAATTAGCACCAATAAGTAAATGTTTGCCCGAGGGTGCTGGTGTAACATTAATAAAGGCTCATAAGTATCCCTAGATAATTGCTGTCAAATATAGAGCAAATTCTATTAAAGTTATATCATAATCTACTTGGAGACGGGAGGTCTGTCTCAGCGATTTGTATACTTAATTGCATCAGCGTTCAGTGTAGATTTATTATGGGAGTAAAGTCCTCTTCCACTAAGTTGTTGGGCTGTGTAGTCCATTTAGACAGTTATGTATATTTTGTAAAGTGAATGATTATCTTTAATTTTGATCAGTTACTAATTTCTCCAGTCCAAAACAGTATAATTTTTTATGTTTAGGTTATTTTATATGCTTAATAATGTAGTTGTAAAATCAAAATCAAAATTGTACTTTGCTGCCAGTTTCTTAGTCCCTGCTGACCTTTGTGAAATCCTGCTTTTGGTATGGATGGCCATGAGTGCTTATCTGCTCTCAGATATAGGCCACACACCCTGACTAGGATCAGAACTATCCCTCTTCATGCCATTTGAATTGTGTAACCCACAAATGAACGATCAGTCAACAATGTTCAATCCAATCCTCCTCCCCAGGCTTGGCTGCTCCTCCGGTTCCTAGCTCACAGCTGCTCAGCCTGCTTCTTAGGTCCTCTGTGCCCAAGAGCCCTTGGTCAAAGCAGCCGCTTTGTGAAGCACGTTGCTTTCCTGTTTATGTCAGTCCCTCCCATAAGGCTTAATAGTGTTGCCATGTGCTGTGGAGCTGGCTTCAGCAGCTGCCTCTAGAACAGACCATTAAACTCTTCCTGCCCTTGTCCAATGTGAGGCATATCCCCCCTCTTCATAATGTGAAACACCTATTTAGGGGGCAGAGATAGCTCAGTGGTTTGAGTATTGCCCTGCTAAACCCAGGGTTGTGAGTTCAGTCCTTGAGGGGGCCACTTCGAGATCTAGGGCGAAATCAGTACTTGGTCCTGCTAGTGAAGGCAGAGGGCTGGACTCAATGACCTTTCAGGGTCCCTTCCAGCTCTATGAGATAGGTATATCTCCATATTTTTTTGTGTATGTGCCAGATCCAGCGTACTTAATAAATTAATCAAACCGATAGCAGATTAGGGATTTGAGGAGATGAGTTAGGAGATAACAAATGCAGTGCTGGGATCCTTAGGATCTCTCAGGGGCAGGGGGCAAGAAGGGGGGAAACTAGGATCCTGACATAGCTGCAGAAACAACAACCAAGCCAGCTCAGCATGAGGAGACAATTGGGGACAAAGGGCCCACTGCAGCAGATATGAAGCTTTTTTTATATTACATTTACCAATGGTGGCTAATTTTGTAGGCTCAGGCCTGGGGAAGAATTTCTTGGTTTTTATAAAGGGTGGATAAAGCCTTGCATAAAGGAGCAAGCATCCACCTCTTTCTAAGTCACTTCCCCAATCTCCATGGCATAAGAGGCAGAAACTGACCATAACCAGCACTCCTGGGGCAGTTTCCTTTTAAATTTAAAGTCTTTGCATCCCTCTTGAGCTCCCCTTCTGGCTGTTGATGAAATGAGCCTTACACCATTTCTTGCCAACAATTCCACCTCATGTAGGAAGCGTCAAGGGGCTGTTGTTACCAGTATAAGTTAGAGCAGTCCTAAGGATATTCTGGCTTGTGCTGGGGGCTAAAAGTTACCTTTGCTTGGATTCTGCTCCCAGAATAGCTTACCCAGACCTGATGATCTGGCCCAAGATATCCAATTTTTGCTACGTCACCCATGAAAGACCTAACGTGCCTGGTAGCCAGGTTTTTACCCCCATGTTAGCAAAGTTCTTCCCCTTGAACAAGTAACCAAGATCAGGGAGCGTATAAGGACTTTACTTTGATACCCATCTGGCAGGGACACCATTTTTTAGGATTATGATTTCCCGTACAGACACTAGAGTAGGCTCCCCTACGTTGGAGGTCTCCAAGGCATTGCTGCTGTCATTATGGGATCACTGACCACATCCAGATCCCTGGATGACCACTTCACCCTCCCTTCAACTCCCATCCAATCTCTGAAATGATGGGACCAGACCAGAGATCTGACACACATACACAGCTTCTGAGGACCTGGTTATGAGTAACACATTTAATCCCATTGTTGCCAAGGGAAGTGGTCCCCCTCAGAATGCAAGAGGAGCTTCAACTGGCTGAAGATGAGAGCAATTGGAAATGCCATAACAGCCTCCTTCTGTCTGATTGAGTGACAGCTGCATTATGGTGAAAGAGACAAACTTTTGAGGTCTGTGTAGCTATGTAGAGCTCTGTGTAACTTGAAAGTTTGTCTCTTTCACCAATAGGAGTTGTTCAAGTAAAAGGTATTACCTCATCCACTTTGTCTCTCTACTATCTTTGAATGAACGTGGTTACAGTAACACTACAAGCTGCATTATGGTCATTTGCATTGATAACAAGGTGAAATTCACAGCTGAGAACAGAAACCATTTACAATCCTCTTTTGGAGGATCTTTCAGTTTTGGCATGCTGTATATATGACAAGCTCAGCTCCCAGGTTATCTTATTGATTCCCAGCACCCTCTCCAGGGGAATGAAATCTGGACAGTCAATTTTCAGTGCTTCAGTCAGTTTTCCTCAAGCAGAGGGGACTTCCTAGTTTGGCTTACATGCATCAAACAACAGCAAAAAGTTGGATATTTTGTGCTCTGGACATTGAGAGGAAAACAAACACACACATGGAAGTTAGTTTGACTAATTACATGAAAAGGTATCTATCTCACACATGCTTTTTTTCCATTTCAGCTCTGGTGACCAGGAAAATCAAGGATAGTGAGCTCTGTGTAGCTCGACAAGCCTTGGTTCTCCTCTCCAGAGGACTTATCAGTCCATCTTCCATAGTGATTGTTCCTCATCAAAGATTACATGATGGGTTACCAGTATGCTACCAAGATCCAGGCAAGTTCTTATTGGTGGCCTAGAAAATAGAAATTAACTTTAATTAATGTGGCTACTCTGAGCATCTGATTTTGTTAGTCCAGAATGTAGGATATACTGCCGTAAGGTACGTCTTCAGTTTCAGGAGTGCTGAACATTATCTCAGTGCAAAAGTTCCAGTCAAGGCCTGCTGATGTTTCCTTTTTGACAGATTCATCAAGGCCACAGTACTTTCATGTGGCTCTGCTGGTGTTCTACAGACTTCTCCTGGAAGAGAGAGTTTGGCATTCCATACCCACATTTCTAGAATCGTAAAAGCAGTGGTGAAACTCTGCCAGCCTCTCAAACTACCCAGCACCAGCTGGAAGCTGAATTTATGTCTGAAACATTTAATAGAGCAGCCTTTTGAGCCTATGGCTCTTTGTATTTCCTCTTTATTTAAATTGGCCCCTCTTGTGACAATCATCTCTGCAAGATGGTTCAGTGAGAATACCTTGCCAATCAAGAAACTGTTTCTACAATTCTTTCCTGACAAAATAGTTTTAGGAACAAGTACAGAATTGCTTTCTAAAGTTGTTTCTAACAGTTAAATCGGGACATCACATTGCATCTGACCCAACCAACCTCATACTAAGGATTTAAGGTGGCATCACCTGAACACTTGTAGAGTTGTTGAATTTTACCTGAGACAGAACAAAGTCTCTCAGGCAAACAAATGCTTTGTTCATCTTTTATGTTGGCAAGAACAAAGACATAAAGGCATCCGAAGCAACCTTCTCTTGGTGGGGTAATCAGCTGGTGTTCAGTCTTATGGGAAGGCTGTTAAAACTTTCTTCCAGGCTAAGAGCACATTCTAGGACAGCTGTTCCAACTTCTTGGGGAGAGAGAGAGAGAGGTGTAGAACTTCGCTGAGCAATGACCTGGCCATCTCTTCAATCTTTTATGAAGTGCTACAAGATGGTTATCACCTTCTCTTTTAATGCTGCATTTGATGGCTTGTTTACCTGGTGCATTAGTTTGCACTTGAGGGATATAAGTTCTACCGTACACTAGTGTGTCGCATACTATCTGGCCCATGTAGACCCTGCTCGTGCACACTAAAAGTTCCCTAATTTGTATTAATGTAGTGCCATTTGAAATTGGACATTAATGTGCACTAGGGAATTTTTAGTGCTTAGCAGCAGGGTCCACTTGGGTCATTTAGTGTGTCACACCCATGCGCACTGGAATTTAGACTCCTCTAGGGCAGACTAATGCACCATGTAGACAAGCCCTGAAACTTGCAGTCTGCTGTGCTCCCTATATCCTTTCCATTTTTCTCTCCTTCCCTTTTTTTGAGTCCTACTCAAATCATCTTCACACTTGCTTTGTTCCAAGAGCTAACATTTCTACACAATAACTGGCAATATTCTGGGAATTGGTATGTAAATTAATGTGCTGACCTGGCTGCAAAAGCTCTGTTCCAGGTTTAAAAATGCCTGTATTCTGCCTTTACAGGATATGGGTACTTACTTTGAACCAATGTGGGATGTGTGGTGTGCTCTGCTGCATGCAAATACCCATAGCAGTGTTTGTGCCTGCACTGGGCACAAACAAGGTGTGGTACTCTGTGCAAAGTTATTTTCTGTGTTTTCTTTAATGCTGATTTGGCTTTAACCCACTCTACCTTTTTTCCTGCTGAAAGTGAAACAATGCCCTAGCAATTATGCCTGTAAGACAGATACATCTGTCTATAAAAACTGAAGCGTGATGTCCTGGAGTGGAGATCAGATTCTGGGCTGGTTACTCTGGCATGTTTATATAGCAGGATCACAAGATGGACATTTCTTTTGTTTGGTGACCTTCTCTGAAGATCATTCAGACACTTTCATATTCCTTCATATACTGTTAACTTTTGGGATGAACAAAATCCATATTTTGCAATATCTGAAAAAAAAATTGCAGCTAAGTGAATGTGACAAAAAAGAGGGGACATTTTAGCTATAGTTGCTAGTTGTAAATATCTTCAAGATAGTAATGCGTAGGTTTAGGTATACTAAAATATCTAATGTTGGAGTGCAAAGGAAGCTGTAAAATAGGGTGGTGCAGTGTTACAGGTACTCCCCAGTAGTGTCCAACGTGGCATTGGTTACTATAATGCTGTTGTTTGTTTTCACAAACCAGCACTTCATAGTTTGAGAGAACAACTGCTGAGAGGAGACCATAACCTCTTGATTTCAAAGGAACCATCGTTTCACTAGTGCCTCTGTGGTTAATGTAAGAAAGGTGTTTTGCCATAAACTTTTCTGAGGTATTCAGCAAGGTTGGAAAGGGGTCGGCCCAAGCAGGAAGCCCTTGTCTGTGCCATAAAGAAAATAGCAAGTAACAAAATGAAAGCATCAAAGAACCAACAGGATGCAGTCCCAAGAGTCCTTTCTGGCATGTTGGTCCTTCTTGAAAGTTAGCATTGAGTGAAGAGTGACCTTAAAATTCATTTCATTCAAACAGACTGAGCTCAAGTTTAAAGTTCAAGGCATTTTGTTTTTTCACCTGTTTCCTACAGTTTTAAGAAACTTCTGAAGAATTAATGTGTAACTATATCTGGTCACTGAGCCAACACTAAGAATTTTTCTCAAGGGAAAATAATGTTACTGTATAAAGGGAGAGAAATGGATACGTTTCTTAGTTGCAGGAAAATATTTCAACAAAATAAAACCCAAACGGCTGTTACCATGATCCCTAACATCCCTGGTGCTGCTGCACTCGTATAGTCTCCTTTAAAAATCCCTAAAAAGATCCAATAATTGTCTGAAAAATTGTGGAAAGGATGTTTTATTATGGGATTTACCGTTGGACATATTAGGCAGTGGTTTTGTTTTAGAGACAACCTTGGAATAAAGATTCTAATTGTGACAATCTAATCTGCAATTACAGATTGACTAAGATAACATTTAGCAATAGGTCTGGCCATCACTTTCACATAGTGTTTGAATAGTTAGGCAGTAAGGTGGGGGAGGCACTAAGCAGAGACTCAGTCATTAGACAGGCTTATAAGGGAATACAGTATTTAAACCTTGTTACTGCTCATGTTCAGCACCAACCCTGTTTGTTTTCTAGCATTTTTATAGCTGGCTTTTACGCTAACCCAATTATAGTTTCTAATTTCATGATCCTAAAACCCAGTTACTTTAACTTCTAGTATTTAAGTCTAATCCTGACAAAATGACTAGTGATAGGTTGCATCAACAGTTTGACAGGCTGTCACTCATGGTTAAAAGAAATAATTTGAAGAGATGACATACAGATTTCACTCACATTTTCCCATGTCATTAAAATTTAATGACTGTAGTATGAATATTTCATGAAAGTACTTTTGAATGGGTTTGTTTTGCCCAGGAAGCTAGTGTACATTATAGGCTCTGATTTTCTGTAGTCTAAGGTAGTAAAGGTATGAAGTGTCAAACTGGATTACCTGAAGAAGCACCTTGTTTGTTTTCACTGTTGAATATTCAGTCTAGGACTACAGCCTAGAACTATTTTTAGAGTGTGGTTTAGCAGTTTGTTGAAAGTCCTAAAATTGGATCCTGCTCTTTAGTCTTCTTGCCACAAGGTGGCTAAAAATGTACTTAAATCAGACAAAATATAACTATCAGAAATTATGCTAATAATTTCTAACGGTTTCTGTGATGCAGTAAGCAACAACTAGGGTGGGAGACTGGATTTATTGTTTATTATGCAGAGAACTGTATAACTTGTAGTCTCCTGTAAGAACATTCAGCAACTATCTTCATCAAGTACATATGTTCACTGCTCTTGTTTGGACCATGGTTAATTTTTTTTACAAAAGTTTGGCCAGGATTAATGATTAGTTTTAAAGTGTATTTACTGCAAAGCAGTGCAACAGCTTTTTATTGTTGTGTGTTTTAAGAAGTCACATTTTTTGAGGCAAAGCAGCTCAGGCCTTGATACATTAGACAAATATGTTACATTTAGATGAGGGACTGATTGAAACTTCCATTTCCTAGTTGATCTTTACATGGTAAATTCCCTTTTTTAAACATCATGTCACAAACTGGAACTTTTAGCAGAAACCAAAGTGGTAAATGGTGTGGAGTGCTGGGACTGCATTAGCTATTTTAAAATAGATTCAAATGAAATGATACTAAACATTCAAGTACACTTTGATAGAAGAAAATGTGCTGCATACATTTCTCATTTAACAGTCCTCCCACTAGAAACTTTTTCAAAGAGTAGCTTCAGATGTACAGTAGGGAAAATCTTTTGTTTAATGGAAATGAAGCATATCTTTTTCTTACAGATGCACCATTTACTATTGAGCTTTTTGTGTGCATTTTAGTTTCTCCTTTTATATTTTAACTTATTAACTGTGACAAGTAACCTCTTGGTTGTGAACAATTTAATTCACAATTCATTTTTCTGATTCAAAGTGAACACAAGTGCCCTAATCCCCTAATGGGAATTAATTGCATGTTTCAGTGCTTAACTCTGATCCTTTCTCAATCCCTACTGGGACAAGTTTCTTCCTGAAGGATCTGTGTTTGTTATTCAAAACACAAGCTGAAAGGTGATGATTTTTCTTATAAAAGGGAGCCAGAGCAACCGAATATTAATGTTCTTTTTATTGTAAGGGAATGAGCTGTATCCCAAAACTCATTTGATGTCATGAATGGTAAATTATACTGAACTAACTTGACAACACACAGACCAAATCAGTGTGATCTCCCTCCCCCCCCCCAAGTGGGGGGAAAAAGTTTGGTTTTTATTTTGTTTTGGGCCAATGATATAATATTGTGGAAGTAGTCATTTTTTTCCTCACTGAAGTAATAGCATTATTCTAATGGTCAAATGGGCTGCTGGCTGTTTTAAATGACAATCCTGTAGACCAATAATGTGCTCTTCTGAATAGTCCAGCTCTTCCCCATCTGCCATAAATATTTGGTAGGTCACTAAAATAAGAACAATTAGCAGAAAACACGTTAATTCAATTTTGCTTTTAAAGGTTTTCTTACTATTTGAGTTTTGTCTAATAAACCTCTTTCAAAAAGGAGTGTTAGGCTCACCTCTGTTAGGCTGCCAGACTGCTATGTTGGGTGAAAATGAGACAGTCTCAAGGCAGCTTAGTGACTGATAGTGAAATTTGGAAGCGCATCAAACAGTTTGAAACTGCATTTGTTACACACACAAAAAATGGGGGAGGAGTAGATAGTCTTGAAGATAGCCAAGGAATGATGAAGCTAGGGTTTTTGTTTTTTTTTTTCATAAAACCACCCCTTTCTTCCACACTAAGCCCTAGGGCTGTTATACTCAAAAATAAAATGAAGATTTAGAAAAATTCAAGTGACACTCAGGAGTGGTCTAGGCAAGGTAATGTAAGTTAAGGTTGAAGTGCATTGGCAGAACTGGATATGAGGATTTGGCTAGGGACTGAACAACATTCTGTACTTGCCTTCTACACCAGCTGAAATCAGGCTGTTGTTTCACTTTCATGAGCACTGAAATTCACCATTCGCCCCTGCCCCCCAAATGCTAGGTGTAAATCATAACATTTGTACTGTTCATTCAGAAAAGAAAGGACTTGTAGTTGATAAGCTTGTGAGAACACTGTCCTCTGGTACTACCCAGTCTGTAAATTGTTTGTCATTTAATAGTTATTACAAGCACCCCGGAGCACCTTTTTCTCTACATGTCCTTGCACTTGTGACCATTGCTTTCAACTATCAGTGACTCAGTTGTGATCTAATTTTCCCTGCATCCCCCCACAAATCTGGTATTCCTATTATTTTCACTCTTTGAATTCACAAATGCTGACTCACAAAGCTGAGGTTACAGAAGATTCTTCAGCACATTACATGAAACAACCCCACATCATACTATACTTTTGCCACTACACTTCTGATGTGCCTCACTTTGGGACATTTCCTTCTGTTTCTGAGCCTATTGGCACCGTTGTAAAATCCTCTCCAATCACTGGTGCTACTCATCCTCTGTTTCCTAAGGCCAGAGCTCAGGTTACTGCTACTATAAACATCAAGGCTCTGTTCTTGCTTTAATGTTGGGACCAAGCTTGCAGCATCCTATGGAAAAATAAGCCTTATTGTCTCCTTCTCATCTAAATGCTCTCGTGCAACATAGCATGATGATGTGATGCTATGTTCAAACACTTCAATTTTGCTTTTAAATGACTAACTCCACACCACTGTGTTATCCTGTGTGACAAGTAGCCATGCAAACATTCATGCTGAAATGTATTGCTTCTGTTCTAGGGCAGCAGTGCACTTTCTTCAGTGTGAAATAAGGACTCTCAAATGTGCTGTGAGGGTAGCCACACACTTTTCCTCTGTTGAGGTGGAAAGCACCCAAGTGGCTATGACTCACTCAATGTTATCGCTAGTCCCAATAAATCAAATGCAGTCTTAAAACCTGCTACACCCAACTGTCCAAACTGTGATAATTAGCAGAGGAACAGACAGTTAAAAATGTAACTGCTACTGTACATTTCCACATTGGTTTCGGTAAAGGACATGTAAATTGTAGTGCAGTTGTTTTGGTAACTGAAATGGCTCCCCAGGTTGCTTTTGGTTTGTCACAAAGCATCATAGCACAGTAGCATTAGCATTGCTGTAGCAAGGGTCATGTAAACATGTGAAAGAGCCAAGCTATGTTCTAGTTCAGGGGTCGGCAACCTCTGGCACCGGCGGGAAGCTGCGGCCAGTACGTCTCTCAGTCCGCGCCACTTCCCGCAGCCTTCATTGGTCTGGAACGGCGAACCGCAGCCAGTGGGAGTAGCGATCGGCTGAACCTGCAGAGGCGGCAGGTAAACAAAGTGGTCCGGCCCGCCAGGGTGCTTACCCTGGTGAGCCGCATGCCAGAGGTTGCTGACCCCTGTTCTAGTTTCACTATGGTTCAAAAATACATTTGGTCACTATTGTGGCTGCTGTAGTGAAAGAATGGAAATTAATCTGTTTATAGGAAAGAAAATGAAAGATTAATAGAATTTTCCCAAACAATTTTTATGCTGGACTTGAGCACAATGGATAGATGCTGTTGCTGCAATTTATCTGTTTAAAAATTATCATGTAAGAAAATTCCCTTGCTCAGTTATCGTTCCAGATAGTTGTGTGTGCATGTACCTTCAATGCACATTGTACACTGAATTTTCAATTTAATATATTGTATGAAATAGATTATTAGTAATAGTTATTTTTGTCTGTTTCTTCTGTAGGTAGAATGGCTCGTGTTTTTGCGTATGGAACCCTTAAAAAAGGCCAGCCCAACTACCAGCACATGGTAAATGGTATCCATGGGAGAACAAAATTCCAAGGCAGGGGACACACCGTGGAGAAATACCCTTTGGTGATTGCAGGAAAATATAATGTTCCTTTTTTGCTGAACATCCCAGGAACTGGACACCATGTTACTGGAGAGATTTATTCTCTTGATGACCAGATGCTGCAATTCCTTGACGAATTTGAAGGTTGCCCAGACATGTATCAACGTACTCCAGTGAGAATTGTAGTAGTAGAGTGGGAAGGTAAAAGCAGTGCACCTGAAGAGAGGCCAGCTGTTAACAGCATTATGGAATGCTTTGTGTACAGCACAACTACCTACCAGCCCGAGTGGATAAATCTCCCTTACTATGACAATTATGATTCCTTAGGGAATCATGGTCTTCATTATGTGCTACGTGAAAGTAGAGATTAAAAATGGAAGGTAACACAATGTATTAAGAAAATGCACTAAACACATGTTGATCACAAGCCTCTCTCAAGTAAATCTAGAATACTTTTATTGAAGCACCTAAGACCTTTTGTAACCTTTCTAACCACAAAAGCATTGATTCTAACATCATTATCATAGAGATACAGACTCTAATGCCAAGCCTGGCAAAATTTTACTTGTTCCCTCGGCCAAGATGAATAATTGTTTTTGATGGGTGAGTAAAATACTTTGTGTTTGGGTTTTTTCTTTCTTTTGTAAAATCAAGGTAAAAGGGCAGCTGAGTAGAAGGGTTTTTCAAGCTAACTGGTAAAGTTTCATGTCAGTTTTCTAAAACTGGTAAAACAATAGTGCTACTGCAAGATAATGAAATATGGCTGATTTCAGTATATTGGAAAAACAGCTCAGATTACTTCACGACAATCCGCAGTCAGTATATGTCTCAAAAGAAAACAATTACATCTATGTCAAATGCTGTAAGAAAAAAAAAAGTGATAGAAAAAGTAGTAAAGAGAATTAAAAAAGCCTGAAAATAGAATGAACTTCTCACTGTGAGGTGTAACCAACTGTACTGAATTTTGTCTGTTAAAGCTAACTTGATTGTAACAATTGTTTGTAAAATCCACTGGGTTTATAAAATGTATTAGGATAAAATCTTGGGAATGTACAGGAGTTAAATTTAAAATGTTTTTATTTTGTCCCACTAGACCATACCAGCACTTTTGGTGCCATTACAGTCTACTGAGTAAATGTGTGCTCAGGGACTTTGTAAAAGCTGATTTTACCTGCCCAATACATTATAGGACTGTTTTAGCAAAGTACTTAGTGATATAATAGCTCATAACTCTCTAGGAAATCTTTAATGCAAAAATCACAAATACATGAAACTGAACTGTTTTTTTGTAAGCAAAGACCTTTTTTTAATATTTTTTAAATGTAAAAAAGGATTTAGTCCTTTTTTTCTTTTGCATTATTTAGGCAAACACTTTTTTCTCTTGCCGCTTGATACCCAGTAGGTCCTCTACTTTGCATGTAATATTCACAGAGCACATGCTACATTCATTGTACAAACCTGTCAATGAGGGGAGGGTGTGTGTGTGTGAAATGTAATCTGTAGAATAAGCCAAATTACACTTTGTGTGGTTCCTTGCACTGGGGATACAACATCAAGGTTATATACGAGGGATCGGCAACCTTTGGCATGCGGCTTGCCAGGGTACGCCCCCCTGGCGGGCTGGGCCAGTTTGTTTACCTGCCACATCTATAAGTTCGGCTGATCACGGCTCCCACTGGCTGTGGTTCGCTGCTTCAGGCCAATGGGGGCGACGGGAAGCAGTGGCCAGCGCATCCCTCGCACTGCTTCCCGCTTCTGATGACAATGGGAGATTTGCACACTGATCCAGGGAAGAATACGTTCTTATTAAATAATTGTAACATTGTTGTATGCAGAATCGCATGGAAAAATTATACAGGGTACTTTTAACCATGCCACTAAGATCAATAGGGCTTTTATTTCAGGCTGCCTGACCGTTTTTCTTCAAAACTGTAAGGGCTAAAAACATTTTTACTGAAACTTGGAAGAATCTTGTATGGTTTCTTGCTAAATATCTCAAGCAGACAGTTCTATCACATACTGCTGTAAAACTAGGACATTGGAATGGATACACCGTTGAATACTGAATTAAGTATAGTGATGCTTGACCAAGTAAAGTGGTCTGAGTATAGGACAGGGAGGGGGCATGTCTACATTACAATCTAGGTTAGTAATTACTGGGGTGGCTGATGTCCACGCTACTCACCAGGAGCACTTCCATTGAGTGAAGAGAGGCAGTTGGGGGGCGGAGACCCAGGGCTCTCAGCTCTCCAATAGGATCGGGGGGAAGTCACACCCAGAGTCCAGTCAGGGAACTGAGAGCCCCGGGGGAGACAGCTGATGTAAGTAACATAGTGTCTACGTTGACACTGCGTTGCCCTAACTACACAGCCATAAGCCCTATGCCTCTGGTGGAGGTGTAGTAGGTATCCTATTGGCTAGAGTAAGGCTGTAGTGTAGACAGTGACATAATTAGGTTGACATAAGTTGCCTGATGTTGACCTAACTATAGCATAGGTTAGGGCTTAGTCAGGATAGGCTTCAGGCCTGCCTGAATTACTCTTTCTGTGGCCTTAGACAAATCACTAAGGGCTTGAGGTAGAAGTAACTCAGAAATCAAGGACATACTCTCAGCCAAACTGGAGATAGCCCAGTAGTAAGGTTCTAATGTCACTTTCACCCTGAAATGAAAATACCTCTTGGATCAAACATTTCAAGCAAAGTGGGCCTTTGACTTTCATTTTCTGTTAGAAATTTACCTAAATCCCATTGAGGAAAATTTCTCTCTAAGTCACTTAAATAATTTTGAAAATTTTACCCTTCTCCATTATGGAGGGGCTGCAGGCATGCTAGATAGGAGGAGGAGATCTTTATAGTAGCTAACCATTACAATTACTAGAGACACTAGGAGAGAAACTGGTGGCATTCCTACCCAAAGCAAAATAAACTACTACTACTCCCCTTCTAGGGACTCTCTTGGGTAGCAGTACAATCCAGAGCAGGGCTGATGACAGAATTAGGCTCACGGGATAAACACTTGAACTGAGACTGCAGCAACCAGGTTTGTGGGAGCTGCACACAGCAGGCTTAGGGTTTAATGCAGTCTTGTAACTGTGGGTGGGGTGGAAAGAAACCTCTGCAAAACTACCTAAAGTGAGGATTCAGCTCCATGGCAGGCAGTCTTTAAATGTGGGACCTGTTTACTTTCAGGGTGATCTCTGCCATTCAAGAGAGCAGGGGTGCTGCTGGTCAAAGGTCAGTAACCACTATCTACAGCGGCATGTTAGGATGCTGGAGAAATTCATTTTAGTTTGGAATAGAGTATAAACAAAGATCCAACTTCAACTGATGATTCAAAGTAGTTTCAGATTTTGTACAACTTTCTTTCCCTCTGGTTATTTGTAAGTAAAATAATGCAATTCTTATACTGCAGCTTTACAAGAACATGTTTAAGCAGAGCATAAGTTACCAGTTTGGTAACAACTTTCAGTAAACACTCTGGCTCACGCTTCCTTTTGCCTGCAGTAGACAGTAATCACAAATGCTCTTTTGTTTTAAAACCAATTGAAAATGTTCTTCACAAAATACACCTGACTACTACCTCAGCTGGCCTGAGGCTCTAGAAGTAATGTGAGGGGGGTTTTCACCAGGAATCACAGTTCTTTCAGCTTTGTAAGAACCACAGTAGGTTACTGGAGACATACATACATTCATTTTTACCCGTCAGGAATATAGACTTGCTTCTCTTCCTTTATAGCATCAACCAACGATGGACTATGTTTAGAATATCTGCTGCATTTTTTTTTTGTCTTGGTGCTGGTAGACTTGTTCCACATTTTCCAATTTACAGACATTTTCTAGGTAGAGGCTTCAAAATTCTATGCCTTACAATGCATCTGAACAGAAATCAAGCACTTAGTAGTTATTGTTTAGGGGAAATTGCTCTGTTTACTGGCAAAAAAGCCTCCGGCCGCGCCCCCCCCCCGCGCGCAGCGGGGGCTGTGTGGGGCCAGAGCCCCGGGGGGGAGGGCGAAGTGCCCAGCCGGGGCTCCGCTCTCCCCGGCGGCCAGGGGGAGGGTGCTGGGGGGAAGGGCGGCCGGAGCCCTGGGAGGAGGGCGGAGTGCCCGGCCAGGGCTCCGCTCTCCCCGGCGGCCAGAGCGCCGGGGGGAGGGCGGCGAGCCCCGGCGCTCGGGGCTCCGCTCTCCCAGGCGGCCGGAGCCGGAGCACTGCGCTGCCCCCCTCCAGGTGCCGCCCCAAGCACAAGCTTGGTGGGCTGGTGCCTGGAGCCGGCCCTGTGTACAGTGGAGCTCATGCACATTTGAAGTGGCAGTGGCTGACATTGAATATTATGTACTTTAAAATACATTCAAAGAGGCTTTACTTAAGCAGAAATGTTCAATTTTTATTGATTTGTATTTGATACTGAAAATCGGGAGAATTATAAATCTTATATGTACAATTATTTATAGAAATAAAAATCTGACATCCATTGGTGGTCTTAATATTTGTCTGCTAGATAGAGAATGTCACTCATAAATACGACTGTATAAAATTTGCTCCATAGGAATGTCTGTTTCACAACCTTCATTTTACATGCTGGATATAAATAAAGAGTTAATTGAACTGTGTGATGATATGAAGGAAGCATGTTTCATTCCAGTTCGATGAGCAGATCTCCTTCCCCAACAGTCTCACCAGCTTTACAGTGCACAGCTTTCACCTACAGTGTGACGGTGACAAGAATTATTAAATCGTCCCTGAAAACATGGCTGTGTAAGTTCTTTAGCATGCGCAACCTACACTAGTGCATATACCTGAATGTACAGTACATACACAGAATAAATGACGGATTGCTGAGTCAGTAAGAATACTATACTATAATACCTAGTGCTTTATCAGTAGATCTCCAAGCCCTTCACAATCTTAGGGTGACACTTTCTGCAAGACAGCCACACAACCTTAATACTACCCCAGAGAGATGTCAAGAAGAACTCAGAACATCACTGTTACCCCTTCCTAAAAAAATTAAAAATAAAATAAAAAGTAAAAATAAAAAGGTTAAAAAGAAGTCAAAGAACCATAGTTGTCAAATAAATGCAACTGTATATTCAGTTTACTCATGTTCACAAAGTCAATTTCCTGACTATTTCTTTCTTTTCTTTCTTTTAACTAGTCCCACATACCCAGTATATGGGATTGCAGAGTATAGAGCATGTTTTATTTCAATATGTACAACTCAACATCTTGTAGTAGCTGAAGACCCTACACTGGCAAGAACATAGTGGGATTTTTTTTAAAACAGATCTTTATTTCTAAATCAGTTTTCCTCAAACCTGCCAGACCCATACATCTGAATCTTTTAAATAGCTACTTTTAAATTCTGAATGCAAAAAGATCCCCCAAAATTAGTGTGAAAACACTTTACTTAATTAAAAAAACCACTTGTCTGTTCTCACAGCAGTTTCAGCAAATAGGATCCCCTATGCTTTCTGAAATTTACTGGAGTCACCTTGGCCAACGCCTATTTCTGACACATGTAGAGTCTAGAACCTTCATCAGGCAACCAAATTGCTCCCTCATTTTTATTCATTTTGCAAATTAAATAAAACCCAAGCCACTTGTTTTAGCAGTTCAGAATATAAAAATGGATTTTGGATGTGGAAGACAATTCAGAGGAAAAAAGGGAAACTGAATATCTTCCAGCTGAAACCAATGAAACTGCGGCATGAACTAGATTCAAAGGAACAAACCTAGTCCAGCACCAAGAGTACCAAAACACATCTCTGCAAAGGCATTAAGTTGTATTTGCTGTGGGAACCGTAACTGTGAACTTTAGAATGTTTGACCATGTCATTGTTTTTCACATTCGATAAATAAAATAATTACATTCTAATAGCTTTAGTGAACTGACACTGTTTTACTATCTACATCTCCAAATTGTTTTTATTTTCTTAAATTACATCATTTTATTTTAAAATGGAGATTCCTGTGGGGGTATACAAAGAGACCACTTAGAGCTTAGATCCTACTTAAATCCTGCTTTAAAGGTTTAAGAGGGACATAAATGACATATTGGGCATGGTACAGGCCAAATTTTACCCATATGCAGGGGGGAAGGGCATCTGGACAGAGGAATAGAACATTACTGCTATCAGGAGGTGTGCAGGAACTTGGGAGGAAGCTCAGAGTCTGGCTAGGGGGTCACAAAATGAATCAGTCAGAGCGAAGGCAAGGGTGGGAATATGTAAAGGTTAATTTAAACTAAGAAAGAAGGAAAATAGAATTTAAGTAATCACTGCAATATGAGAATAGATTAAAAACTGAGTAAATAAATGAGAATTAAGGAGAAACAAGTAAAGATCAAAACTAAACTGTAACAAATATTAAAAGTGAAAAGTAATAAATGTAAAAAAAATTAAACCTGGTCTTACAGCAAAAGAATTAATACCAAGAGGCTAATAGTCAAAGGACAACATTACAGTAATAGGAAAGAACGAGAGAGGCATTCACGTTGCTCTCTCGTCCTCTTGCCATATTTTGTTTATCTAGGTCATGGTCCTGTCTCAGGATCTGCTAGTATCACAGTACATGAAGTTAAACATGTATGTGTTTGCAGGACTGAGGTCTTACATTGTTTATTCTTTGCAGCAGGGATCTGTCTGTAAAGAGACTAGAACACACTTCTGGACACTCCACGTTTAACAACGTCCTCATCAAAAAATGCTCAGTCCGGAACCTGTTACTTTTCTTTAAAGCAATATTCTTTTCTAGGGTAACACCACTCATCTACACTACTGATGTATTTTCCATACCTTGTTCCAAGTATCAGGACAATGTGAAATTAATGTACATTTAATAAATTTAATTGCAAAAAAGATCTCTGCTGTTAACTGCTCTCTGAAAATATGGAATTTGGAGAACTGGCTGCAGCTCCTCTAATCCTTCAAATCAATCTGAATTGCTCTATCTTAAGGAACAAATCATTTTGAAGAACTCATTTACATTAATTTTTGCAGCCTGTAAAACCACTTCATGCTGTGTCATCTAAGTCTTGTAACTCTCTAATAGCTTTCCAGGCAGATGTAAACGTTAAAAATTAAAGGTACCTCATTTTGAAAGATCTAGAAAATGAAAAACAATTGCACTTCTAATACTTTAACTACCACAGCCCTCCTCTCTTGTTTGTGTACATTCTGTCCAATTTGACAAGTGACATGCAGTTTAAAAAGATGAGACGAAGCATACCTTGCCAGCTTTAGCAGCGATCATACTGTTCTGCATTTTCATAGCTTCAATTACACAAATCTCCTGCCCTTCTGAGACCTGGTAAAATTAAAGCAGCACAAAAAATGAGGATAGAAGACTTAAATGCGCTAAACTTGCATCTTCTGTCTGCAGAATAAAGTGATTAATTCCTTAGGCAAAGTTTATCAAAGTCTAAAAAGTTTTTCCACAGAAAAGCTGAAACCAAGTTGTCATATAGAAGTCCACAGCACAAGAAGTGCGACATGCCATGGTTACCTTTAGCTAATCAAAATTAAAACAGAAAAGGAATCAATTACGTAGTGGGTGGAGGAGGAAGAAGAAACAAAACAAAAACAAAGTGATCCCCTCCAATCCCACATTTGCAACTTGAACTTTCCAAACTCACACTTTCCAGCAGCCATCACACTCTGACATTAATAAAGGCCAGAACAAAATTTAATTTGTGTGGTTTTTGACTGTGAAGCCACTGCTGTACTTCCCTGGCTCAGATCCATATGGATACTAATCCTGATTCAGGAGCCAATAAGTTTCTTGGCATTAGTCCTATGGAGCATGTACTAGGGCCTTTGACTAGTGCAGAGCAAGAATGCACACCTTTGCACGTCACTATATGGATGGTAGGTGATGCCTTTGGACTGCTTAGAGGGAAACACCAATTTTTATCCACCTGGGAGGGCTCTCGGAGGCAAAATGACCACAGCTGACAGCTCTTAAAGGGAAACTCAAGTTTCCTCTTTCAGCTTATTTGCACTGTGCTAACAGACATATACAAACTCAAGGTCATAAGCAACCCACTGTGTAGCTCTACTTTTGGGCTGACTGTGGCTAGGAATCAGATTCTCTCTTCAGCGCCTTTGACTATGCAAAGGAAATAAGCCACTTGAGGTTTTATGCTGGTTATGCAGGTTACCCATTTACGGTGGTGGGAGGAACCTTCATGGTCCAAATTCATCGCTGGTGTAATCCCACAGACTACAAGGATTGTTTTGGAAACCCTGTGATGATCATCGGAGATGGCAGTCAACAGATTTACACTTTGGATGGAACGGGCTGGGCCCTGTATGCCAATTGTCATGCCTTTGTGGTTTTGTTCAGTGTAAGGATGAACTTTCCTGAGACATCTGGGTAATCTTCATGGGTTTCCACTGTCTCTCTTATAGTACATGCAGTTTTAGTGCCTTTGAACTCTCTGTCCTCTTTTCCTGCACTGTTCAGATGGTGGTATTTTTTGTTACACAAACACGAAGGGATGTGATTCACAGTGATGGTCTATGCAGTCTTGGGCATGTTGCTTGTCTCTGTGTATTGTAACCTGGTATCCTAGGACCCGTTAGTGAGGGTGTACTATCCAACAGAGCGATATGAGGGCAGTCAGCAAAGAAACCATGAATGTGAATACATTGAGTGCCTAAATGACTTTTCTTATCAAGTTATGTACTGAAGATATGCATCTCCCCTAACTCTGTTCTGGGCTGGTGTGTCCCCTGCTGAAACATCCAGGATCCTGAGGCAAGCCAGAGAGATACTTATTACTTCTAGATTAAAAAGCTTCTGCACTATCCCTCTGTCAGACTTCCCAACAGCAGTATGAGAGTTTTGGAATAAGAGCAGAAAACATTGGCTCTAAGAACTCTGCATTCTAACCAGATATGCTGAACAATTAACATGAACCATTGTAAATACAGAAATTCTGTCATGAGAATCAGGTGAGCAGTTTAAGTCATTAACACTGAGATTCTATGTATGGTACCAAACACTTGTTCTTTATTACCAGTTATGTCTCTATCCCATCTCTGTCTATCTTTTGTCATTCACCCCCCCCGGGAGTACAAACAAGAGAAATCAAAACCAAACCCACCCACATTACAGTTTAGCTACAGTTGAGACACCAACCTACTAAAGAAAGAAAATTCAGAGATTTAAGACCATTCCATTACTGCACTCTTAGAAAAGCTTTACAGTCAAGGGCCATGAACAAAGGACTGGGCTCCAGGTATTCATAAAATGCTCATCCCGGCTCTGCAACTGATTTTCAATGTGACCATGGGCAAATCGCTTAGGCCACAATTTTCAAAGCCGAGTTCTCAAAGTTAGACATCTAAAGCAGCAAAGTCAATGGGAGCGGTGACAAGAGCTCTGAAAAACATCTGGGCATTTAGGGGCCTAAATATGGATTTGGTGCTTAATGTCAAGCACACAAGTTGTCCCAAGCTCCTGTGCAATTCAGTTTCACAGTCTGTAAAATGGATCACTTGGTCAGATGGTTGGCACATTAATCAGTTAATGTTTATGCAGAGTCTTAAAAATGTATTAACTGTCTAAATGCTAAGTAGAGTTGTCTCTGTGCACGTTAGGTACTGCAGTGCAAATGGATGGAAATGAGTGAGAATCAGTATTCTGTATTCCTTGGCTTCTGTTTGATGCCTCAAATTCAATGTAGTATTTTTGTGTTTGATATAGATGTGTGTTTACAGGGATGATAATAAAAGAGTTGGGCTTTATAAAGAAATCAAAAAAATCCAACACACAAAAGTAACTTAGTCAATATCTAGTATTCTTATTCATTTAGAAGACTGGGTACTTACAAAAAGTACGCTCTAAGTTAAAATGCTGTGACAGTACTTCTGATAATGTGCAATTTGTTTAGAACTACTTGGTGAAAGCATCACTTAAGCACAGAAGTTTAATCACAGTTCTTATGTTAAATCTTTATGATTCCTTTCATTGTACAATCCTAAAATTAGGCATTTGTATCTCTATTTTCTTTTACACTCTTTTGGGCTTTGTCCAATTTCTTTCATTACATAATTGTGTGTATCCTTTAGCCTGTCCGTATTATTTAGCCTGTAAATGAAGATCTTAGTGGTGTGTACAACTTCTTCCTTCCTCATTTATTTAAGGATTAATCCGGGCTTTTTAAAGTATTATGCCTTTTTTCACATGTTCTATTTCTTCCCTATATATGTTAAACAATTAAATCCAATTTTGATTCACAATCATCTTTACGTTTTAAATTTATGGGGACAAGTCATTGATGACCCAAATTTGTCAAAACAAACAAATAAATAACCCCAAAATTCTGATTAGTTTGCACTGGCTCAGACCAATTTGTTCTGTTTGTTAAAAAGAAACAAGGATTTTTTTGTTTTGTTTTAATAGATTTATGCTATATAAAATCTACATTTAAATTGCTTGGATTAATGTGAATATGAAAATGGACAAGTTAGATTTAGTTTCTAGAATGCATTTTTAGTGTAACTCCGAATATTTCAATAGTTAATTTTTTAAATCCACTTTTATTTTTTAAGCAGATCCAAAAATGAAAGGAATTGAAGAGAAGGGAACCTAATATCCAACTGCTTCTAACAATAGAGATATGAAATTTTGGAATAGCAAATCCCATTTTAACTCTTTCTCTGTCTAATTTAGGGACTGCATGGTCTTATTTATCCAATCTTAAAGAAAGATTACAGACAATATGTAGAACTGTCTTCAGTGTTTTTCTAACCAAATAATTCAGGATGAGGAGTGGAAGTGGAACTTGAAAAGTAGCAACCTTGAGCTATTTTCATTATGCATACAGGAGGAACATAAGGATTAATTGTACTCCCAGAGATGGCTCTTTAAAATTCAGAGGTACAATAAGACATCTGAGGGCATTACTACTGAGAGATCTTTGTGAGTATAGTACATGTCTCTAAGACTTTTGTGAATCATTTGATAAAGACTTAATGATTGTGACAGGATGTCTTCAATGTTAGGCTTACAAAATGGTCACAAGTCCCACAAGTCTTTTTGATAAACCCAATCAGCACTGATGTATTTCTCCACTCTATGTCTAATTGGTGTAAAGTTTGTAGATCTGAATCTTGTATCTTTCATCCAGCTTACTGCGTCCTCTCCTTTGACATAGGGTCAAGGTTCACATTCGCATCCGATTATCAAAGTAGCACTCATTAAGCAGCAGCCTGCCTTGCACCAAAATGAGTTAGCTTGAAGGAAAACTCAGCCCATTTACTCAGCAGATTTTAGCATTTTAAGGAGGCCTGAATGTCACACAGTATTGCTACATTTTGAAGAGTTTCAGACATCTCCAGCTGATGATTAATTGTAAGTGATGGGAAATAAAATCCAGTAAAGCCAGCTGCTTGCCATGGTCGGCAAAATTACTATAATGGATATAGGCTGCCAATTTTCCAGTTTTACTGGCAAGTCTTCCAAGTGTAATTAAGGGAAGTTATAAATGATATGGAAATCTATCAAGTCCCATTTATTTTCAGAGGACTCTTTCCCCCAGAGACTTTTATCTTCAAGCTTATAGTTTGCTTTGTTGTGCTAATAATTTAAACCACTTCTTATTTCTGATTAAAGCCCCCAATATCCTTCATAAGAAGTTAGATCCACTTCTTTCACAAAGATTTAAAGAAACAGAACCCTTTTTAAGTTGTGTTTGTGAAATAAGCGCAGCTCTTGTTTCCTCTGTGCTGCATCTTAGGTATCTACCTACTTTTTGGATTTCAAACCATGAATAGCCTTGAGGAGACCGCAAAGATTTTGGGGTTAGAGTTGACTTTTTTGGATTTCTCTATTTAAAAAAAATTAAGATTGTAGAAACTACCTTTCATGCTAGGCATTTAGCAGAAGGTGGTTTTCCTCGCTAATGTTGTTTGATTTGGAATAAAAGCATGAAAATGATGTGCAAAGGCCTAAAATTGGAGATGTAAAGGATGACTGCACAGTATTCCATTTCTCAATTTCATCCTTCAGAGCCACAAAATGGGGGTGATACAGTTACTGGATGAGATTTACAGTAACAGCTGTGGTCTTCCCACACAAGGGAGGACCTTCTAATGGGCTAAGGTCTGTTTTGAACAGACGGGGAGTAACAAAACAAGGTTCCCTATTAAGGGTGTGCAGTAATATTTCTGATAAAGAAAATGAGAGTAGTCAGATTGCTTTTAAAAGACCCAAATCCCCTTCTGCTGTTAAAAAATGGAATTATGTTAGAAAGTGCTAACTGCTAAATAAATAAAAGACCAAAGGGATGTAAATGCAGGAGAAGTTTTTTTTTTAAATCTACTCTCTAGCAACTGTAAAGAATGCATAGGAACCATTGCCAGTGGCATATGGCTTTCTACTGTGCTAAACATTCAGACAAAAGACAGGTTCATCAGTCATTGGTGTATCTGGATAAAAAATTAGCTTCTGATGGATGGTATTTAGAGCTTACCTGCTGCTAGTACATTACCAGAGAAACACAGGTTTTGAAACCCACATGACATTAGAAACTGCCGACCACGAATACAACACGTGCAAGCACTCATAATGTATGCCAGGTTATACAAAATAATAAATAAGCTATTTAAACCCTCTGCCTAAAATTGGGCCCGCTGCAAGGAACCCTGGGTCAGTCCTACACAGGCCAATTAATGCACAGCATCTGCTGTATAGAAGCAGTGCATGAAGCATTTCCCAATGATTTCAGCAATTAAAAGAAAACTGTTTCCTGCCTGTTCTGACAGCAACTGTGTTCAATGCAACAGTGAGCACCAAATCATTGTGTGCAGCTGAAAAAATTAAGTCTTTTTTTTTTTTTTTTTTTTTTTTTGGAGAAGGGGGTGGGTGGGATGAAGATTTCTTATGGAACAGGATAGTTCTTTTGTTGTCCTACATTCTGTGTTTTTCTGCCAAATTAGACAGAAGGCTCTGAGGGCTTACAGGGCCCTCTGCAGTATCACCTTCTGGTGCACTGTGGCTCCCTAAAAAGATGGATCAATATCAACCCTGCTGATTTGTCTACAAAAGTGAAAATCCTTCAATTACATTTTTAATACCATTGTATTTAGAACACAGGTGTTTGAATGCAACACATTTTTAAGGCTCTTAGATCTGAAGAAAAGCCCAGTAATATCCACAAGCAAAAAGTATCTCTGATTTGGTTAAAAGCGCAGTTAGAATCTGATTTTAATCCTGTCTCCTTTCTGAGCCTGAGGTGGGGGGGGGGGAGAGGAGGCTGGTAAATATCGCTCAATATTCCCATAATTTCCACACTCGCATCCCCACATATTTATGTATACCGAGAATGGACAATGGGAAACTATGCAATAATAAAGCAACAATCAAGTAACCTTGAACGTACAAAATATTGCATATGCTCTTTCAAAATTAATACAAACAGTACAACTTGTAATCGTTATGGTTGCAAGAACATTATATGGTACATTAAAGCCGTGTTCCTTTTGTGCACTGAGGTATGTAGAAAGTACTTGAAAATAATGCTCAGTGTTACTTTTTTTAATTTTTTTAAATAACTTAGTCCATTTTGGTATCATTGCCCTCCCATGATGTTCTTTCTCTATGACTTGTTGGCATTCTGGCAGCAAGCACCTAAGTAGAAAACAAATCAGGAGGAATTGGATGAGCAGCAATCGAAATTCCTTGACGTTGTCCAAATCTGTGTAAAATAATTAGTGCAGGTTTCCCCTTCCTTCCAAATTAACTTGGAAACAGAAGCTATAGAGTTGAAAATATAATTAGCAGCAATTAACAGTGCTTGACAGATGATTATTCAACTTTTTATGCCACACTCCTTTAATGAATGAATGTAGGTATAGCACATCCCAGATTTTCTGACCTCTGATTAACCGAAGGTCAGTGACGTCCTCCTGACAGCAATGAGCACTGGTCATTGCACCCCCACTTATCCAAAACACTAGTTTTTCCAATGGTTTCAGAAATTTCCAAAACTTTTTTGGGGAAGCTGATGTGCTACATATGTATTTTGGTGGTAGCAGTTACCACCAAATACTACACACATACATGGTCTTGACAGCATAAGACAAAGGCTAGTTTCTGTTTTAGACACAAATATTTTGATTTATCAGTGATCTTTTAAAAGTTCTTATGAATTTGGTAAAACAGCCACAATTTTTTTTAGAGAGGCATCTACACATTTTTCTCTAGTAAGGCCTTCTAATTATTTATGAATTGTTTCTTATTATTACTACAATAGAATTTCACCTTTAATAAAACCCCACTCCCAAAGAATCTTCAATGTATGTGATTACATAAAAAAATAAGTAAAATTATTAAAGTCAACTGTATATAGAAGAATGCAATCTTAGACCAATATAAATGTTACATTAAACAACATACACTTTTAACAAGTAATACATTTTGAAAATAGTGGACACTTATTAGCATAAATCACAATAGAAAAATCAGTTAATCTAACTATTGCCTTCAACCTTGTTGTATCAGCATGGTGGGAATCTTGGAATGTTTTTGCTATTTGAATGTTATAGTTTTTCGAAATTGTAAAAATGGTTTCAGCTTCAGTTTACTGATAATTTTCCTTACAATAAGACACAAAAACTATAATGAAATGTATATGTTTGTAATTAATTAATGTACAAACATATAACGAAATGCATAAAAGGGCAAGTGAGATTCCTGATCATGTTTGATCAAGTTCATAATCTATCTCTTTCAGAAATATGCAGCTAACATCCACACTGGGAACACTGCACACACACAAAAAAAGGAAAAAATGAACAGAAAGCAATAATTGTACCCGCAAATTATTGGTTTATTCACAACTGGAGTGGAGAATGTGTATGGTTTGTGAAATATGCGGGTATATTAAATAATATCATAGATTTCTATGTAAAAGGTATACATTAAATTACCAACCCCATTCCTTCGGTTTTCCATTTTGGTTATTCCCCCCAGCTGGAATAAGAATTATTATGGACATAAAGTAAAAAAAAAAAAAAAAAAAAAGACAAATCTACTTTATTTAGATTTTTGGGACTGAATTGCAAATAAGGTTTGAAACTACAAGTGAAGTGGTGAAAAGCAACAGGTTACGTATAAAAGCCCAATATCTTATTTTACAAGAATTTACAATGTAATGAGGAATGTATGTGTTTGGGTGGCGGTTTTGTTTTTTGTGGAGGTTTTGTTTTTTCACTCTAAATATTTTAAAGTTAAAAACTCAGACTGGACGTGTTTGTAATCCACGCAAGCCTTTTTCTAGACTTTACTGCCAGAGGATTTGAATTCAATTTACAATAAAATCTCCCAATTCGTTTCTAGCCTAGCAGCATTAAGTAGTTTTGCAAATGAATTTAGCCAACACATCTCACTTCAGCAGTTTTAAACAATCCTCAGGATTTTAATCTTAATTCTGAAATTACTCAAATCAGTGCAATTCCATAATATATTAATATTTTGGGGGGAAACTGTCTTGTGCATTCTCAGTAGACAGACATCTGCTATTCAAGCAAAAGTTTTAAATTACAAATTACAGCTTCACTTTAAAGTCATGGTAGTTTTGTTAAATGAGAAATGTCCATTTAAAAAAGTAATTTGACATGATAATATTCCCAAATCATGATAGTCTTACATTTATTGGAAAAAAAAAATCTTGAAAATTCAGATAACAATCCTTAATTACAGAGAAACCTCTAACAGTGTTCTTATGGCTGTAATAATATACAAACAAATTAAATAAAAAACAAATCCATGTTGTGACTGGACATTTTATCCACAATCACTTTTCTTTTGTATATATTTGTAGATGCCCAAAGAAAATAATTAAACTGATTTATCCAACTCTGCAGGCTATAGATTACTAAATAGTGTCTGGCTTATTAATGCCACCTATTTCTAGTTACTGTGTTTTTTTAAAAAAGTTTTTATTTCAGATACATGCAAAATTGAAAAAGTAAAAATAATATTTTCAGAGGGCCATTGAGACCTTTACGATCAATGATTGTTGCCGTATACAATGACTAGCAAACTCAGAAGAGTTATGAAGAGAACCCATTTTGGGAGCACCCTGGCAGGTTTTCTGTAACCATGATACAACATTGGAGCTATGCACACAGAACTATAATATCTTTTGCTTCCCATATTCCCCATTCACTCTACAGCATTCTTTACACACAGAGCTCAAAGCAGAATATCAGAGCGGAAAATAATATACAAAGGATTAGTAAGCACTGTTTTATTCTGCCCTCAGTGCTTAATACAGAATGTCTGTGCAGCTCAGAATGAGTTTTTAAATATTGTTGTATTTTTTGTAATTGTTACAAGATTAAAAATTGTATCTGTAGCATTTTACTGGAGGTTTATGAAGATGGCAATGTACACAATCCGTGCCTGGGGGCCAACTGTGCTCCTGCTGAAGTCAATTTGAGCAAGATCAATGCCTAGGCTATGATTTTGAATGTGTACAACCTCTCCTGTCTCATCTAACACTGCCAATGTCCTGAATTTTGACTATACCAAATGGCCTCTTAACAACAGGCTTTCATTCTAATATGTACTTCTTTATAATAACCCCCTTCACAGAAAATTAAAATGGATGTGCTTTACTAGAGAGACAGTGCTATCATTACAAATAAGATATAAAAGTTTAGCCTAAACTGAAGACTCATCTGCTAAATATCATCATCTTTTTCTCATTCGGAGAGTTTTCAAATTCACAATGCTTTTGTTGTTCACATTACTTTGTTTTTAACTGTTCCCAGTGACAAGCAAGTGACATTTAATTACATCCCTCAGATAACGTGGGGAAAGTGGTAAGGAAAGAAGAAAGCAATGATAAAGCTAAAAAAAAAAAAATCAGCAGAAGTCCTACTCCTCTTCGTATGACAAGTAATGCTTTCCCCTAGTGGGAATCGAGCAGAGCAGAAGGCTGTGCACTACTTCTTTGGCAGAAGTGAATTCCAAACTGGTTATCAGATTCGCTGGGGCACACACATACAGCCTTCTATCATGCTTCAGCAGCCCAAAGCGTTTTTCATAAATAGCAGCCAAAAGAGAACATTATTTTATTGAAAGGCAATGATATAAAGTCTGAGAAAAGCTAATGAAGAGACCATCGCTGGCTTCTCATTTGGCAAAGGACACAGAGAGACACTAACCAACACCATGTGTTTTACCTGGCCAAACAAAATGCCCATAACTAAATGGCTGATAATAAAGACAGTTGTAAATGCAGCCATTCAAACAAAGATGATGTGCCCCCTCACTAGGAGTTTCTTTTCTATTGTAATGTTACCTCTGAAGTATGGCTAATGTAGACTACCTCCCAATGCTATTGAAGTCTCTGAAATAATCTCTTGGAGAGCACAGCCCTGGTGCAGAGACTGTTATATGATCTTCCAATAATATTTAGCATAGGTCACAATTTAAAAAAAATCTTGGAACAGCTAATAACAATGCCGTTTTATCCATAATAGCTATAACCTGAATGAAAACTAGGAACAGCATCTGATTTTTCCCTGCTTTGCAGCTGCATTGTTTTCAGACACCATTACCATTTTAACTGGTAAATACAGCTGGAAATACAAAGATGACTTAAATTCTTTAGTCAGCCTGAAAAACAAGGAGGATCAGAACACATTCATGCAGTGGGACAAAAAGGTTTGTATTTATCAGAGAGCTACAGTTCCCTGTTCATCGTGCCTTGAACAGCTGTAGTGAGTGAACCTAGTTCTGATGGACAGCCAAGACATGTAATCTGAATCACACCATCCCACTGCTTATTCAGTGCAGATAGCTGATACTACCTCCGCTCCTTTTTTAAGTTTTGACACTAGTCCTGGAAAGGAAGGATTTAAGTTAAACCCTTTCCAATAACGCAAGTGTGTTTTTGTAATTAAAGCCACACAATTAGCATTGACAAGCTCAGGGCGGCAGAACAGAGATTATGCTGTTCAAGTGCTCTGCCACTCAGTGCCTCCAGCAAAAAGCTGCAGGAGAGGAAGAGAGAAAAAAATCCTCACACATTATTTAACAACTTGTACTGTTTCACTGCACCACTTGTGGATTTGTACAGAGAGGTTTTTAATTCCTTGGCCGTGGCCCCATCCCCCCATGGTTCTATTCCTTCAAGACCACAAAATATTTGTCAGGCACAAGGAAAACATTTTATAACATCCAGCAGAATTAACTTTTTTTAAACCCATTCCATTTATACTATCAAAAGTGTAACGTAAAAACGGTTCAGTCTTGCAATATTGAAATACCTTGAAAACATTATCTTTCCTCCCACAAAAACAAATATTTGCTTAGTACCTTACTCACTAGGCAACTCTTACTGCCTCTACATAGAAGCAGTGGGTTTCACTTTCCACAGGATGAGATGAATCGGTTGTAAGCAGTCAGTTTTCCAACCAGCTTTTAGGCAGATCTCAAGACTAGCTGTTTGCTAACTATGAACAACTGACGATTCATTTTTATTCTTGACAGATTGCTAATACTTTGCTGTAAACACCACATGATTTACTAATAAGCTTTTCTGATCGCTTGTGAAAGAGGCATCTGAGTGTTTCAGGCCCTGATCCTGCAGACACTCCCACACAATTCACTTTACACCAGTGAGTAATCCAGCTCACTTCCTGTGCATAAAGTCACTTCCCAGGCATAAGAGTTTTTTAAGATTCAGTGGTGAAACAGGTTCATTTTAAGTGAATTCAACAGATTTAAAAGTGCACATTTAACAACTTTTGCCACAAGCAGCAATTACAACAGTCAAGAAATATTCAGACCTCTGCCACATGACACAGTGGAGTTTTCCTTTCAGTTGCGTTTTTACCGAACTGGAATTAGTTCAGATTTTGTGTGTGTGTGTGTGTGTGTGTGTGTGTGTGTGTACATACATACATTTTATTTATATTTAATTAACATAATATAAACATATAGATATTAACATATTTAATATAAACGTATGGAGGCAAAGACCCACTTTTCTGGATCTCTGCACCTGGAGCTTTTATTTCCGCTGTTTCCTATCAACAGAGAGAAATGTCCATATGTATACTGTGTAAAAGCAGAGAAAACTGCATGGAAATGTGTAAAACAAGGTGAAGCACTAATTTTATAGGGCAACACCTTTTGAGATTAAACATGTAATTTGGGGTCCTTATCCAGCTTGTACTCAACCTCTCTCTGAAGTCAGGATTGTACCCTGGGGGTATGTCTGCACATCAAAACAAACAAACAAAACACGGCAGATGTCTCAAAGCCAGGGTCAACTGACTCGGGGTCATGGGGCTCATGTTGTGGGGCTAAAAACAGCAATGTAGACTTTGGGCTCAGGCCTGGTCTCACCGTGTTTTAGAGCCCAGATTCCAGAACCTGGGCCCCAACCTGTGTCTGCATTGATATTCTAAGCCCTGCAGCACAAGCCCCAGGTCCGTTGACCCGGACTCTGAAGACTTGCCGCTGCTGGTCTTTTTTTGCTTCATAGACGTACTCTTGGATTATAAATTCAGGGATCAGGATTTTCTATTTGCCTGTAAAGTGCCACATGTCTATTTATGGTACTGTCTAAACAATAACAGTACTAAGCATTTTAGACTCAGGCCTGTGTTGCTTCATTCTAATGTCCCCTATCCCAGTATAACATCACCCCTTCAACGCTGTAAGTTGGTTCCGATTCAAGTCTCTTAATGTGGTTGTGCTCGGAGGTCACACAAAACTGAGTAATGTAAAGCATAACTCTCAAACATCACATTTTTTTCTAGTTCTGTGTGGTGGAAAAGAATGGAAACCCCCAGGATAGTGGTGATGTGTCCTGTTACCCTCCTCTCCCTAGATTTTGCTCCTTGGACAGGGTGAGGGAATTGCCTACAGAGATTTCTTACTTAGCATGGAATGCTCCCTTCAGGAATGTGTGAATCACAGTACTCCTGTCATGACACTAAATGACAACAAGTTTTTTTTTTTTAAATCAAGTAACTCTTCCCCAGGACACATCTATCCTGTTTCACCTAAACATGAAGGTTGTATTTGACAACTACAGTACTTAACTGGTCCATGGCAGAAAATCAAGCAACCTCCCCCACCACAATCAACAAAAAGTTTCTTCCTGCCAGGGCATTTGTTACAGGATAGCATGCTATCCAGATAAGTGTTTGCTCTCACCCAACTATGAAAGTTCCCCCCACCCCAATGTAATTTGAAAGTACAGCATTGTAATTTTTAAAAGTACAGCTTAAACAGAGGAATAAACAACGGATAATGAAAAAGAAGCAAGCAATGCACACACACAATCATACTCTCCAGACAATGTTACAAAAGAAAGTTCTGTAAAGGAGACTGGCTCAGATTTTCAATTGTACTGTGGAGAAAACTGTGTGGAATATAGTATAAAATTATATATAGCAAAAGAGCCTCTCTTACCAAGTCCCCAGGCTTTACAGAAACCGCCACCACTGCTCCAGGCATCGGTGATCTCAAAATACTGGTTGTATCCTCGACTGCTTTCTCTGGCATGTATTTACTCAACTCTGCAGCAAGCTTGGTCAGTATTCGTAACTTGTACTTAAGGAAAAGACAAAAAGAAAAATGTTTTAAAATATTTAATCTCGTGTGAATTCTTTGTAATGATCTAAAAGTCTTGCACTGATATACTATTTGTATGACAACATAAGAGATGGTGTTTTTATACTATACACACATTATCTATACTGTATGGAACTGTCTAAAGTTTGGAATCCGTGTCACAATTTTCACTACCTGAGTATACGGACAAAGGTAAAAATACAGGACAACCCAAACAGCAGCACTGAGTAACTAAAAGGGCAATATTGGATTAATAATCTGGTTAACACATTTCAGGTTCTTTTTTTCCCCCCCAAAGGGAAAAAAGATTAAAATTTAAAAATAATTTTAAAAAGAGAAAATATCCTTTTTCTCACCAAATCCTACTCTGAATTACCCTGGTTTAGGTCTGGAGTAATTAAATGGAATAATTTCAAATACACACCTGTGTGTCACTGAGCAGAATTAGAACTTAGCCCTGAATTACTAACGCCTCCCTAGACTATTAACAATGAATGAATTTTAAAACATTACTTTACTTTGTACTAGTCAGTGTTTGCATCTTACACTTCATTCAGCTTTTGCAATCAAAACAGATCAGACAATTTCACTTCCATAATATCGTGTACAAGCATAGTGCTGCAAACAAGGCATGGAAATGTCCTATTGGTAGTTCTATGTGAGGTAAGAATGAATGGAACCCTTCTAGGATAAGGGTGATGTGTCCTGTTCAACTTAAACTATTTAACTGTTTTTGTCTAAATTTAAAAAGAAAAAATATTTCTATGATGTTTTATAAATTAACAAAACAAAACAAAACGCCAGGGCCTGAACTATCTAACAGCATCCCTTTAAACTAAACCTTTCTGAAACTATGTACATTTGTATGTCAATATCCCTTTTTACTTCAGTTCTTAAAAACCTGTGTACGCTTTCATGGACATTTCATTGAGTTTGTGAGAATTTTTCTTCAAATCTGCTGCAGTGCATGTGAAACTGAATGTAGAAATCCAGTAGATGGCAGCAGGTCTCTGTGAGAAACTCCTTGATCTCCCAACATCAACTGAGAGTGAAGAACAGCATTGCACTACATCAATCATTTAAACAAAGGTTTCAATAATAAGTGGTGTAGGCTTAAGTTCATTTAAAATTCAAATGTGTATTTTGATGAGGTAAAGTTTAACACCTTTTAAAAAATATATTGTCTACTGAAATAGTTAACCATTGTTTTGTTAAATGGAGTCTTTCTACTTTTCATTTTTATACAAAATGACACAGATGAAGGCAAAGGGGAGTCTAACTTCTGCTTCCACAGGGAGTAAAATGGGATACTCGGAAAAGACAATGGTAAGCTAATTAACTGCAGTGGAAATCTTTAAAAAACAGCTTTTTGAAGATACACATTGTTTGGTTTTAACAGAGGGTTATCATCCTACATAAATGCTGTCCGGATAGATGGAACATGTGCAGTGAACAATGTAACCATTTGGTTGGAAAATATTTGGAATTCAGAAATATGAGATACAATTTATATGAAACAAATAAAACCTCTGAATTTAGTCATGTGCCACAGTAATAAACAAAGCTATACCCACCACCTGGAGATTTTCGGACTCTCACCAAAATATGTATGCCTTGAGTACGTCTGATGCTGCACATATGAGCCCGCACCACTTTGTATATAAAAAGCTGCTTTAACTGAAAACATCCTGCTGGCATCATGCTGTCAATTAGCGTGTGGCGTGTACACTTTCAAAAACAAAATAAGGTAAGTTATTTACCTTTCTGCACAAATGACTAAATTGAATGCAGTGAGCTGCTTGCCATGTCCCTTTAAAAAACTAACCATGTGCGTGTATGCACACTTGTGGGGGGTGGGAGAAGATACCTAGAGGAGATTTGATAACATAAGTTGCAAGCAGAATTGCGACAATGTGACAGGTCAAATAATAACATCTTATGCATGTTTCTTTACTCTTGAGTGTGTGTGTTGCAATCAAGACATACAAGTGTCTGCCAGTTTCTGAAGGATATGATCCTTAAGTGAAATTACAGTGCAAATAAAAGCTTTTTGCTCCTATTTAAATTCATCTGAGTCATAAGTGGCAGGGGAAAAAAGCTAGCAGAGTGCATTCTGCTGTCAATCTAATAAACATTCTGTGCAGAGGGACTATTTATCAAAGATAAATTGTACTTAAAAGTCCTTCATTAAATCTATGGGGGGGAATATAATTACACCAAATTGCACAGTTTCAGTATCCATGGTTAGTGTCTGCTTTGTACTCATAGTTTGAAAATAATAATAATCAAAAACTTGGTCTTGGAAGAAAACAAAAATAAGTTAGCTTTCTGGACTGGCAGAAATGGTGTTAGAGATTACTTTGATATAGTTTTCAAAAGTTATGCCTATCCTCCATTTGGTTTTCTAAGTATTATATAGATCGATTCTTCTGCACTGCCCAACCTCAAAATTTAAACTTTAAATGCAGGGGGGGAAATCTGCTTTAATTCCAAGGAACAAGCCTTCTTACAACATTTCACTGAGGTTGAAATACTTAAAGTAATTCCCCACCCACATCAAAACCTGAAGCAATGCAGGGGGATGGGAGACAGGGAGAGTGTCCTGCTGTATGTTGCACGTTAAAGCTCAATTTTCCATACCAAGTTATAGTATCCCTACCAACCAAATACTCAGTTTTTACCATCTTTATAATTTTCATATCTTTTACATTCCTTTCTCTGCAGGACTCCTGCTTTGCTTGGAATGAGATGTGAGAGTCAGTAAACTAACAGCTTTCAAATGCAGGTCTTTGTTATTGATGAGCTGTTCCTTTTCCTTTTGTATTTGTTTATTGTTCTTTAGTCTGTTTTGGGGATAAGAGAGTTATTGTAATCTAAAAGTACAAAATAACAACAGTAAACTTCTCAGGAAAGGCCTTTTTTGGTGCAGTTGGCTAACAAATGACCTTTCAGAATATAAAAAAGAAGACAAAGCACCAGAGAGAAGGTTCCTTCTTTAAGGTTATCTTTGATGTATTTCTACTTTCTGCTGGACCCCACTAAATCCCCACATAAGCATTCCTTTGTAAAGCTCTCTCTTAGCTCTCAGAAACCATATTACAGAGAGAGGGTCAGTGAGCTCTTGATCCTAACCTGAGACATACACACGTCGCTTGATGAGAACTGCAAAGGCCTTAGGAAGACCAAACTAATCATACAATGCCTACAGATGTCTCTAAAACAAAGACAATTAAGGACATACCAAAAATGTCTATATCACACAGTTAATACTGTTGCACTTTTGCTTTACTGAATTAAATCTAAAATCTGAAGTGGAAGTTTCCATATGTTTTTTTTTAAGGTGTTTTTTGGTTGGGTGGTGAGGGGGAGAATGGGGAACATTGCAGAGGTTGGATTACAAGTGGAGACCATAAGGTTTTCATTGGTCTAAAACAGAAGGAACATCTGCTGGAGTCATAAGCAGGTTGTCTGTCGGTGGACTTTAGCAGCAGCGAAATCTGCCATTGATCAGATCTGAACTCATCAGCAGTTGTCTCTGGTCACTGCTCCACTCTGCGGGGTTTCAGAGGGTAATTCTGCCAGCCAAAGTAAAGTTAATAAAAAAGTACCTGAATGGAGGCAGGCATGCCCGATTGGGTAGAAAACAGGTATTTCTTTTTCACAGGATTATTGAAGTCTACTATCAGTAAACAAAAACGATGGTAGGGGAAGGTGATGCTAGCTAACAGTCTGCTTAGGGTAACAGTACGCTGTCCTAAGTCTCTTGGTAAATGAATGCTATGGTGTATGTAATGCAAAACCACCTCTTACAACTAAATCTCTCTGACTAGAGAAAAGGACATAATAATAACAGATGTGCAGGGATAAAGGTACAAAGAGAAGGCAATAAATTGAAAACTATATATATTTACTTTAAACCTACTGTATAAATCTCTTAAGTAGAATAAGTGGTAAAAAAAAGAGAAAGAAAAAAATGTAGGCAACCAATTGTGGTTTAAAGGAGGTCACAAGCACATATTTAAAATACATTTCCACTTAAAGAAAAGCTCAGTAAACTAAACTATAACAGAACATAATATGCTGCAAGTATGACGCTCAAACTGCATCCTGTTACATCTTGCATTAGTTCATTAAATATGATCTTCCCTACATACCTTAATCTCACGTTCTCATGAGTTGTAAATACTCAAACTCCACTGGATATTTTATAGAGCAATCTAACATAGCAATATACGTATGTATATATGTAACTTAAGTACCTATTTGGATTGCTGACCAGAAGCAGATTTACAGTATGCTTTGCATTATATTCAGCCATGTTTTTAAAACCTGTCATTTTTCTGGTAGGAAGGTTAAAAATTGTAAATTGCTCAGCTTCTAGCAAATAAGTCGCCCACTGTGCATCTTGATTATTTTCAGTAAAACAACTACACTGCATACAGTAGAATAAAGTCCATTTCTGAATTAATAAACTTTATTAGCTAGGTAATTTCCCTTTAACGCTCTTAGTAAGCTTCCTTTTCTGTCTCAAGTCATTTAACAGGTGTCAATTGGCCATCAGGAGCTCATGAGTAACAGTTTTCCAGTAATCATTCAAGTCAATAATAAGCAACGTTCAATGCTGAACTGCTATCAGCACACTGTCTTTTTCGTTAATTCCTCTTTACATTTCAAAGCAGTGACCATATCCTTGTTTATATTTTCACCATGACACATAAATAGAAAAGCTTGTGTATTTATTCCATATTACTTGAAGATGGCAGTCATCATCTTCTTTTAGAGACAAGGACTTCTTACTCAACAAGGAGATTTAAAGTAAGTCTCAAATTACAGAGATCTTGAGCTCTGGGTTCTGGAGCTAATTTACTTCCACAGTGTGGTAGTAAGAACTAATATTAAGATCTCCACACAAGCAACTACATCCCTAATATAGTGCAGGAGCAAACAGTGCACGTGCTGGAAAATGACAGTCAAAAATGAATACCCACAAAAATCATGAGCCTTTAACAGCAGCAAAAGGGAGGAGGGGGAAGAAGGAGAAAATCACCATCATGCAGAACACAGTCCAGCAGCAAAAACTTAATTAGAATAGCAATCCAGCCATGGTTCCCACTTTCAATTCATTGTGTGATACATAATTAACACTCTAGAAAAACCTAACAAGGGTTAAAGCCATGCAAAATCCATCCCCTTCACTTTAGGCTAAGGCTAAACAGTCAGGATCAAAAACATACAGAATTAAAGCTCGTAGATGTCCTTCTCTTGGAGTTACAACCCAGACGAAGAAGGTGAAATGAACAGACAGACGTTAGAAAGCTCTGTGAGCCTCAGAGCTTTGTACATCTGCAGTCACTGGAGCAGCCTGTTAGCATAATGCTTTGACAACTCCATCAGCGCAGTCTCAAGGTAGCTGTCAATCAGGATGCATCATTTAATACAACAGCACTCTGAGGATTTTCTCCTACAACCCACATGACAGCATATCTACAGCTCTATTTATATCAGCGCCCAGTTGTGTTTACAATGCTGTTGTAATTAGAAAAGATGCAACAGGCAGCAATATTATTCAGATTTCCATTTTGCCATAGTGCCATGTAAAGTGCGATCTTGCTTTACAGAGTCATGGTAAATGACAAAAGCGCTATTTTCTTTAGTCTCTGTGCTCAGACAGCACTTCATTTGCAGCTATCTATAATTAGATTAATGGTGTAGTGCAGTACAAAGCAGGCCCACTTCACATCAGATAGCATATGAATTAGGACAAACACTTATTTCAATTCAAGGCAGAGAAAGCAGTGACTGGGGTATTTAGCATACCCTTTATGGTGGAATGAGATGTTAATTGTGTACCATTACCTCTAAACTGCTTGCTTGTTGTATAAATCACTGTGCTAATTGATGCAGAGATAGAAACGTAGCCACAGGCAAGAAAGCAACGGAATGAGAGCTGAAGATGGTGGATAAAGGATTATCGAGTAAAACCATATGGAGATGAGGTTCCTTTGAAACCTGCCCATGAGCAGTGCTTCTTAAACTACAGGGGGAAAAAGTGCTGTACTGATGTGTAGAAAAAAATTATTTTTACATCACGATTTACGAACAGACTCTACAATAAAGTGTTTGAGCTCAACAGAAAACTAAAAAATATGTGTAACGAATCTGGACACGCTTCTAAAAGGAAACTAATTGGGAGAGCATGACTTGTGAATGGTCACAACATTCTGTTTGGGGTTTGGGAGCCTGAATTAACAAGTAACACTTGCAAACTATCCATAGCAGGTGTTTTACTGACCCTTCCATAGAAAAAAATACAAATTCTTCCAACACACAAAAGTTTCTGTTTTAAAAAATAAAATCCAAGTTGTTGCTAATTAGTTAGAGACCTTATTAGGCAGAGAGAAGATGGAAGCTTGGGATCCCAGACTCCCACATGCTACAATCATAAATTATATATTATATTATATTCAGTCCAGTTAATGTATGTCTATATAAAGGACAAAATCCTGGGGAGTCCCTCCCCATGTGCTGTGCAAGCCACCTTGAAGTTACAAAATATTGTATATTCTCTTGTAAAATTATTACAAACACATACAACTTGTAATCATTACGATTGCAAGAACATTATATGGTACATTAAAGCGGTGTTCCTTTTGTGCACTGAGGTGTGCTGGAAGTGCTTGAAAATAACGCTCAGTGTTACTTTTCTTAATTTTTTTTTTTTAAACTTAGTCCATTTTGATCTCATTGCCCTACTGTGATGTTCTCTCTCTCTGACTTGTTGGCATTCTGGCCAAGCACCTGAATAGAAAACAAGTCAGGAGGAATTGGATGAGCAGCATCTCTCCAAGGTAACAAGACCACTACAAAAGGGAAGCTGGCTACTGAGCCTTCCAACACTTCACGTCCCAAGCGGCATGTTCAGGCTTCTAGTCAGCAACCTGCCCTATCCAGTGGTGTTGGCTGTTTCTTTTAGAGCAGTGGTGGGCAACCTGTGGCCCGCAGGCGGCCCAGCAGGGTAATCCGCTGGCGGGCCACGAGATAGTTTGTTTATATTGACCGTCCGCAGGCACGGCCACCCGTGGCCGCGGTTCACCGTTCCCAGCCAATGGGAGCTGTGGAAGTGGCGCGGGCCGCAGGGACGTGCTGGCCACTGCTTTCCGCAGCTCCCATGACCAGGAACAGCAAATTGCAGCCACTGGGAGCTGCGGGTGGCCATGCCTGCGGACAATCAATGTAAACAAAGTGTCTCGTGGCCTGTCAGTAGATTACCCTGATGGGCCGCAGGTTGCCCACCGCTGTTTTAGAGCCATATTAAGATCTGCCTGGCAGGAGTGTACTGCTAGCCCACAATGAGCTATCTTGAAGTAACAGGACTCTACTTTTTAAACAAGAAACTTATGGCAAAATCCTGTTTTTATATAGCAATATAGGGGTGGAGGGTAAACAATTAGCTTCATATTGTGGTCACCCATGAAATAACCATTGTCAACAGTTACCACACTCCTCTGATTGCAAGCATAAGGAAATAAGTTGGTATCTTGGAGAACGTAGCATGAAAACGGTGGGTAAATGCTGAGTTTCAATGGCAACCCAACATACAGCCAATATCAGGTTCTAAGCCATGCGTACAGAGACATAAGCTATTTCAATTGCCACTATTCCACTGTAATTTGCATTATAGGACAAAGGAAACGCGTTATGTCTAGTAGCAGCTTCAGAAAAATTGTATTGGTCTCATTTCCCAAAGCAACACACACACACATGTATAATATCGGTAGCGTTTTTACAGGTTTATTTATAATAAAGCAGTACTAATGTTGAAATTAGTGTTTGCTGCAAATTCTAGTACACGGAAGTTAACATGGTTATAAGAAAACTGTCTATTGGTTGAAAAAGTGAGTTGTTTGGTTAATTTCAGGATATCCTATAAAATTTCTGCTACACTATCTCTCAAATAATACCAAGTATGTGTGATATCAGGAAAGAAATTCCCCCATGTCTAAAGTGGCACTCAGATTCAACAGTTTAGCTTTTGGTTACTAGACTAATAAAGCCTGTGGATAATCCTCTTTTATCAGTGAAGCTTACAACTGTAAAGAAACATTAGCTATATCTAGACAACCAAAGGGACCTATGAAATGGAAACAAATGGCAGCAGAAAAAAAAACTGTGTTGACTACTTTGAAATAACACCTCCCAAGTGTGCAGGTAGTTGACATAAATGGAAACGCATTGAGGAAAAGCGCTGTGAAGCTGTGTAACAGCCCTGTTCCTAATCATTAATCACTTTTTTTAGACCATTTAAACTAGCCCATTACAGCCTGCAGCAAAACGCCAACACTCCCATCACTTGCATGTCAGCAGTGCTGGTGTTAACAGGAGAAAATATATGGTTTCTACTGTTGTGCCCCAGTTCCCCAGCATTTGCAACCTTTAATTGAAAAAGGCAGTTAAACACAAGGTAAATCATTCAGTTAGCTAAGCTGTTTAATAACATATAATTGATAATGTCAATATGTTACGGTGATCTAATGCATCACTTTCATCACTCTTGCTTACATGTATAGGCAAATCCATACTTAAAACATTTACTTTTACATCGGTCATTTAACTAAAAGCCCAGTGAGAGCTACCTCGGAATGGAACAGATCCACGTGGCCTGTTGTGTGGCCAGAGTTTGATTCCTGACACACCAGTTTCTAATGGGGACAAGCAGATTAATTATGTTATCAACAGATTGTTTCTTGCTCTCACCACACTAGAAATTCCTTCCGGGAAAGTGGACATATCTCTGATAGGGTCTGTCTGAAAAAGTATTGGGAAAACCCCACAAGGTTTAAAGCAATAACTCAGATTTGCAGACAGACCCTGATCCTGTTACCACTTACACATGTGCTTAACTTCACACATGTGAACAGTCCAGTGAGGCCAGTGGGACTACTCACATTATGCAATTAGTCAGACAGGATCGAGGCCAGAGTTTCCTTTAGAGGAGAAAAAGACTGTGTATGAACTGCTGTGAACAGGGAGAGCAATTAAACCTAACAAACCCCCTCACATGCTGTAATCTTTTAAATAGAGGTTTAATTTAATGTACACAGGTATTTTAAATGTGTACGAACATTTGCCCTGCTTATTTTGTATTAGTGAAATTTAAGAACTGACAACGCCTTCTCCCTCGGTTGCTCTCCTCATCCCACAGCAGAGGACTGTTTAGCAGCACAGCTAGTTGAAAAATGGGAACATGTTTGCAAAATGTGTCCGATTTTTATAAGAAAATGTCAGTGTTTTTTAACCAGCTCTTATTAACAGTGTTATATGGGGCTGTAACTGCAGGCAGGGCTGAAGCAAATCACAGATCCCTGATCCTAAGAGCACACAGGCTAAAGGCAAAGCAGGTACAATGCAAAACCGAACAAGCAAACCAAAACAATGCCCTGGTACTTAACCATGTTTAATTTTACCATCCTTTCTGTTTGCTCGGATCTGAAATATATCATAAATATAATGACTACAAAGGCACAGTGTACTGAAAATACAAGCACAATACCACATGGGTAGCCAGCCTCCTTCCTCTTGCTCTTATAATTAGTAAGTAGCTGTAGTTAATGGTAACGATACCATTAAAAGCAGGTCTTTAACATCTTTCAAAGGGAGAAAGTTTGGCTTAATTGTGGTAACTACTTTGGAGCTTGCTATTGGCAGAGAAGACCTGTGCAGGTGCACAAAGAATAAAGGTGGCGATGAACGGTGCTCAGCCCACAGGTGACTGTAAGCTGTCTAACAAATAGGTGCATAAGTTGCAAAGGTAATTTGCTGGAATAAGTGGCACTTCCACAGCCATAAAAAAACGGCCATTGAGAATTAACTGTACAATGCTCACAAAGGGAACACATGCATTTTGGTTTGACCAGAGGTCTGGGTGATACATTATAACTGATAACTTAAAGAAAAGGAAAAATAATATAGATCTTCAAAAGCCTTGTTTTCAATGACATAACAATGCCAACATCTGCTAAGGGAACAGGCTGCTTCCTATTTTTTGGCTTGAATTGTTTTATTTAATTACAAGTCTATAAGCCATTAAGTAAGGTACCTTTTTAAAAAGACTATACAATTTGGGGTAGGATAGAGCTCTCGCTTAAAAAAAAAAAAATCGATAGTTAACGTCATCTCAGCTTACAGAAAAGTTAAAGAAATAGTGTAAAAAATGCCAACAACTATCACCACCAACTATAGGACCAATCCTGCTTTCATGGATATCAATGGCAAAATTCACTCACATGAGAGCACAGTTAGGCTCATTGTTAATAAACAAGCAGGCTTGATAAACATGCCATTTTGCTGCAATTTTCAAAAACAAAAACAAAAAACCCAACAACAACAAAAACCCAAAACACTCTTGCTTTTTTCCTATCTGGATGGTGACTGAATAATAAGGGACTGATTTCTGCTCCCATCAAGGTCAATAGTACCTCCAATAGTAATTTTAATGGGCGCAGGAGCAGACTCCGAATCACCTCCTTCAGTGGGTCAGGTGTGTAAGAACATGGAACAATTTAAAATGGACCATGCACTGTACTTATAGAAGATGAGTTTTAATATCTTTATTTTACACAGGGGGATGAAGTGAGTGAATTGTGTGGTTTCACAGTTTACAAAGTTTGCTGACTGTTGAAAAATTATTGTTAAGAGCTTGCCTGTTTCATACAGTCAGCTGTAGCCACCGCACCCAAGACACAATAAAGTTTTCAGCATTAAGATGTCTTAACAGAGTTCGGAAGGTTTAACACAGCCATGAAATAGCAAGTTAGAGACGGGTTCAAAGGGAGGGATGTAAAGGCTGAGTGAGGCCTGGTCTACACTGGGGGCGGAGGGATCAATTTAAGTTACGCAACTTCAGCTACGTAAATAACGTAGCTGAAGTCGACGTACTTAGATCGACTTACCGTGGTGTCTTCACTAAGGTGAGTCGACTTCTGCCACTCCCCCGTCGACTCCGCCTGCGCCTCTCGCCAAGCTGGAGTACAGGAGTCGACGGGAGAGCGCTCGGGGATCGATTTATCACGTCTAGGCTAGATGCAATAAATTGATCCCCGCTGGATCGATCACTGCCCGCCGATCCAGCCGGTAGTGAAGAGACTGCTAAGCACCATGGTGGAAGCAAAGGAGACCCAGAATGAAGGTTTATCCATAGTGGCATCTAATCTAGGGCCAGCCAAAGGGTTTAGCATTTAGAGATTAATGTGCTTTTCTTTCACGTTTAGAACCGCAATTTGAGTATAATTTCATAGGTCAAAGTAAAATAGGGTTACTTACTGATGTTGGTCTCAAAAAGGAAAGCATGCCTTAGGTTTTAAAATGTGAGTATCTGAACTAACTACGAATATACTGTGCATAATCTAGCATAAGAAATCCACTCTACTTGCCTGTTTGACATGGCATCAGTTCATTGCAGTGGTATCTAGAACTTCAGAGTTAGAGAAGACAATTGAAATCAAGGGTTCCACTATACCATATGGTAACTCAGTCAGTCTTTTAGTGATGTGTTTGTACAGTGCCTACCACAGTGGGGTACATGACAGGGCTCCTACATGCTACCGCAATACAAATAACAAGCAATAATAAGTCAGACAAAAGTGTGAAATTTTGTAACAACCTGAAACCAGGGCATTGCTACAAAACCAAGATTTGGATGAGTTTGTGAACTTATCAGTGAACCTGGGCTGAATTATGGGTTGAGGTGAAAAACACAAAGCCAGTGAACACTTGGCAAATTCGGACGCATTCTGGGATTGTTGCAAACCCAAAAGTCAAAGCAGAGGAGTGTGACCATTCATGAAGTGAAACCAGGGAAAAGGTTTGACTGAACCTATGTTTATTAAAGCCACCAAAGATGTAATAACCTCCTTCATGCACACTACCTGCTACTCGCCAAATCACCTCCACGCCACTTCCACAGACTGGCAATGCATTCAGGATTACTAGTAGCATTTCTCATATTAGAGACCAGGGGTGAAATCCTGGCTGCATTTTAGTCACTAGCAAAACTCCCGTTTACTTCAATAGGGTCAAGGTTTCACCCAAGATGCTCTACTAAGTGCTTCATGCCGTTCATCCACCTAAAGGAAAGATGCTATATCAGACATAAACAGGCACAAGGCAGATTGAAAAATATGTTCTTTTATAGACTGGTCCCTTATATTTATGATTTTCCCAGCAGCAATCAAGGCATTAGGAGGGATCAAGTGAATAACTGCTGATTAATAACGGGAAAAAATTGTGTCAGTTTCTTCATTCTCCTTTTTCCCTGTCCAGTCTTAGGCTGCTCTGTTTAACAATTTTATTCCAATTGCAATAAAACTAACAAAACAGACTGGGGGCAAGGTAAGTAACTATATTATTTGCATAAAAACTCCCATTAATTTTATGATGTGATACAAATTTTAGTTTAATTAAATTATGTAACTTAAGTCCTGTGTACTAAATATCCAATTATACGGAATCACAGCTTTATATACCTACACCACCTAAATTTTTGCATACCAAAGTATTTAGTTTCATGGGATGATTTCAGGATGTGAGACTGAGACCTGAATGAGTAATCTGAATCCATTGTCATATTCTCTAATCCTTTTAGTACAGAATGGCATATTGTCCCATCTGGAATTACTAACAGCACTACTCCTGTTAGAAATGAGATGCTCTACTTACTATGTACTACATCTAATGCTGTTTGCAGTTGAAGCACTACATACTAGAACCGCTAAAGTCTAACACTGGGAGCTCTGGAGTAGGAGAATGGAAATAGAGAAGAGGAAAAGTAAAGGTAAAATAAGAGGGTAAAAATGAAATGTAGAGTAGAGGAAAAGTGACAAGAAAAGAAAGAAAGAAAATGAACCAAGGGTGTAAGAGTGGGGAGGGCAGAAGGGAAAGAAAGAAATACATGAAAATAGAACACAAGACGTAAAATATAAGGTAAAAACACAAGAAATGGCAGAAAATTGCTTTCAAAGGACTTCTCCCATGCTGAAGGTTAAGCACACTCATAAGTGATTTACTGAATCATGGCCATTATTTTGTAAAACTAGGACTGGTTCACAAATGCTTCACAAAGAAAAAAAAAGACTAATAATTGCAGAATACTATTCAATCAGCTCTATGCTAGGAATGCCTTAGCCCATCACTACAGTGCAGCCACAGCTGCAATGAGTCATGGCAGTCATTTGACAATCAACAGCAATACTACCCAATAGATTTAAGACATGAAGTGATGAAGATTATCATATCCAACTATACTGTAGGCAGAAGACAGGTGGAAGCTAATCACCTAAATGCAATTTTGACACATCACCAGGGTTAACAGACTCATGCTAAAAGCATCATGGGAACTTTAATAAGTGGGAACTTTAATAAGGACCTTGGTTTTATGACTCATCTGAATGATGGAGATACAGTACTGTGATGGAGATTTCCAAAGGCAAAATGGGATTTGGCTGCTGGGCATCCAAATGCCCTATGAGTTTTTGAAAATCTCGGTCTCTCAGTCTATCACTTGAGCTTTTAGAGTGTACTTCCCCCTTAGGCCTCCCCCATACTTCCTGATGTAACCTTGAATTGTGCTTGAAGGCACTTCATGTGATATATTGCTGAAGTGCAATTGAACTTACTTTATATTGTAACTATTTACATTTTTCGGAGATTAGAAAAAGATGCAAACATATACGTTTGCACAAGAGACTTTTCAATTCTTACTACCCTGCTGAGTGAGTCTCCAAACTGCAACTCCTTCTGCCAGGTACTGTACATATAAATTATGGAGTTTTCTCAAGGGTTTAAAAAAAGTTAAGAATGTGAGCTTTGGTCATTATTTTACAACAGAGTTAACCTCTGTCTTTAGGGCACTATTTTGCAGCTTTTGTTTGAATGAGTCAGTATTAATTTTTTTAATTAGACCAAGGTTTTGTGAATAAAGAATTAAGAACACGGTGTGTCTGAGTACACTGCTGGCTTCTGTGAACTCTGATTTTTTTTTCCAGGTAAGAGCAAATTGCATATGATCCTATGAAGCTGTTACAGCCAACCTGAATTGCAAAAAAGGAGTTTTTCCCCCCCAATATCTAATGAAACTTTAAAGCACCAAGAGAAATGGTTTTATACTCTGAATTAACAAATAGCATCTTGGTCCCAGTCCTCACTTCAATTATGATTCTTCTTGTGCCACAAAAAGACATTCCTAATTAGTTTTATTATACTATAAAATGTATTTTGTTGATGTATTTGTGTATGAATATTTTCTTACCTTATATTTTATATAAAAACTATGCCTATCTACTTCACACCCTTGGATTTGCAAAAACAATCCAACTGATTGATTGGTCATTTGAGCTATAATAGTTTTTCACCAATACCCTCTTCCCAGCTGCTCAGCAGTTTGGTCCCTAAAAAAATTATTTAACGAAATCATAAGGCTAAACGCTTTGTTTGTGTAAATGGGAGATACTCCATTGAAGTCAATGGTGCTGCACTAATTTACACTGGCAGAGAACTCGGCCACTAGCGTTCTGATACTTAGAAGAGTGGTTCTTCAACTTTTCATTCTGTGAGGCACTTCTTAGCACAAAATTCTTCTCATTGACTCACCTCCCTTCCCAACCTTACTGTTTGTTTTTCATACGGACATGTTTCTGAACCACCAGGAAAGAGTTCTGTAGACCACTGGTGCTCCACAGACCTCAGTGTGAGAACTACTGACCCCAGGGAAACATGTTACCACTGTAACGCTGAAGTTGCAGCACACCATTATTTTACTTTTTATTCACAGAATTTCAATGTACATGTTAATGACAATTGGCAACAACAGCCTACACATTGTATAAGTAGTTACATTATTAATCCTATAAATCTTACAAATATTCTAATATTAATATTTTCCAATAAAGTTCAAAAGTAAACAAAAGTCTGCACATTCTGGCCAGTGTGTGGTGGGGAGGGGAAAAATCCACTTCTGCATGATGTGAGAGCAATTACTAATTATTTTCCGTCATGATATTCTTAATTCAAAGAAATTTAAAAACTTATTCCAAACTCAGTGTAGATTTAGGAATACACTTCTGCTGTTTTCAAGATTTACCAGTCTATTTGTAGACTTCAAATTTGTAGGAAAAAGAAACTGCACATCGTTCAAAAATAAAAATAAAGTAAGGATAACGTTAAACTGGTGAGTCCTACAATACTGGTTAAAATGAAATTTTAAAGTGAATGTGATGGAGAGAAATTACAGAAATTAATAATTTTTAAATTAAATTTATCCAAAATTACTGCATCTATTACTGCTAGAATTCTGTTATTGGCTGAGAAGATAACGTTCTGTGAACTACAAAAAGAACCTTCAGCAGAGGATAACAGAAGTTGCAGATCATATGCAGTAGGGCAGAATGATACATTTAAAGAGGCTAATGAAACAGACTGGAGTTTGGGGCTCAAGTTTTTAAAAAGTGACCCAACTCAGATTTTATGATTATCTAGTGTGCAACACAACATGGGCATTTCACCAAGTGATTTCTGCATGAAGCCCACAACTTCTGGTTGAGCTGGGGCATACCTTGTAGAATGTCACCCAATCTTGCTGTAAAGACTTCATGTGACAGAGAATCCTCCACATTCCTCTCACTGGCACTTTACTGCGCTGAAACTTTCTCGCTCAAGGGTGTGAAAAAACATTCCCGAGTGATGCAAGTTTCAGCACTGTGAAGTGGCAGTGTAGACAATGCACCAGCGCTGGGAGCCACGCCCCTCATGGGGGTGGTTTTTTTACAGCGCTGGGAGAGCTCTCTCCCAGCACTGCGACTTTAACATTGGTAGTGAAGACATACCCTCAATTTGTCTAGCTTCAGCTTCCAGCCACTGGATCTTGTTATGCTTTGGTCTGCTAAATAAGAGAGACCTCTACTATAAAAAAATTTCTCCTCATGTAGCTATGTACCATAACATGATCTAGTCACCTCATCCTTTCTTGGATAAACTAGATAGAATAAATAAATTCAATTCTCTCACTGTAGGCAGATTTTCCAGATCTTGAATAATTTTTCTAGCTCTTTTCTGAACTCTTTCCTATTTGTCAAGTCTTTTTTAAAGTGTGAATGCAAGACTGGACATAGTATTTCAGGTATGCTCTCACCAATGTGGCACATAGTGGTAAGTCTCCTCCACGTTTTCCTGCTTATACATCTGAGGTTAGCATTTGCGCTCTCGGTCATTGGGTCACAGTGGGAACTCATGTTCAGATGGTTACCCACCACGACTCCCAAGGCCATTTCTGAGTCACTCCTTTCCAAAACACAGTCCTCTATCTTGTAAGTATGACCTACATAATTTGTTCTTAAGATGTATGACACTGCATTTAGCTGTATTAAAACACATATTGTTCGAGTGAGTCCAGGTTACCATGTACGGGGAGATGTCAGCAAACCAGTAAAGTGCCTGAAACCACTGTGGCTTATTGCTAAAAGCAGTCAAGTCAGCAGTCTGTAGAGTGGCCATGCAGCAGCCTCAGCTTGACCAAGGCAGGAGGGGAGGGGGTTTTGGGTGCGACAAAAAGGGCAGCTTGACCCTGCGTCCTTCCTGATAAGAACTGTGTTGAAGTTGCTGATAAATGCATTTTAAAGGAGCAGGATGTGCCCTTAGGAATGTGTCTAACAGGGTTTCAAGGCTGCAAACTCTGGAAAAACCACACTTAATCAATAATCAGGAGGAGCCTCTTGCTTGACCATTGGAACTGCTTGCTTAACAAGTTTTCTTTAAGGGACACGTCATTCTATTACTAATGTATAAATAAGGGGGGAAAGTTTGAGGCAGGGGGACTCTTCAGGACTGGACTCTCCCTGTGGATACATCTTGTGTTCCCCACGGGCAGATGGGCTACCGCTGTGCCTCTCGAGAGCCACATTCAGCTTCGGCAACTATCGGAGGGTTGGGGGGTGTTTTAGTAACCTGTTGTGGCCGTGTGTAAGTGCCTGAGACTAAGTAAAGTTTAGCTTGAAATGAAAGCACTCTTGTGTTGTCCTGTTTGTGCCAGCCATCTATCGGTCGGACAGCCATGTCTCCCTTGATTTATTTCCTGACGCCACCTCACACAGAGTAAAAGTTACCAAGAGCTTTGGGTTGAAAACCGCGGGTAACAGAATTTGCAGGCCCCAGCGAGGAGTGGTAGAGAGGAAGGAGACGGACGGTAGAAACAGTTTGTAGTTTGTCCATTGCAATAGGAGGTAGGGTCGCTCCCTACAAGTTCCCATGTCGCAATTCGCGAGTTAATTTATGGATACATTCCATTACTGGGACTCAGAACTCAGGCTGATTGCCTGCTCGAGTGGAGAAATTATGTCCAGAGATAAGGAACCAACTCCAGGACACAGCCCCAAAGATCAGGGCTGCCAGACCTTAGCACTCTGCCAATGACACTGTGCAGAAACTGAAGTCCCCCAGATGGACCTGATCCTGACTGGCCATCAGGAAAAGTCAGGGCTGTCCTTAGGCATACGCAGCATACGCACTAAACTGCCCCAAATGTCATGGTGCCCTAGGCAGCTGCATGCTGCATATGCAGCAGTACCAGCCCCGCAACCAACCCTATCCCTCAGCCGGCCCCTCACGGGCTGCGCCCACTGCAAGGGACAGGGCCGTCCCTAGAGCGGTGCAGGGCCCTGGACATCTCCCTCCACCCTGCCTCTTACCCTTCCCCCCTGTTCCGCCCCTGCCCCGATTCCACCTCTTCCCCAGTGACCCCGCACTTACCGGCAGCAGCGGGAAGCGGAGCAACCCGGCCCCAGCCCGTTCCACTCCACCAGCTCCCAGCCGCGGTGCTCCGCTTCCCGCCGCTGGTGAATGTGGGGAAAGGATCGCTCCCTGCACTTACCGGCAACAGGAAGCAGAGCGACGCGGACCCAGCCCGCTCTGCTTCTCTTGTCCCGGCCCCAGCCATGTCGCTTGGGGTGGGGAAAGGAAGCAGAGCGCCGCAGCTGGGAGCTGGCGGAGTAGAGCGGGCTGGGGCCGGACTGCTCCACTTCCAGCCACTGCCGGTGATGGGGGGGGAGGCCACTCTGGGCCTGTGGGGCCCCCAAAAGTGGCCCCCCACAGCTCCTGCCTCCCAGACCCTGCGGGAGCGGAAGGAGGACTGGGGGGCTGCGTAGGGCACCCAAATGGCTAGGAACGGCCCTGGGAAAAGTTCCTCTCTCTTATTGGGAGTGGTGAGCACTGTATGTGTAGCGTGTGCAGTCTCTTTTTGGTGATTGTTAAGAAATAGAGGTTATATAGTATATTACTGTGTAAGCTCTTTCACTGTAAATCCACAAAAGATTAAGCCTAGAGTCCACAGGGAAAGGGTGTTTGCTCTGAGTCCACAGGGAATGGGTACATGTCCGGAGCCCATAGAGGAGTAGAGCCCAGAGCCCACGGAGGGGTAAAGTTAGGTGCTTTTTGCCTGGAACCCTAGGAACTGGGAAAGGGTGGGGGGGCCTAAATTAAAAGGGTTATGCCTTGAGCCCTAGGAACTGAGGTAAAGGTGGGTGCCCTTGAATGTGTGAGTAACAGAATTTTGTGCGGGTAACAAATTTGGTGGAGAGAACGCGGGCAGCCTAAGGTCTTTTGGACTGAACTGATAGCAAAGTACCTGTGCCTTCTGTCAGAAAGGGTCACTACCTAACTGGCAGAATGACCACCCCCGAGCAACAAGAGAGAAAGGGAACAAAGAAGAGGGACCAGGAGGGGTTGGGAGGGCTAGTTGAGGAGCCCACCCTCCTTGCTAAATGGTTAGTGGGACAAAGCCTGTGCCCATGGGAAGGGGAAGTTCAGCGAGGAAAGCAGGATCGGGCCCAGACATGCAGGCTGGCAACAGATAAAGAGAGTGAGAAGTTAACTCTGCAGAGGCTGGAGGGAATTAAGCAGTTGAACCTTGTAAAAATGTTAACAAGAAAAGTGTTATAGAAAAAGAATTCTTGGTTGCTTTGCAGCCATTCTGAAGGGAAAATGGGCCCTTTTCCATAGGAACGTTTGTAAATAAGCCAGGCAAAAAGACAATCTGCTTTGAATCATTTGATTGAACAATTTAGTCAAATTCGCTAAAAGAACATAAGGGGTTTCTATTGGAATTTATCTGACCTCAAATGTATACAAATGTAACCTATGTACAGCTGGGTAAAAATTAAAGCAGTGTAAGGGATGTTAAGCAAAAGGGTATGTATGTATCTCTGTGTGCGTGTAAATATATTGTGTACATATGTGGAGTGTTTAGGACCTAAACCAAAGTTGTAAAACTGACAGACACTTCTTTTTTGCCAGACAATTAGTGTTGTTTGGCTTTGGGATTTGGCATTTAACCCTTAAGGGGTAACTTGATGCTTTACAAAATTTAAAATGTTTTTAAATAAAGACCAAAGTCATGGCTGCAGCACGGCAGTCAAACCCAGGAGAATGGGAAGAAATTCTGGATCCCTTTTTTTTTGGGAGGGGGGAGACAAAATAGCAGATAAGAGCTGTAGTAAAAGAATAAAGATAAAAGACAGTGCCCCTCTGGAGCAACAGCAGGGGTGAGGTGCACAAAAAGGAAGCAACATTAGAAACACTGAGCCTTAAGATGGCTCTGAGTAATGAGACTGTCGCTTTGATAAAGGTACATGAAAACTCTGTGAGCACAAAAGAAACTGTTACACCTTATGTACAAATTGATATAGCTAATATAATGTTATAGAAGTTACACTATGAAAGGAATGTGCATTTTTCCCCCAGGACATGTGCAGTGTATATTGTAGAAGGGGTAAAAGAAATGCAAACAAAACATGCTACTTAATTAAAATCCTATTAGGGCTCTAAAGGTAGCCACAATAGGTTGTGTTTTCTTTTTTAGATCACTGTGTGTTTTGGAAGCAGGGGTTGAAAGTGAAAAGAAATCAAAACTCCTGTGGAAGTTGACTGTCTCTCTTTTAAGACAGAGTCTCTGAGCTGCTGATGGCTTTGGATCCAAAAGCAAGCCAGAAAGCGTGTGTGTTAATGCAAATTACCTAACTGATAGAGGAAGGAGAGAACTGCCCATAAATGGCAGCACAAAGAAGCTACAGATAATGAACATACCTAGTCAGCAAACTACCTGACACAAAAAGGCTCAAATTATGACCTTCCAGAGGAAGGTGGAAAAATAAATCAAACCGAAAAATAAGAGAGGGACAGGTTAACCCTAAGTAGGGAAAAATATTCTTTTTGTGTGTGTATGCAGTGCTGAAATCTGAAGTTTTTAATATATTTGATGTTAATATTAAACATTGGGATAAATTTAATGTTACTAAATACCCCTGTAACAATGTATAGTGTGTATGATTTTTGAAAAAAACCTTTAAGGTCATATAGTAATGATGCTTCTCAGCTATTACCTGTGAATACACAAAGCTTAGCACAGCAGAAAAACATTACAAACTTGTTCTGCTGTATAAGAAGAAAAACTGAGGTACACCACCTCATAAGTTTCATAACTGAACAGTGGGATAATTTCCCCATAACCCTTAAAAGGTAGGAGCCATTGAAATCTGGCTTGCCTATAGAACAAAAACACAGGAAAGTATGGGGGTAATTCCTCTGTTTTGCCCGCACTCAGGAAGGATATTTGTAAAAGGAATGGATAGTTTAAGCAATCATCTGCCTCCTCAAAAGGGGTAGAAACATGTTCTTTTTGTCTTTCAGAAAAATCAGGAAAAGCTGGTACCAGCTGAAGAGCAACCCAGAATACCATGGGTCTACTGTCGCAACAAAGATTGTGTTTTATGTTTTGTCTTGTTTTGTTTATCTTGTTGCTAGCATTGTTGTGTATTGTGTTACAAAAAAGGAAATACTGTATAGGCAGAAAAAGATGAAAAAGCATTTTAACTGTATTTACAGAAACCAATGCTGCAGAAGGGCAGAGGTCAAGAAACGCCAGTCTGTTAACAGGGAAACATCCTTGGGTGGTAAAGGCACATTTAAAGGCAAAATATGCATGAGACACAAGGTTTATCTGTTGGTGGGAATAAAAGGATGGACATTAAAATGTTTTAAAATACAAAGTGAAATGACCAAGGGAAAAAGAGTGTGTAAAAACATTGGTTACTAAAATAATAAGACCTGCCAATTATTACTTCCTAGTCATCTTCCAGCATGCAAGCCAGCTGAATGCACCTGGGTGTTGTAGGACATTGGATGTAAAGAAGGAAAGGCCCAGTGAAGGTAGAGCTGCCCTAATACTATCTCAATGTGAACTGCTGAAGGTTATTGGATTGGCCTGGCAGCCAGGAGGGGTGGGTAGCCTAAAGAAAAGGCTCCCGAGAAATGTATTGAACTGCTTAGAGTGGAACGGGATTAGAAGTTGAACTACTGGATGCTACTAACATAGAGGTACTGCAAACAAATGAAGTTATGTTATAAATGTTTCTGCCATATTAAAGCAATTAGGGTATGTGATTTTGAATTTCATGTACCCGAATTTAAATATAGTCAGTTAAAAGCGTCGTATACTTTGTATTCTATTGTAAAACTTTTGCCCCTTGGAAAGGATTTAACCTCTTTACAGACATTGCTTGTATAACCTGATTTACAGAACCAGCTATATACTGTGAACAGGAAGGGCGCAGAGTCATAGTTACTGTGCATCATACCACCAATGAAATTAAACGGGTATTTGCAAGAATTGGCCAGGACCTGTCACACCACTGGTGGGAAGTGTTATTGAGCTCGTCCCCCACTGGCACAGGGATCCTGAATTTGGCCCTACACCCCATCATAGTAATCTTGGGGTGCCAAATAGTAGTGGTTTTTGTTACCAGCCTAATGACATGCTGGACCTGGCACAAAATCCGGCAACTGCAAGTCCCCCGACAAATAAGTCAGTGGTTACTGCCACCGGTGCTCATACCACCGTGAAAGGAACATATCGAACTTGTCGCCACTCCCTTAAATGGGAAAGGAGGCTAAAACGATCGCTTGTCAAATTGCTATGCTGGTGTGCTAAGTATGGGATGACAACAAGAAGATCATTTGCTTGGGCTTGGCTAAGAGCCTTGAGCTTTCATTGGATCTCAACTCAGGTGCATCCAGAAAAGGTGTGGCAGCGATCATGTAAAGGCCCCCTTTTGTGAAAGGTGACCTTTAAGGAGGGGAACTGTACAGGGAGATGTCAGCAAACCAGTAAAGTGCCTGAAACCACTATGGCTTATTGCTAAAAGCAGCCAAGTCAGCAGGCTGTAAAGTGGCCATGCAGCTTGACCAAGGCAGAGGGGGAGGGGGTTTTGGGTGCCACAGAAAGGGCAGCTTGACCCTGCGTCCTTCCTGATAAGAATTGTGTTGAAGTTGCTGATACATGCATTTTAAAGGAGTGGGATGTGCCCTCAGGAATGTGTCTAACACGGTCTCAAGGCTGAAAACTCTGGAAAAACCCACACCTCTTGCTTGACCATTGGAACTGCTTGCTTAACTAGTTTTCTTTAAGGGACACGTCATTCTATTACTAATGTATTAATAAGGGGGAAAAGTTTGAGGTAGGGGGACTCTTTGGGACTGGACTCTCCCTGTGGATGCATCTTGTGTTCCCCACTGGCAGATGGGCTGCCACTGTGCCACTCAAGAGCCACACTCAGCTTTGGTAATTATCGAGGGTTGGGGGTGTTTTACTAACCTGTTGCAGACGTGTGCAAGTGCTTGAGACTAAGTAAAGTTTAGCTTGAAATGAAAGCACTCGTGTTGTCCTGTTTGTGCCAGCCATCTATCGGTCGGACAGCCGTGTCTCCCCTGATTTATTTCCTGACACCACCTTGCACAGCGTAAAAGTTACCAAGAGCTTTAAGTTGAAAGAACCCTGGGTAACAAGCAGGCAATCCCAATTGTGCTGTAGACCTGATCTGACCTGTCATTATTTATCTCTCCACCAGCTGTGAGATGCAAACATTATCAGCAATGATTTTATATTTTCTTCCAGATCACTGATACAGATATTGAATAGCACTGGGCCAAGAACAGATCACTGTAGGACCCCACTAGGAACACACCTATTAGAGGATTATTCCTCATTTACAATTATGTTTTGAGATCTCTCAGTTACACAGTTTTTAAATCAGGTTAGTATGTGCTACCTGGATTTTGTATAGTGTGACTGTTTTAATCACAGCATTGTGTAGTATTAAATCAAATGCCTTACAGAAGTCTGAGTATATTATATCAATAGTTACCTTTGTTAACCAAATTTATAATCTCAAAGAATGATATCGTTGGTTTGATCTGACCCTATTTTCCATAATACCATGTTGACTGGCATTCATTATTCCACTATCTTTCAATCTTCACAGATTGCATCTGTATCAGCTTTCCCATGATTGATTCCTGTGATCAATGTCAAATTAAACAGCTATAGTCACCTGGATCATCTTTTTAAATACTGACAAAACATTAAGTTTTTCCAGTCCTCTGGAACTTCTCCCGTATTCCAAGATCTGTTAAGTAACTATAATGGCTAAGAGAACTCATTGACCAATTCTTTTAAAACTCTAGGGTGAAAGTTATACGGTCCTGCAGACTGAAATTGTTGAAAGTAGTTGTTTAACATCCAGACTACTGTTGAAATAGAAAATAGTTAATTGTCACTGTAAGATGTTAATTGTAAGAACAATTGTGAAGGAAATGTCTGCATAGCTTACATTTGTAATAGCTTTGCCTGTAGCATCTGTCTATCCTTATTGCTCTATTTCAGGGACAGGCTGACAGAAAATGAAACAAAGGGTTTACGTCAACTTTTGCATTCTATTTCTGTTTATTTGCTCTTTTTGTGGGTTAAACATTTTTTGGAACTAGAGTATATATTTTTTGGAACAATATCTGAAGTCTTAAAATTTGTCCACTAATAATGAAACAAAAATGGTGTAAGTATAACTGTGGATCTGCATTGTTGTAGTTAGCAATGAATTTCCGTGACAGAGTTTTTTTAACCAATTAGGATGCTATATTAAGACTAATCAACTACAGTCAGTGGAATGTTTTTAAGAAAAGAAATATGTTCACTGTAATTTTATAAGGGTAGCTTGTAACCCTGCTAAGGCCTGTGGCTGCATCTTGCCTCATGATATCATATTATTTCACAACCTTCACTGTTTAAATAGTCAATAAAGCATAATTAAATAACTTCATAGAACTAAATTAATTTCTCCTACCCTCTATTCATTTTAAAATGGAATCAATATTATTTACCCTACCTGACAAAAATGCCCTATGCTGCACATAAAATTGATTCAATATCAGCAGGTAGTTATCAATGAATGCACTTTACTGTGGTAAATGAACACAATCGATACTCAGAAATGTGTGTTTTGTGGTGTATGAACAAAATGCAACTGAAGTGAGCATTGAGTCTTGCTCAAAATATTTTAGTTCTTCTGCTAGGTTTTACACAACAATTTCTGTTTGAGATTTTAAATTTCACAGCTAATACCATTTACTGTAAAGTAACCATCAGAAACAATTAATCACTGGTCCCATTATGAACTAAATATTTCTGTCCTCTGATAAAGCCTATAATGGGCAGAATGACAGGCATGAAGTTAAAAATCTAATGTACAAATCTTATTAAAATGTCCCCACTTTTCCTTGACAGACTCTGCTCTTTGCATTGTCAGTGATTTCTGCGAGTAATTTAAATTTAAATTTTTTCATTTTCAAAAAATCATCTTTTAAAATGAACAGTGAGTTGAAGGGGAAAAAATCCACATTATGGATAGCATGAAAAGTAAAATTCAATATGCTCCATTCAAAATAGAGATGTTGGATAGACACCTAAATTTACTGTAATGATATCCACAACATTTCCATTTTTCATTTGATTAATTGGCTCAGTTGATTATACTGTTCTTTTTGTTCCATTCAATCATCTTTAAGATATATACAATGTGTTTTCAAAATCATAAAAAGAAAATCATGCCAGAATTTTTGATGCACTTTTGCTGTTAACTACACAAAAGAGCCAGAGTCTTTGGTTAGCTAAATAATTTCACTTTGGATGTTTTTTAAGCTAAAAAAAAAGTCCAAGGGGGAGATTTTCAAAGCCACAGTAGGATGTAAGTTCCCAGCTCTCACTGACATGCACTGGGTGGTGGGTGCCTAGCTGCCCTTTGTGCCTTTGAAAATTTCCCCCTAAATTACTACAAGCCTACAGCAATATCTTCAAGGCAGCCCGTTTTTCCACTGAAGCCTTTACCCAGCTTGGTGTGCTGTTCTCTTAAGCCACATGTAATGTCACCTTGCATCTTGGGCATTCCCTGCAGCAATCATTTCCCTAGCCATTGAAGTACTGATCCTTCCTTCTGGCAAGTTTGTCAACTTTCACAGATATTGAGCAGGCCTGGTTTTATTTCACAGAAAACCTAGGGAAGTATATTGCTGTAAATCCCTTCCAGAGTACAACTGTTCATAGACTTTACGGATGATTTAATAATGAAATGTTCCTTTCGGTAAGAAGCAAGCAAACAAACAAACTGCTCTGTTTAATTGGGGTAAATACTGATGTATTTTATGTATTTGTTTCTAAAGAAATGTATTCCAATTTTATACATACTGGAGCTATATAGTTCCTATCTGGTGTAATCAACTAAGCGCCGCATTTTCTTATACTTTGTGCACCTTAACAGGCCAATATCTGAACTGGTGTTTGCTTTTTCAGCAAAAATGTGCAAACCAATTAAAACTTTAGAAGGAAGTTTATTTCCCAACCAAAATACATTTTTCAAATTAGACATAAAAGCTGGGATTGTTCTGGTGTGCAAGCTTGGGGGAAAAAATGTTCCACATCAAAAACAAGTATAATGACTTGGAATGCTGCATTGTCTTTCTTCCCCCAATATTAGCCTTTCACCAGGCAGTGTTCCATAATATCTGACTTATAACATTTTGTGTCCTATTAGACCTTTCTTTACTTGCTTAGAATTGAGCTCCCATAATTGCCTCAGGAAATTACATCAACACTATTTCACTGTAATTTTAAAACCCTAATATAAAAATTAAATTGAAAATATTATAGCTAGTATTCTACATTTGAGATGTGTTTCATCTAAAATACTGATACAAGCAGAAAAGAAGCTTGCATAATTTACATTTTGACTGCATGTGGTGACAAACTGAAATCAATACAAACATAAGCTCAATTCAGAAAGCTACTGTAACTGCAGGAGTCCCCAAACCCCAGGGTTTGCCCATGGGGCAGCAAGGTAATTTAAGGTGACACTATCAATTCAACCACTACTATATAGGAGTAATTCATTTTTAGTTTAACATTTTGTTTCCCTCTGCCTGATCTGGTTTTTACTTTACATTATTTTATCTGGATTATAAATTTCTATATAGTTGCATAGTAATTCCACAAATTCATTTAATATTTGAGTAAATTCTGTTATGATAAAAATCAATCTAAGCTGTCATATCACATGCATCACCTTAATATCTGAGCACTCAATGCAAGAGCACCTCTCCAAGTCAGCTAATTGCTTAACAACTTTTATAATCTAAAATTAAGTAATTCTCCTTCACTGAGGAATCGTGTTTTGTTTTTCAAATTTTTTTGCTGTTATAAGTTTACTTGTGTGGATGGAAAGAATTTTGAGGGGGCGGTGAGGTAGAGGGGAGAAGAGTTTGAACAATGGGGAAAAACTCAGATTTTTCCTTTCACTCACAATCAGCAACATTAGAGAGAGGCAGTGATACAAGTTTTGAGTTTGACATGTTCCTTTTTAGGCATCTCCAAAAAAAGTTCTCTGATAATATGTCACCTATTCTTAAAACACTCACAGTTCTATATCCCTTACAGCCAGCTAACATTTACATTCAGCAATATTGATATGTTGGAGCCAAAAAGGGAAGGTCGATCTTATGATTAAGGCTCTGGGTTCAATTTCAGGGGCTCTGCTACAGACTTCTAGTGTAAGAGTGGACAGGTTACTTCTTATCTCTCTGCTTCAGTTTCCCTGTAAAATGGGGATAACAATGCTTCCCTACCTCTCAGTTGTGTTATGAGGATAAATTCATGAATGTCTGAAGCACTCAGACGCCACAGCGGTGGGGATTATATCAGGTAACATTTTCCATTCTGGAATACGGCCTCTCCTCTGCCTGGCACATTCAGGATGTAGAAAATGGTATGGAAGCTTTACCAAGGAGGGAGAAATACACAGGATAGAAGAACATGATTAAATCAGCTGCTAATTAGAATAGTTGTACTTTGTTGGGACAACTGCTTGGGGCAGCTTCTTCCCAAAGGACTGTTCTGCAGAGAACTGCAGGTTGAGCCTGTGAGTAAACTGTACGTTTACAAAGCTGTTGAGGGATGACCTGGTGGCAACGTCACAGATTTTCCCTGTGGCAGCTGGGTCCCTTTCTGCCCAGGATGCTGCAGTGGACTATATTGAATGGGTTCTGATCCCTTTTGGATGCAGTGTATCCAACCAAAGCTGTGTATCAATCTGATCCATATATGCTTGAAAGATTTAGTTTTACAGGCAGAAGTAGGCTCGGGCTGATGGCTTGGACTGAAATGGGAATTGATCCATTTCCTGAACTTTTGCTCTTCTCTAAGGATTTACAAGTCCTCCCTGGAGTAAGCAGCAAACACTCTGGTTGAGATTCTGATGATGCTCTGGCCATTTTACACTAGGTAATGGGCCAAAGCAGTACAAAGCTGCTCTAAAATCTCTGCATCTGTCCAAAGGAAAATTTCCCTGGACACAAACTGAGCAAGTCATCCACGTGGGGGGAGGGATAGCTCAGTGGTTTGAGCATTGGCCTGCTAAACCCAGGGTTGTGAGTTCAATCCTTGAAGGGGCAATTTAGGGATCTGGGGCAAAAATCTGTCTGAGGATTGGTCCTGCTTTGAGCAGGGGGTTGGACTAGATGACCTCCTGAGGTCCCTTCCAACCCTGATATTCTATGATTCTATGTTGTATTCCAAGTACTCCTTCAGAAGCCCAGACATAGGAGAGTATGCCAAGGGTGTGGCAGAAGCTGGGAGGGGCAGTGGGCCTACAGTACATAGTGCTGGGAGATTCTGGACAGTGGTGCTACCGATAGGCAATCCTTCAGGACTGTCGAAGGCAAAGCATAGACTCGCACCCTCCATCTTGTCTGTGTTGTCAGTCACTACCTTTTCAAGTATCTCCCTTAATATTTCTCCAGAGGGCCTTGAGGTGCAAACATTTGTTTTTAACAATTATTCACTGGCCAGGGTTCGAACTAGAGCTGATGTCTGGTCCCTAAGTTTGCTGCCATGGTCTGTACAGCCTCTTTGATGGAATCTATTCATCCATCCATTACAAACATGATTGCAGTTCTATGGTTCGATTATTTTCGGCTCAGCATACCAGGACATCATGAGCCTGATGAAACATATGGTAGCTACCGAGACTCTGAGGGCCACCGACAAGGCTTTGAAGTCCTTTCTGAGAGTGGTCTCTATTTTTCTATATGTGGAGTCTTCAGGAAAATAGCTCCCTCCTGCCAGAGTAACAGCATGCTTCACCAGGGATGTTACTGCAGAGCGCACATTAAGAAACATAAAAACAGCATCCTTGATGCTCTGACACCTTATAAATTGAATGGCTTGCAGACTTAGGATTTTCTCTCAAACAGAATTCTCCTATTCCTCTCTGATGCTTTCCCTGTAGGAAGAATTAAAAGGGATTGTGAAATTCTGCCTTGCTTTTGGAAGAGGAATTTTCGCTTGTTCTCCTGGTCTTCCTCCTCATCCTGCTGAATCTCAAAGGTGGAATCACCTTGCGAGCCATGACTTCAAACACATGCGGGGAGAAGAATTTTATTTCTCTGGCTCAGAGTTATCATGGTCTAAAGCACAGACCGTGTGCGCCTTCTTTCAGGGAGGAGCTGGAGCTAGAACTAGTAGAAGAGGGTCAGAGTCTGGAAGGCCTCTCAGCCTTTTCCTTATTCTTTTTGGCCTTTTTAGATTTTTAATTTGCTTTTGTCATTTGGATAGAAGTTTCTGATTCCTGTCGGGATTGGCTTGATGCTTATTCCTAGATGATACTCCATCAGGCTAAGATCCAAAAGTGAAGTGAAGTTCAAGCTCCAATCCACCGCTTTATAGGACATTAGTTAGAAAGGAAATGCAGGGGGGTCTTGTGAGAACCCAGATACCCTTCCTGAGAGGAAAGTGAGTTGGACAGGATACCAGTCCCCTTCCCAGCAGACTCCTTTATCCACTTGGGGACCATAAAAGGGGCTTTGAAATTTTTCTTCTTAGAACTGGATGGGACCAGGGGGAAGGCATTTGGGAGAGTACTTGGGCTTACCCCCAACTGGTCTCTGATTGGAGCAGACTGCCCTGCTTGATAGGTCCCAGATACTGAGGGCTGATGAACCCTTGCAGAGGCGTGTCTGGATGTGACTCAGCTGTGGATGTAGAAACTCTCAAACACCATCCACATTCAGAAACCTTTCCCCTGGCAGAACATGGTGCAGGCTGGGAGCAATGCTTACAGAGTTCCCTTCTGTGGCCCCGAAGGCTCTCTTTACAGGTGGACTACTGATGTGTTGATCTCAAGGGCCAAAAGAATTAAAGGTGTTATAAACTCTTTCACTATTAAACAGTGTTAAACAAGGTCTGGTGTCTAGTATACGGAGACCTCAGCCTGCTTAGCAACACGGCAAACATACCATTAAAAATCCTTTTAACCTTTTATTAAAGATACAAAAAAGAAGGGAAAACAGGTAAAGCATTTGAAATGTAAAGTATTAAGAAAGGCTTTCATTTTAACATGTCTTGCTCCCTTTAGCTGGAGAGAGGTCTAGAAGGAAAACCCCCTTGTTTGACCATCTCTTAGATGGTATTAAAGATGGCAATAATTGTCCTCTAGGGGAAAAGAGAATACGTTAGTGGAGATGGGCTGGAGCTGTTGCTGCTGCTGTTAAAGCCTGATCCCCTTTCATCTCAGAAGGTGTTCAGGTTTCGGCTGGAGCAGGTAGGGAGCCACGTCATCTGGATCCTTCTCTGGCCCAATTCAGTCAGGATCTCTCATGATCAGCGCAATGAAGGTCCAGGGCCTCAGGAAACAGTGGCAGTGGCAGCCATGATGGTGAAGTTCACTCCTGTAGCTCTGTCTGTTCTTCTCTATTTTCCCCCAACGTCTCTTTCCAAAAAGGGAGTGATGGGTGGAATTGTCCATCCCCTCATTATTTTGTCCACCAATTAGGTCTAATATCCAACAGGCCAATTTTGGTTCATTAATTTCCAGATCCACATCTTCTGCTTTTATGGAGCATAATATAACTCAATTTTAACATAAATTAAGTTATATCAGTAGGCTTTTCGTTTGTACTAATTTAGACTGCCTGTCCTCTTTTAGTACCTTTCCCCATCAACATTCATTATTATAGGTTACTGGGACATTTTATGTGAAATTTCACATACTTTTTACAGTTGAGCTCACAATTAGAGTAAATGTGTAGGCCCAATTATCACCTCATACCTTCTCATTTTTGCTTGCTGGGAGGAAGATAGGAACAAGCAGAAGAAAGGACCTCAGCAGTAGGTCCTGTTCCATGAAAAATTTTAGGGCTAGGAGTGGGTTTTTTGTTTGTTTGGTTTTGTTTGAATCTCCAAATTGTGCTCCCAGTGAAGGAAGTGGTGGGGCTGATGGTGGGGTTTGGGAAGGGAGTAGTATAACACTGTTCATCAACTACTGTTCAGAAATTGACTTTAAAAGCCTGGAAATTAAAAGGAAAGGAAGGGGAGAGCTGAGCTACTGCTTTGTTCATCTGGCCAGCACCAAAGAACTTTAGGAGCAATTGTTTGGGACATATCCAGTCCTTCCTTTGTAGCCCAAGCCAGCTTTCCATCAATGGAACACAGGTACTGGACACAATACTTAGTGGCTGGAAAACAAACAGTATAGAAATGTTTATAATACCTAAAAAATAGAGTACTTATTGCGGGGGAGGGGTGTACAAACTCTTCTCAGAAAATTTCTATTTTTTGCGTGCTCTGACTCTGCATGTAGCCTCTGCCCATTATCCTTATAATAAAGCAAAAAGCCAAGATTTCATGAAAAGTTTCAATCCGTTTTTTGAGATTATATTGTCAACTTGCTAATAATTTAAACTAGTGACACAGGTCTTTAAGCTGAAGCTTCAGTTTCACAAACAAAAGCTAGCCACCTGAGACCACAGAGGACAGGATATGAGCTACTTATAGCAACTCTGAACCAATGAACAAGAATAGCAGGAAAACTGCCTTTTTTTTCCTCCAGCAAAGGCCTTTGAAGTAAACTATTTATTAAACATTATAATACTCAAAACAAAAATCTTTGAAGGCAGGTTATCCTCCTCTGCACCATGTCCCATTGTGAATGAATTGTTTCCTTTTCCTTTTGGGACTTTTTTCATTTGTGAAACTGACACTCAAATCATTCCCCTAAACTACTCGGGTGAGCCATTACCTTTGGCAATAGGATTAATCTATCCATCAGCACACAGAACATTAAAAATATTTGTAGTTAAACTATTCTAACATCACTGTGATATGAGCAGCCATGCTGTTTCTCAGGCACTGTTATATAAATACAATAAATAAAGTTCCTCTTGCATGGTAAAACAGCATTAATTAATAAGTAATGATGAAATGAAATCATTTGAAACAGGAGCAAGAATTCTAATTTTGAGACTTCATTTTTCACTTTTTAATTAAAAAAAAGTAAAACCTACCACTAACCCTTTATTTACGACTATGCATGGATTTTCTTTGTTGTTCTGATTAAAACATTTTTCTCTCTCCCTCTCTGCTGGATGAAGTCACTTTCCTGTACAACATCACCATAATCAGTGGAATCACATCATATAGAATCACATTTTCAAATATATGTGCGTGGGTTGGGGTGCTATAACTGTACATATCTAATTTATGGCATGTGTGTCAACTGATGTGCACACACTCACTGAATATTTCCACATACGAATGGCCACTTACCTGGCTGCACGTCCATACAATCACCCAATGCATACTCACTCGTACAAATGGTAGCTGCACAAATTTATATTCACACAAAGACATAGATACATCTTTGAAAACCTGGCTCTTATTATGTGCACTAAAAAAGAAGTCTCTGACGCAACCGTTAATAACCATTTGTGCATGAGAAATTCTCTGTCCAAAGCCTGGAAATGACTCATAACAAGTGAACTGAAACTCCCACTGGGCCAACATGCATGCCTGCATAGTAAAGATGTCACTGATGAGCTACAGACAAATCTGCAGAAAAAAAGGTCTCTAGTTCTATCAGTTGACGGAAATAACTTGCTCAGAGTTAGAGGCAGTGGAGAAACCTATCACAATAGTGGCCTTACTCTGAAAGATGTTAAGCACCTCCAACTTCCACTGACTACAATTGGTGGGAGCTCAGCACTTCTGAAAACCAGGGCCACAGAAATAGCCTAAGTGCTTGTGCCTTTTCTTATCTAAGGGTCAGATTCTGCCTTTACTCATGTGCAATAAGGTACTACTCATCGAGCAATCCCATGTTCTTCAATGGGACTACTTTGTGGAGTAAGGTACTGCTCAGCATGAGTAAGGGTGGTAGAATCTGGCTGTAAGCATTTTAAATCTGTTTCCTTCCCTTCCCTGTAAGGTCCACTCTTTGGTATGGTATGGTAATCACAACATAGTAAGGCTGAAGAAATACTACTAAATACACAGGCCAGATACTTAGCTGGTGTAATTTTTCATAAATAGATTACTTCAATAGAGCTATGATGATTGATACAAGCTGAGATTCTGGCCTAATAAGAATTTGTTTGTTTTTGTTTACTCGAATGCTGCCCTATGTGTACACCTAGATTTCATCAGGTACACACTAGCATCACCATGCGATAATGTGACTGCTTCTTTTATCATGGGAATCTGTCATCTCCTTCATCTGGTACGGTTAGTAGAATTGGGCATAGGCAAATGACATATGCTTACAGCCAAACTTGGAGGTCCATTATGAGCTATGAAGGCCACAGGCCTTCATGATGTTAGGGAGAACTTTGTTAGTCAAGGAACTTTGGAGAGCCATAGCTCCAGAATGTGGGAGCTCTCATTTTCTGTGTCTCCAGAACTCGGTTTAAATGTAATGCCGTGTGAGAGGTTGCTCTCCAATCCCTCTACCCTGCATTGGGCCAAAGAAAGTCCTGCACCCTGGCCTGCAAGAAGAACTCACTGGGATTTCCTGCAGCTTAGATGACCCATAGAAGCCTGGGGCTGCCCTGGAGGTCACAAATAGCCCTGGCAATATCTTTTGAACAGTGCATAATAGTTGAGAGTAACATCTTAATTTACCTAACCTATTTGCATATCTAATATAACATGACACTGGCAACGTGGTGATTCATTGACAATCTTAATCTTCCCCTTGAGCTAGCAACGGGAAATCTGGCACACTCATTCATTTCGAGCTACAGAATATGGAGGAGGGGAGGAAATCCCATATCTGACTTTTGTCCTTTCTATTAGAGGACATCAAGAGGTCAATCAGTAGCATTGTCACTTTGTGGATTAAATCACTGAGATCCAGGCTATTATTTTGTGATAAGGGAGCAGTGTCTCAAGGAGATAAATGATAGGTCTTCTCTCACCTCACGTCTACACTAAATAAACTTACATCAACATAACTAAGTTGCTCAGGAGTGTGCAAATCCACACCCCTGAGTGATGCAGTTATACCAACCTAACCCCCGGTGTATACAGACTATGTCACAAGGAGGGCTTCTCCTGTCAGCATAGCTACCACCTCTTGGAGAGATGGATTAACTACTCAATGGGAGAAGCTGTTCCATCAGCGTAATTGCATCTGAAGTGGTGCCACTACAGCATTTTAAGTGTAGACCTGCCCTCAGTTTCAGCCAGTGTCACTTGTTGAGGTTCTGGGGGATTAGCAAGTGAATCAGATTCTTGTTCCTGGCTGGTGAAGCCTAGTAGCACTAGGTTCTCTTTAGAGGTGCAATGCAGACACTTTTCTTTATGAAGAAACGGTTATAAAGCTGTTCAACAAATCATCACTTGACATTAATAATCTTGTTAATTATCAACATGTAGCCAATCTTTATTTTTTGGGGAAAAGCTGTTGACAAGGTAGAATCAGGATAAATTTGATGAGTCCTGGAGACCTCAGATTTCCTAGATCCTAATCAAACAGATTCTGGATATGGAACTGAAACTCTGCTAGAGACATTGGTTGAGGATCTCCTGGTGACAGATCAGGATAAAAAAAAAAAAAAAATAGCGTCCATGTTGACTCTTACAAGACCCAACTCAGGAAAGCATGTGCTTCAATGTTTTTCTGAATCAGGGCCTTAGATCAGTGAGCTGCCTCTGATACCATTGACCAGGAGGTGTTGTTGATATGGTTATAGTCTCTAACATGGGTGGATGGACTCTTAAGTGGTTCCATTCTGGTATTTTTGAGAATTCAAATAAGTTTATTTGGTGCAACTGCTCCTCTATCCCAAGGGAGGGCTCTTTTATGTGGGGAACCACAAGGTTAAAAACCATTATCCTTCCTATTCAACTAGGAGGATTAGATTGGCAGTGTGTCAAAAGGGGGGTGGTTACAGCAGGTCTCTTGCCTGGCCTACCCCAGTAGTTCCAGTTCCCTGTAGGTCACTCTCTCAACTGAGCACAGTTTGCTTTTATATCTCCCCTCAGGCCTGGTTCTCAGTCCTATGCTCCAGCATGATGTAACCCTCATGGTCTGGCAGGTAAACTACACGCATGTGAAACTGAGCCCAAAGCCCCTTAGAAGGGGCCTGTTCATCCTGGCACAATGTAGAAATAAACAGAGAAAATTGGAAACTTTTGTAGCCAAAAAGGTAGCTGAGCTTAGCGGTGGATGAATTCATTCATTATTGTGCATATATATGGGATTGCAATTTTTTGTTGTTGTTTGTTTTTGTTAGATTATAATGACTTAATTTTACGCCCCTTTTTGGTGTTTTGATTTCTTTAATAGAGTTAATAAAAAGTGTTTTGGCACTTTACAAAGCCATCATTCCAAATCATGCACTGAGCATCAAGCAGACTTTCACACTTCAAGAATGACACTTTACTTAGCCCATACAAAATACTTCTCACAACTACATATTCTATGGAAGTCGTATATACATAGACCTCTGTGTGTTTGTACATTCACATATATATATTTTCTGTCAATACTTGAAATCAGTGACGCCTTCCCTTCCTACCTTTTTCTAGAATTCCCTGTTTATCATTTGTAAGGGCCCAATCCTGCAAGGAGTTGAATTCCCTGAACTTGTGTAGGGATCAGTCCAATTCTCACTGAAGCCAGAGAGCGCTGGCATTGACTTAATCGGGAGTAAGATCTGTTTCTGAATCCTTAGGCCCTGTTTTTGTACAGTGCTCTGAGAGCCTTCTGGATGCTAAGTAGTGTTATATTAGAAATGGGCGGGGGGGGGGGGGGAAATCAACATATCAACATCAATTGACCACAGGGTTTTTTTTAATAGACCATTTCTAAAGAGAACATTGGTTCATGTGTTGGTGCCACATACCTCACTATAATAAGTTGTCCCATCCAAATGACAAATTCATCACAAATACAATATCACCAAAGTACAAAAATGTGTTTTCATTGTCCCCAGGAAACAATGCCAGGTTGGGATGGAGATTAAAAACAAGCCACTCCACACCAGAACAAAGTGCAGATTTTCCAGTGGGGTTATGACCTAAAGCAGTAGTGTCACAAAGCATGAAAAATCCAGAAGTCTTGATCTGCTGAGTCACTAAGCCAATCACAAAGGCAGAGCATGTTTAACAACAGTATTTTGGAAAATTGGTGGAGACAGGCCAGGTGTTCAATGAAAAATAGAGGGTAACCTAGGGGTGGGCAGAAGTAATTTACATTAAAAGGTTATAATGGACATTTATTAAAACAGTTACAGTAATGAAATTTTATTCATATTTGTGTCACTTATGGTCATATTCATTTGGGCTACTCTCTGAGTAAGATACTACTAAACATGAGTGAGGTGGGCAGAATCTGGCCCCTAACATATTTTTGGCATAATTTTTTTCATATGTTTGAACTGAGTTTTGAAATGAAGCTAAACTAGCTCGTTAAACCATTTTCAGATGCTGTTTACATCACCTACTCCCCTTTTCGAAATGCATAATAGCATGATTTCATTAATTTTCATAAAACCTTATTTCTCATTCAGCCAGTCAACTTGATTTTAAGTGCCCCTATCTCAACCTGAAAATCAGCAAAATATAAAATACCATCAGCTGAATATTAAAATCTCCCACTGTGATAAATAGAAATATGAGGGTTCAGACAGAGCCAGAGAGATTAGTGCTCACTTCCTATTCATTACGTGCTTTCAACTAGCAGAGTACAGTTCTATAATTTGATGGAAAAAATATTATACTTTTAAAGCTATTTTTCCAAGCTGATTTTCTCAGCCTATCCCTCTCCCTCCCTAAAACAAATGACTCGGTGTTATTAGATATATAGAGAAAACATGACTATCCTATAAAACTCAATTAAATAATCCCAGTGTTGCCAGGAATATATATTTTTGTCATCAGGAGAAGCACCAAATCACAGAAGAAAAAAAAAACAACAATGCTGTTAGACATGCTTCTTGCTTCAGAATTTATTTCCAGTTCACTATGGAGTCAAATGTCATACTGGTAATTAAACTTTGACTCCTGTTAGCAGCTGTATTAATGTGGAGTTAGTCCCAGAGCAGCACTACCCAGCTCTGTTGTTGGGGTTACTCCCAGTGCTAAACAGCACGTTTGCTGACCAGCACAGGAAATCCCGCTCCTGTTCCTTGAGTTGAACCAAAGGGCTGGCAGAAAGAAAATATCTGAAGTATTCAGAACAAAACTGGACTCAATCTACCCCTTTCTTAAGCCACTTCCAGATGCCACAGCTTTATCAGGATGTAGAGGCAATTACATTTCCCTGCTTTGAGTCCAAAGATATATTTTGGTAATCACACAAAAAATAAAAATATACTTTTAACATAGCTTTTTCCCATTCAGTGAAATCCTCTGTTCACTCCGGATATCCATAGACTTGGTAGTTGGGACTGGAGGCTCATTATATTTTGTATAAGCTAAAAGTAGATATGGATATGCTGAACCATTAATACCCAAATCACTGTAAGTGCCTCCTTTAAATAGGAGAAGTGTGAAATAGATAGATAAATCTAAGGATAAAAACACACTATCAGCCTTATTGAATACTGGTGTAATGGCTGTTCCATAGAAATACCAACTCAAGCACTTTATCCTTGAAGAAATAAGATAAGGGTTATATTTCATATAGAAATTGGAAATTAGCATATTGTGGTGTCTATTAGCATACATCACTGATACTAACACAACTGAAAAAATACACTATTTTGGATTGTGAAGGAATCCATTTTAACAAACCACAATGAATATGAGACAACCATAGGCTCATGTTAACTCACAATGCAGATGCACAGGCACTTCGGGTTACAGAGTAGGTCTCACAATATATTAACTCAAGCAAACATAGGTAGCTCTGATGATACCTGTCACTTCCAGGTCATTTAATGTTATGTACCCACACTATGCCTGCAGATCTTTCGGTAGCATCTCTTGTGTGAGGAAATAGACTGCAGTTTCTGCTCACATGACCACTACCCAGGCTGTCACTCATACTTGTTTTACTTGCCTTGGGTCAGAGTATATGGTACTGATCTCTTTAAAAACATCAGACGATATTTTGTCCCCAATATATTATCTAGAACAGTTACTCTGGGGTTTCTTGACCAAATTAGGCTTTTAACTATCTAGTGATGTTACATAAAGGAAAACATACAGAAAATAAAGAGAGTAGCTTTTAAACCAGGGGTCAGCAACCTTTGGCAGGCGGCTCGCCAGGGTAAGCCCCCTGGCGGGCCGGGCCGGTTTGTTTACATGCCGCGTCCGCAGGTTCGGCCGATCGCGGCTCCCACTGGTCGCGGTTCACCGTCCCAGGCCAATGGTGGCGGCGGGAAGCGGCGGCCAGCACATCCCTCGGCCCGCGCCGCTTCCCGTCGCCCCCATTGGCCTGGGGCGGCGAGCTGCGACCAGTGGGAGCCGCGATCGGCCAAACCTGCGGACACGGCAGGTAACAAACCGGCCCGGCCCGCCAGGGGGCTTACCGTGGCAAGCCATGTGCCAAAGGTTGCCGATCACTGTTTTAAACACTCCATTTTCCCCAGTGGAAAGGATCTGGGAACTAGCACATTAAACTTAGTGGTACTATGCATATTGCTTTTCTTAGGGAATAGTGGAAACCTTTGTATCTCTAACAGCATCATTTCTTCTCTCTGATTCTATAAGGCAGCATGTTGCATTTGCTCCAAAATAGAGTTTCTTCCTCGCCAGTCTCTGAAACCTGCTTGTAACTGGCTCCTACATTTTTGAAAGGTTATTCTCCTAGGGAGTGACTATCTCCTCTCAAGATCCTGCTTGAGTAGTTTCAGGCAATTTGTTTATGACTCAGGCTAATCCTTCCTGGCTAGTCACCTTCCCTTTCCTTCCCTCACTTGCTATTATCTTTTAATAGTTGAACTTACCCTATATGTCTAAGTCATTAGACAACTCCTTTCCGTGAAGGACTGGCTAAGCAGGAATTCTTAAAGGCAATTAACGTTCAGTTAGCCCCACATGCTTATGTTTCAGTGGGTGACAGGACTTTCCTGACTTCAGGTATGAACCGAGTGTGGAAGTTTTCAGCTTAGGTAGGTCAGAAGTACAATTCTCATGCAATAAAATACAAACTTAAAAATCATGTGCATCTTACTCATGTAAGACCTTGTTTTCCTAACATTAAGCTACCACTGCAAACTTTTTACTTCCCCACCCTGCTCTATCCACATGCCTGAAATGTGCTTCGGAGCAGAGGCGTGCTCTCTGGAAATACAAGATAGCGAAGTTTCTATCCGCATACAATCTTTGGCCTCTCTGCTGAGACTGCAAACAATAACGCCAACCAAAGGATGGTTATTGGATGGTGATGTGGACGCTTGTCTAGTAAGAAATGAGAGAGAGAAATCACCAATGCATTTTGCACAGGTCACTGTGATGAACAGCCATCAGACAGCACTGACTTTCATTCACTACCTACTGACCGAAGCTGGATTTCAGTCTGAAACCTGGTTACGGGGTATACCAACCCCACACTGGGCCAGCAAGGCTTAATGAGTTGCTGTTGACCACTCAGCCCTGTCCCACCACACTTGCTGTGAGGTGATGAAGGGGTAGTTAAAAAGGAAGGAGAAGAGCTCAGTTGCTGGCCAGCCAGAGACAACAGATCTTATCTGCTGCTCCTTGAGGGAAAGCATCAGCTCAGGATTTCGACAGAGAAAGCAGACTGCCAGACCAAGGTAGGCCAGGCCCAGGACTACTGGGTTTATTTTGAGAGTATGTTTCTTTGCTTGTTTGTAAAAAGGTGGGCTGGGCTGCTTAGGAGAGGCCTGAGGGGCCTACTAAGACTGCTTCAGGGAATCCCTGCTCAGGAGGGGTGTGGGGACACTGCCTCAATAAACTCTATAGATTTTTTTTGCACCCTACTTGAGCCTGCCTTGTGGCTCGTTTGGGACCAGAGCATGCAGTCACAGACCTAAACGTGTTTTAATAGTTATTTCAATGTTTTTACAATGGAGAACTGGGGTTAATTAAATGTAACGTCAATCATATCCCTCACACTGTAGGAATACAAGTACTGAAGGTGGTCTTTAGAAATGGTTTAACTTTTCTTTATATGTGCTAACATATAAAAGAAACATGCTAGATACTTTTTACTGATATTTTTACCATCTGCATTTTCAAGAAGTACCTGTGATTGGAGGAACCTATGAAGAAGCTGTCCAGCATATTGTAAAGAACAGTTTAAGCCATCACTTGGCTTGATTCTCAACACATTCCAGGAACCCCATAAACAAAGACAACATGTGCAATGTTAACTTTCTCTTTTATGCTGACAGCTTTTTTTCTCAGTATAATGACCTTCCTGCACAGTGTGTGTTACCATAAAAAGAAACAGAACCCAGTAAAATTAGAGGAACTGCTTAATATCAAAATGTTTTATCTGAGGAAGACAACGCCAATGTAAATATAAAAGGCACAAGAATTAAAAAGTATTTGTTTTGCTGTTTCTTCTTTAAGTTCAGATTGTTCAAATGAACTTAGCCAGAGTTTTTAGTTACTACACATCAGATTCTCTGTCCAGAAAATGAAATGCTGCTCCAGAGAACATGAACTTGGCTAGAAATTCAGACAGTTTTGATCTTCTCCATTTGACAAGCAAAAACTCTTTGAATGCTTTTGCCAGTAACCAAGAACTGGGATTAAGGGGGAGGGGAGGAGCCAGAACAGCAAACAAACCCAAATAGCTGCCTGATGTGGTATATGGTAATAATGATTATTTACTTAAAAAAAATGAAACAATTACATTTTAGGCATATAACATGGACATGAAACATACATCCGAGATTCTCTTTTATACTCAGATAAAGAAGATGATCTAACTGCATTTTAGATGGACACATCCTACTTTTGTTATTTTGTTGTTGCTAAATAAATAAATGAAATGGTAACCTCACATCTATTTAAGATTCATAATATTACATTTAATAAATAAAATTACTCTGTTCAAAGTGTAGATTTCTTTGAACTAAATATAGAGTTAAAACCCTTAATCACACCTTGCACAATTTTATTAACACACTCAGGAAGAAAACAAACTTTAAAAATATTCCATGAGCTGTAATAAATCCACTGTGGCCTCCTCCATGGCAGCTGGCCCACAAAGCTCAGGAGGGCAGGCTTAACACAATTCCCTAGGATTATTTTTGTTCATATTATGGTAGCATTGAAAGGCCCCATTACCTTAAGTGCGGTACACAGTTCCTTCTCCAAAATGTTTAAATGCACTACAGTAAGCATAGTGAGTCTGCATTTTCAGCAGTCACAGAATGCCGCATGAAGCAATGTATACTCTTTCTAACATGGAGTCTCTAGCTCCACAGAGCGGCACGCATGGGAACTGAGCAATAGCTGAGTGATGTCAATGAGATTTCACTGAACTTGCTGGTGAAGTCTCCCTAAGCAGACCAGAAACCCGAGGGAAGGAAATGAGAGTGATTATGTACAGCTGAGCAAGCACAGTACAGAGACTACTAAATCAGTGATATGGTGTTCACTGTTGGTGTTCTGTGGTAAAAATGTTTACCATCTGTGTTACTCCCTCACTGTTATGGACACTAATGGAGCCTTCAAACACGAAAGCATGAGGGGGAGGGACAACAACATTAAGGGTAACTATTTTAAAGCCAGTCTTGGTTGTACATTACATCAGGAAATCTTGACACTAAATAAAAATGCTAATTTGCTCTGTACAAGTTTCTGGGCTCAGCTCTGGGAGGCTGCTCAAATTCACACCAACGGACAACAGAGCAGAGTGGAACCCTGCCCCACCACATCCCATGTCTTTAAGCCCCTTCCCTCACCTTACCCTGGGAGTTTTAGGGGTTGGGGGAGGAAGGGCAGCTGGTACAGGAGGCGGCTATACTGGTGGAGAACTCCTCCGCTAGCCATATCTGGGGTGCAATTAAACCTTAGTGCACTGGAAAATCCATCCCTCTACATCTAAACCAAGAACTGAAATACACTATTCAACTTTCATGCTGTATATTAAACCAGGACCTGACTACCTCAAATTAAAGATTCCTAGGCTACGTGCCCTCCGTATGAAAACAGGTGGTAGCCACAGCATCCCGTCTGAATTGCAACTCAGGTATTTACATTTTGCTCACCTAGATTTCTCCTAGGGAAAGGAGCTGCAGGAGCCTCCCTCCTCCTCCTTCCCTACACCAGCCATAGAGGTTTCACAGCTCTCCTGCATCCTGCACACACAGCAGCACTCCAGGCAGCTAAAGCCAGTGGGAGTTCACTCTGCTCCTCTCCGTGGAATGGAACTCAGATCCTCCATTGCCTATCACCCCAGCTAGCCAAATGCACTGGGAGGCCTGTCATGCAAGCCACAGGCAGTAACATCAGCTCCCAACTCCAACAGAGTGGTAGGCGACATCCACACAACAGCTGGTAATACCACTGCAGATCACCCAGAACTGCAAGCAGAAGACAAAGTGAAAGAGGAAACTCCCAACTGAGTCTGCTATGGACACTCATGCCCCTTTGCCCCACCATTCCAAACACTTCAGCACGTCCGTACATCAGTTGCACATTTACAAAAAGCCACCAGGCAAACTGGATGAAAGGACAGCACAACAATGTCAGACCCCTAGCATCTGGAGAAAGGGAGACCCAGCCCCTTCATGGGACCTAGGATCTACTGTCTCTCACTCTCCCAGATCACTATTATCATTGGGATGCAAAGACATCACCCAAGAACACTAACATTACAGTATTAGTGATGCTGATAAATGCAAGATCATCTGTCAACAAAAAGAATGCCATTCTGGATTTGATTTTGGATAAGACACCTGAATGACTGACACTGGCTCAATGCCGTTTCCATCATAATTCTAGGACAGCTAGACCCACAGGAGACCGAATATACCATGAACCAAGCCAGAAAGAAGAAACGAGGAAGTGGAATAGCAGTCTTGTTTCTCCCTATCTTTGGACAGACTCCCAGCATTCCCTCTGTGCTGAGAGTGGTTTTGAAGCTGGTTCATGCCCCCTGGAGCCAGTTCTACAATACGTCTGCAATTAGGTTTAAAACCAGTTTTAAAACTGATTAAAATTTTTGGAAACTTCCCTGGAGTAGACCAGGCCTTATACAAGCTTAACTAAAGCAGTCTCTGCCACAATCTGATGTAATTTTCATGTATATTACATTCACTCTTGGCAAACTGGCTGCTGATGCCAAATTGTTCAGTAATGTTTTTGTGAAAACATCATTCTCGAATTCCAGGGAAATCACTGATGCTTGGTTCCTTTTCCCCTCCCATCAAATTTTCCAGGATTAAGTTGAAAAACAATATCTGCTGCATAGTTCTCATTTTAAACACTGAGTTTTTGCTGTATTGTAGCAAATAATCAAATGGTGAATCTTACATTGAAATGAGCAAGGTCCAAATGTTGGAGGATAATGAAGAGCAAGAAATGAACGGTTGAACCCCTGACATCTTAGAGATGATCAAATTACATTACCTTGCTGTTCTTTTTCTTCTGCTTACCCTCTCAATGAGCTTCCATGTTACTGAAACATGCTTCTATGACCCTGGCATTCATGCAGTTTTTCTACCTACAATAGTTTGTCTAACATTCCCAGATGAAAAATGGTGATATTATGTACTACCACTGAATTTAAGTATTTTCCTTTTAACAAGGACACAAATTTAAAGTTTCCACTGAGGAAAAATTGCCCTCTATTTTGGATAGTGATTCTATTTGCCTGACACCTTGCGTCTAAGATCTTTGCTGTTCTCTAGGCACCCTACCGATATTTCTTTAAACCTTTATTTCTTCAGAGCACTAATGGTGGATTATTTCAAGAATTCCATTTATCTCTGGTGCTAATCTCTTCTTAACCTTCTCTACAGCTTCCATCACCACCTTCCAGCTGGATTTTGACAGGTTAAGCAGCATCAACCTGTCAGTTCTCTTGATCTTCAAATACGTGCAATACCTTGCAGTTACATTCTGCTGCATGTATATTATTCTAGCATGGGTCTCCAACTCCTCCTGGATTAAAACCAAAGGTTCTGATCTCTCCTCATTCAGGATACTCTTGGTATACCAGTATGAGTTCTTGTAAAAGTTGCTTTCTCTTCTTTATACTCTTTCTGCTTTTCAAGTCAATTCAACACTACCTCAAGCTAAAAATACTTAAACTTAGTTTCCCCATATATGTTGCTCTTCTATAATGGCTTCATGAATCCCTTCTTTCCATATGAATTAATATGCTTATAATTCCTAAATAAGTTTTTGAGACTTCTTCTCTCTGGCCTTTTTAAGGCTGCAAATTTATCATGGATGTTGCTCATTGCACCTAGGTTTGCTATATTTGCGGTTGTGTGATCAAAAGGACTCAACTAGGAACCATGAAACGCCAGAGTTCTAATCCCAGTAACATGGACTCACTCTATGGCTGTGGGCAAATAACTCTTTTGTGGTGGGGAGTGTAAATGCCTTTCTTAGAGAGGCCAGGTGGCCTAGTGCTTTGAGGGAAGGATCAGTGCAGCCTCTGCTTCACAAAGCCATCATATGAGATTGATAATCTGGCCAACTATAGCTTGATTTCATATTTCCTTTTTTGAGTAAGATTATGGGCAAGCTGGCTGCAAGACACCCCTCAGAGTATCTAGATGTCTCTGATCTCCTTCACCCTTGTCATTATTTTTTGAGTATCAATTATGCTTGATGTTTGCAAGATACAAACAAAAGTCCTATCCTGAGGATCTTAAGCACTGGGAGACCAACAACAGGATATTAACTTAGATATTTTAAAATTCTAAGATCACTCCCCCCGCCCCTTATATAACATTGGCACAAAGAAAGTGTTTTTCAGAGTTAGCGTGTGGGAGTATTGCAGAAAAAAACAACTCTTTAAGATGGATTGGAATGAAGTGGGGGGAGAGGGGGGAGCCAGGTGTGCCAGGATGGCATTAGTAGAAACTGGACTTCGCAGCACTGATGGAATCTTGCTGTACTCCAGCAAGATTTTACCATATCTTTTGCACTGAAGCACTTGGGTACCTGGGCAATTTGTTTTCACTGTTATTACAACAGTGTGGACTTTCCCCTTCCATCCCCATTGTCCTGACCTCTCTCCTCCTCCCAAATCAAACCACCACCAGACACAGGAAGGACCTTGTTGTGGTTCTGTTGCTCATAACACAATTTGCTATGCTAATACTTCCTGTGCATGCTGCAAATATGGCATCTCGCCAAAACTAAGGACTGGAGTTTGAAAGACTGTCACACAAGTGTGATACTTCCTGTGCTCTACAGGACCTACCACAACTGCTCTGCCCTTCACCTCCTCCGTAGCCATTTACTTCTGAGGGTCAACGGCTATAAGTATTAAATGGAAAGAATAAACTGAAGAGGTGGATTGCCTACTTGTGCCAGTACTTATTTGCTGCAGGGTAGGCAGATTGGCTGCTCTTCGGAGAAACAGAGGGTCCTGAGAGACCTGTTACAGCCATGAAAATGTAGTTTTAAATATATTTTGCTGTGGTGAAGAGAAAGTTTAGAGCAGTTAGTTTTGCTCATCTGTGTCCACAATTATATCACAAGGGGACACTGGCAATTACACTGTCCAGTCCATTTCTCTACTCAGAACCATAGTGCCCTCTCCTTCTCCCTCCATACTGACTCTCTCAATACATTTCAACAACAATTCCAAACATTTCTTTCTTTCTATTCCCCCCTCCACCCCTCCCCCCACAGATTTTCCGGCACTGATTATTTCTCACCTCGATTACTACAAACTCCTCTCTGGCCTCTTACCTTGTCATTCCTTACGTTTCCATTTCTCTTAAATGCTGCCACAGACGACTATCTACCTTACCATGTCCATTCCCTTCAAAGGCTTTCCTTCACCTTTTTACATCGAATCTATGCTCCTTGTCCATGCCTTCAATGTGCAGCCCAACCGAGCTCCTGCCTATTTCTCTGCCACCATCTTTTAATTCATTACCTTTGCTCCATCCAAGCTGCTCAATTTTTCATCCTCTCTTTATTGCATTTTTTTTCCTGATCCTTTTTTCACAGCCCCATCAGAGGGACCTGAGGGAGAATGATACAATGAGCACATAAGCCAGCTGGTGATGGTGTAAACTCAGATCAAAGACGATATCTTGGAGACCATCAGTGATAACCCCTCTGAGAAAAAGTATGTTTCTAAAAGAAACTTGGAGGAAGAGAAAGAGGTTGACTGGCACACAAGAAAAGGGAGAGTCTGAGCACCGAAGTATGATGGAACTAGCTGTGGAGACAAGCATGGAAGAAAGATTGAACAAAAGGACGTTTAGAAGTCAAACAGGTAAAGTAATGCAAGGCCTTGAACAGGAAGACAAAACTGAACTTCACATAGAAGGCAGTGAGCCAATTCAGAGAGAAGAGACATAAATCAGAGCAGCAGGAAGAGATTATTTTAGCAGCAGCACAGCTGAGATGAAACCAACAAAGGAGGAGGCAGCAGCGGCTGTAATAGTCAAGGCGAGAGACAACCAAGTATGGACAAGGGTTTGAACTGTAGAAATGGATGAATTTTAGAGCTGCTGTAAAGGAGTACACAGCCACATTACAGCTGTATTCAGAATTCTGCACTGATTTCCCATCTGCTTCAAGGTGCGACGCAAGGTTTTCAGTTTGATTTAAGATTTGGGATGTGGATACTTTAGAGATGGCCTCTCTTCCTATGTACCTTTCCCGGCTGCAATGGTAGAGATCACTAGAGATAGTTCAGTTCATAGCCCCTTGATATACACACTATTGAGATGTGGAAGCAGAGTGTTTTCACAGAAAGGTTCCTGAGTGTCTACTTCACTCCCTCTAGTAGTCCACCAGAACCCAAGTCTACAGACCTTCATGGCATATTGTTCAAGGTTAAGCTTTCTGGTCAAAGATTTGTCTGCCTATAGATGATCCCTTGGAAGATTCTCTTTATGATGGGCTAGTGAAATTGAGAAGTTAAGCTATTTGTGCTGTCTGTTGTGACCGCTTTAATTTGGTGTCTTGTTTTATGTCACATACCCAGACACTATGGCAATGGGAGCAAAAAATTCATTAAAGAAGTGTACAGGAATCACTTCACCCACACTTGAAATACAGCCACAGCACCTGTTAACAGTGCACAGCAGCACAACAACTGTTTAGGACAGGAAGTGTAGAATACCAAATACAGCTGAAACCGCGGTGGGAATTTATGTAGACAGAAGGTAATTACACAAAGTGGAATTTGGCCAAGACACTGAAAATGCAAAGTGCTATGGGGCATGTGCAAATTGCCATGGGAACATTAATGACTGTAAGCGAGCCGGCTCTTCATTTACAGTCCCTCAAAAAGATGGCCCATTCAATAGCACACGATCCCTTTGCTACCCTGAGTTACAGCAAGCTGCACAGTGCTCCCTAACTTGATGGCATCTCCTGTGCCACAGCACCCACTAGTAGCAGTGTTATAAAAAACAGGATGAGACGTCTCTTAAATCTTGGATGAATGGATGAATTTTTCATTCCTTATTGTGATTTACTTTAGACTTATAAGAGCTCCTTTATTTTAGGTCAGTATTATGACAATGGAAGTAAGCCAATGTAACCTTCAGTTTTTTAATTAGCATTTAACAAGAACTGTGTCTTGTTCTTAGAAATATTTTCCCTCCATAAGGAAGAATAACCTTGAACAGAAGACAAAACTAAGCTAAGAGGAAAGGAAAATCAAATTAAAACTAAATATACTTATTTTATTTTAAATGCCTTTAAAACACACTGAATAAAAAGTTATTTCATTGCCCAGAAGCAAATACTGTATCATATCCTTATTTATAATCAAGCCCAAAGAGAATCTCTTTTCTCACACATGCTACCAACTATACCATGTGGTCATGTAAATTCATTGTCTATCCAGAGGGGGAATAAAAATACAACTAAAAAGCTGGCACAAGACAGATGGCCAGTTTCACTAATCTGACCTTATTTCTTCCAGACTAAATCTAGTGAACTGTTACTACAATGATCCACTATTCCTATAATTCTTAGACTTGAATATTTAGGTTAGAAATGCAAGCAAATCTGAATTACAAATTCCCACGTCTAGTACATCAATGCTTTGTCATAAATTCTATTCCTAGACTCCAAGGGTGAAGCAGTTCTTAAATCATAAAAATCGTAAGAGAAAGCTTTAAATTCATAAAACATTCAAACTTTGCCTCTGCAGAAAAGAGGATTTGGAACTTTTCATTAAGTGTACTTACACCTGACAAATGCAAAGAATTCTTTCTGTAGCTGCCCCCATGATATCAGAAGACAAGATGGAGCACAAGCTTCATCTCTTGCTAATTAAACGAATCAATTAACAGACTATTGTTGCAACTGTGTAACTGCTGTTCTACAATGGCAATAACAACCCCACGGGGAGGTCTTTTACTACATTAAAATGCTGTCCTCCACAACTCTATTTGATATTATTAGAAACAGTTATTTGCGTCTTGCTGTCATATTAGTAGCAAAGGCAAATTATGGAAATATGCAGACCAGAATGGTCCCAGTATGAGATCAGGTTTGGTTTTCAGCCTCCAAGGGAACAATTGCTGAAATTCCAAAGTTCCCTAAAGTTCTTTAATGGAACTGATAAATCTATCAGCACAGCATCCATTTAGATGCTAGGTAAGGGTCACATATTTGCATACTTTCCTGCTAAGCTGATACAATTCAACTAGATATATTATCATATTAAGTTTACCCTCCTGAGTTAAACCGATGGAGTTCAAAATTGTTTTCGATGGTTGTCATTAATCGCTGTTACATCTTAAATGCTCACTTTGAAATCTAATTGTGCTGCTGTACCAAGGGTCATATTAATAGCATTCTTAATGTTAAATCTTGGTAAAACATGTTTATTTTGCAGATATTATCACTGAAGCTTAGAAAACTAATGAGAAACAAAGTATATTTATTATCAATAAAAACTTAATTTAAAATGTACATTCTGAGACTTAAATTAGCTTTACTAACTTCATCATGCCTTTGTTTCATTAAGATCCCTAGTTAAGCTTCTCAGCCATATAAATTAATATCTCCTAAACAGCTCTTGGGTAAATGCCAAAACTGCAGCCATCAAAAAGCTGTTTAAAAAACGCAGGCTACACATATGTTTGTTTTTTTGGCAGCAGGAATCTTCCTCAGAAAAGAAAGGCTCAACATTCACCATGATGTAATCATCTTAAGATGGCAGTATTCAATCACTACTTGTAGGTCTTAATCCACCCACAGGAAAATAATTGAACTACCTTTGGTAACCTGTTAACCTATTCTTCAAGCAGCCACCAAGTCCAAACCCTTGTCCTTGCTGCAGAAAGTATCAACAAGCTGAATAAGAGGCAGTCTAAATTTTTCAAGCAAAATACAGAGGAAGTTGCAAAGTCCTGTTCATTTTTCTGGAAGGCAAATGGTATCATTTGAGATATTCAAGTCCTACAGTGCAATCCACCCTACAAATGCCATCATTGCATATTTTCATTGGAAATGTTAAGCTTTCATTTAAAAACATTGGCCAAAATTTAAATAATTGGGTTCTACTTAGGTTCTTAAGCCCTTATTTAGGTACCTAAGCAAGTGGCCTGATTTTCAAAGAGCACTGGGCACCCAGCAGCTCCACACAACTGAAACCAATGGGAGCTAATCAGTGCTCAGCACTTTTAAAAGTCAGGCCACTTATTCAGAAGCCTAAATAAAACTTTAGGTACCTAACTGCAGTAAACCCATTTATTAAAATCTTGGCCTAAAATTTTATTTATTTATTTAGGCCACTACAGAAAATAGTCATCCCAATCCAAAGAGACGTACTGCTTTGCATGGGTAACCTAACTTTTCAGGAGTCAACTGCAACAACAAACCTGGGAACTTGCCCATCTCTGAAGGCATGAACTTCAAAGACTAACTGGGACTATTTAAATGTTACAGCTGATAAACAGAAATAATTTCTTGTGGATTTTTTTTGGTTTGTTTTTTTAAAACAAAGACAACTAAATGCACACACACAAAAAAAAGACTATTTTTTATTTACTTTTTTATTTGAGATTCCAGCTGGGATTTTTAAAAGTGTCTAAGTGGCTTAGAAACAAAGTCCAATTGACATTCAGGGAGACTTGTATTCTGAAATTACTTAAGCACATTTAGAAATCCCAACTCCAACGTATATCTTAATATGTTATTACACTTTAAAACTACTTAACGTGACTGAAAGGGAAATCTCTGTGTGGAGATCACTCCCTGCCCTTGGCAGCATCCAGGATCATTTTGTGGAGAGACAGTAGGCCAGAGGATGCTCACCATCATATTCAAAAGGAATGCACAAAAAATAACGTTTCCTGAGGCAATTGTTAACTTTCCCCTGGAGTCCCTTCTGCACTGTGTAACTCCCCTGCCAGAAGTCACACTGGAGCAATGCTGCCAGGTGATCTGGAGCCAGGGTAAAGAAAAAGGGTGATTCCCATGATTGCTAGGACTTCAGAGAAATTCAATTCAGATTAGCAAGGATCCAGAGTGATCTTCAGACTCTAGAGACCATACCCACTGCTTACTCTGGAAGTGCAAACTTTGACTCTTGATGGGGGCAAAACTCAATGAGAGGTACTTTGTGAAAACAAACAAACAAAAAAAGAACTGTGGAAAACCAGAGTAGAGTTTGCAAGATTAAAATGTGAGAGATATTTTTTTCCTTGCTATTAATACTGTCTCCACATCCCATTAGATATAATATCTGTAGCTTTTACAGGTTTCAAAATCGCTTTTGAAAGTCCACACAGGCCTTCATATCTAAGTTTCAGTAGTGCTATATATTGAAAAACAAGCATGTTCAGAATTGGACTTATCTGTAATGGTGAAAGAAGCAGGTTATTAAACATTTGCCATTGCAACCGGAGTCTCAGTGTCATACAGTGGAAGCTTCACATTCTCTACCGCTATTTAACTGGACCATGCAAGGATGCAAGAAGGAGAAGACAGAGGAAAGAAACTGACTACACATTGCTTGAAAATTCTGAAGTCGACAATTTATAAGCATTGGCAATGGTACAGGAAGGGTGTCTGAGAAGTGAGCACATATTAATGCAAGTCCATTACCAGGAAAAACAAACTGAAGAGAATGTTCTTGTATTCCTAGCTGTAATCTATAACTAGTTCACAAAGGTCCACAAAATGGACCTTTGTGTAGGTCCACAAAATGACAAAGTATTCAATAAACCTGGTAACAGGATGTGATGGTTTGGTGAATTTGTCTATGTAAAACTTATGAATTCTGATAGAGTTACACATAGAGTTCGTAAAATCAAACCAGCAATGTGTATTGAAGCAGCTATTTGCTAGCAAAGATTGATCAGGTATATCACAAACCCTGTCTGGAAGTCAGTACAAGACAATCGAAAAATTGCTAACATTGAACAACTCAGCCCTGATAGAACAATTGGGATGTTAAAGGAAGCTGGTTCTCCCAGACTGCCTGCAGGGGATAGGGTTGGAGCAATGGAAACTCCCTAGCAGAAAAGAAGGAACAGAGAAAAAGGTGTTAGGAGCTGCTGTTAAAAACAGACATGTGGGGAAACCTTGTTACCGCTGGTTCTGAACAATCTCAGGGGAGCTTGTTGCAGGGGAGACAGAGAGACCCTGAGGCTGAAAAGGAGGGAGGGATGGTACAGGAGGGGGTACTGGGACCCCTAAAAGGACAGCCAACCCCCAAAGGTGGTGAGACACCGAAGAAGGGATTTGTGTGCCAGTTGTGTTCTTTTTCCACAGATCTGTAGATTTCGCTCTTGTGCTTTCTGTATGAGCAAAAGTACCTGTGTTTAAAAATTCCTCTACAGAGTCTCTGTGTTACTTGTTTACCCTGTCCCATCGTTCCTGAAGAAAGAAACAGTAAACCAGAGGGTCAACAGCTTTGGTGGAACTCTGGGAGAGTGCACCAGCTGCCGGGGAGGCTTGGGAGAACCAGCAATAATTTCAGGGCCTGGGCAACTGGATTGCCTCTGCCAAGAAGAGTATCAGACACAGTGTCTGCACCTGGAGTATGTGCCTAGAGGTCAAGAGACAGAGAGATGATGCCTAAACTCTGCCAAGCTCCAAGAGCATATGGGATACAAGGTTTGGGTCCAGAAGGACTCACCAGGGTTGTAACATAGGATATCAAAAGTTATGTGAGGTAATAATCTTTGTCATGATTTTCAATAAGAAGAACTTAAAGCTAGGCACCTATATCTATATTTATGTCCCTGCCTGATTTCAAAAGTACTCAGAAGCCAACAGCTCTGACTCAGGTCAGCAGAAGATAATGGGTGCTCAACACTTTTTGATTTCAGGCACATGCCTAAATAAGGGGTTAGGAGCCTAACTTTAGATCTCCTATTTTTGAAAATCTTCAACTTATTGGATAAAGAGTAGAAACAATGTCTTGTGAGACAGTTGAGAAAGAGTTGTCTCCTGGTTTCCTTGTACTCCCTCCATCTGTCTGTATCCATCTATTGTTTCTTGTTTTATACTTATATTTTAAGCTTTTCAGGCCTTTTTCTTTCTGTGTTTGTACAGCACCTAGCACAATGGGGCCCTCGTCCATGACCAGTGCTCCTTAGTGTTCCTGTTATACTACTCCTGCTAGTAACAACAGCAACGCATAAACTGTCTAATGCCACTATGAACTAACAGAAGAGAGAATCCCAAATAGCAAAGAATTTCTAGTCGTGTCCAGCAACAGGAAACATTACTAAAGACCCACGTAGAACCTCTGAATTATGTCAACACTGTGGAATTTAAACTCATGATCCCTCCTTTATTTGGAAACAGTAGCATGGCTTTTTCCATTTTCATTTTAAAACAGCAGATACCTTTGCTGCTACTTAACAGAAAATCTTCACAAGTTTACTATACATTATGCTTTAATATTCATATTAAAGCTTTTTATTTAATTCCAAGTCTTTCTGTTGAAGTGTACATTCCCCTGTCCGTTAACTAACTACATGGGATGCCAATGAGGTTTCTAATAGAGAGGCATTCTCTGCTTCTCTTCAGTGTCTGTCAGCCGGCTCAATCAAGTTGAGACTCATCTCTTATCAAAAACCAGTAGAAAAACTGCTTTTGCTGTCTAATGTCAGGAAATCAAGTGAATTATTTTATCTAAGCTGATGCCCTCATGACAAGTTGGATGACTGTGCTCTCAATCAGCTGATTCTAAAAACATGTGCTGATGAAAAGGTATATGGGGCATGTGCTAAGTAGCACCACGCTGCTTGTCAGCATTGAAACTCATGATGAATTTGCATACGTATGAAACTGAGAATGATTGAAGCTAGTTTTTCTTCTCTCAACAGAAAATATTAAAATCAAATATAAATTGTTTTTCTAACCAATTTCTACAGTGATGTATAGCATATGCAAGCAGAATACTGAGAAAGCTAAATATCATATCACCAAATATTTCTTTCAAGCATTTCGTGTTATGAGGGGAAAAACCCCACTGCCAACCTTATAATGCATTGATTAGCCTTCTATCTGTTAGTAATGGGCATGGTAGAGCATACATACTGGAGTTCCCAAAAAGAGGTTCTAAGAGTGGAGAAAGGGGTCCTCTTTTATGGCTTTGGAGTTATATTTTTATTAGTTATTATTATTGATATGACAGCAATGCCCCAAAAGCACTAATCCATATCAGCCCTTCCCCCTGTGCTAGATGCTGCATCAACACACAGGAAGATGCTGTTCTTGGCCCAAAGCTTGTAATCTGAAGAGAAACTCAGATACATGGTAGAGGAAAGGGATGAAATATAGCTCAGAGTGACAGCTGACAAACATCATGGCAGTTCTGATTTTTTTAATCTCTCCCCCTCTATTGAGTAGTAGGTTGGGGTGCAGGGGAGGCAGGAGGGGATTAGTTAATAAGAGCAAAGGAGTGGGGAAGGAAGGTGATAAGGAGAGCAGAATGGAGAGGAGCATAGACACCAGGGAGAGTGAGACAAGCAATGGGGAGGACTTTGAGGGAGAAGGGAAGTCAATCTGAAAAGGAGAGAACATCCAGAATTCTCTTACCTAACCCTGCATCCCTTCAACTTTTACCTACTGTACCTCAGGGATGCTAACCTCTTCTGTTGCAAGGAATTATCAATTCTGCTTCCAAATACTGAAAAGATCTTACACGTAGCTAAGAAAGCAGACTTAAAAATTGGAGATATCCTATCTTCTAGAACTGGAAGGGACCTTGAAAGTTCATCGAGTCCAGCCCCCTGCCTTCACTAGCAGGACCAAGTACTGATTTTGCCCCAGATCCCTAAGTGGCCCCCTCAAGGATTGAACTCACAACCCTGGGTTTAGCAGGCCAATGCTCAAACCACTGAGCTATCCCCCCGTGACATTAGGAAAAGGTTTGTCTCCATTACCATTTTTCTAATCTACTGATTAAAATTCTCTCTTTAGGTTCAACCAACAAGAAACATGTTAAGACTAGTCTGTATTACATCATCTACATTAAGTGCCTGATAGTGCACACTAAGTGCTCTTCTTCTCTTCTCCCCCTCTCCAAAAACATATTCTGGTATTTTTTCCCCTTTTTCATTAAATAATTATTAGGTTTTCTGAATAGATGCAGATTTGATAAAGCAGTGTGAGATAATCAATATTAGTTTTAGTTAAGATGGTAATAATCAGCACTAGAGAATTAAACGACTAATATCCTTTTGTTTTACTCTCAATGTCTTAAAGCTAAAAGCGTATCAAGACTGTAAGCTTTCTAGGGTACAGACTGCCTTTTTCTTGTGTGTTTGTACAGCCCATAGCACAATGAGGTACTGTTGTAACACTGGGGTTCCTGGAATTACCGCAATACAAATTAATAATAATAGTAATTAATAGTAAAAACACATACTTGCATCCCACTTAAAAAAAAAAAAAGAATGTCACTAGTCATAGAATTGACCAATACCTTCCGAAGTTTGGTGATGCTCAGAAATAGGGTTTTGATTAAAGCCCATTTTGACTTTGTACTATTAACTGACCAAGATGTGTTAGTATTCTTATGCAACAGTCTCAATAATTATTTTTTCCTGCTGTGAGACTACACTGGTCTACAATTTTTGAGAAGTCATATGCTTCAGAGATAAAATGTGCTATTTATTATGTATTTTGATGTGCTGAATTCAAATATGACAATTAAAACAACTGATTGGCTACTGTTTCTAAGATATTTAAGTTTTTACATTTTATGTCTATGTATATTGTGTAGATAGTAGAGTTTTAATCATAAATTGTAAACCTAGGTCTTTTCATGTGTTTATGGTTGCTTTACATGATAATATTTCACCTGTCCTGTTTATGTAACACTTTAAAAATCAGCAAAAGGGTTATATAAATAAAATTTATTATGAAACAAAAGGCAAAAAACTATTATGTACATAGTTTAGTCCTATTCAGTGTCTACTCGGTGCTTCTTGGCTTGTCTCTTATATTCATTAAATGGAGCATCTCTTGTCACTGTCCAGCAGTAGTCTGCAAGCATTGATGGGCTCCATTTGCCCTGATAGCGTTTCTCCATTGTTGCAATGTCCTGGTGAAATCGCTCGCCTTGCTCGTCGCTCACTGCTCCGCAGTTCAGTGGAAAAATATCTAGATGAGAGTGCAAAAAATGTATCTTTAGTGACATGTTGCAACCAAGGCTTTTGTATGCCTTGAGGAGGTTTTCCACCAACAACCTGTAGTTGTCTGCCTTGTTGTTTCCGAGATAATTTATTGCCACTAACTGGAAGGCTTTCCATGCTGTCTTTTCCTTGCCACGCAGTGCATGGTCAAATGCATCATCTCGAAGAAGTTCACCAATCTAAGGACCAACAAAGACACCTTCCTTTATCTTAGCTTCACTTAACCTTGGAAATTTTCCACGGAGGTACTTGAAAGCTGCTTGTGTTTTGTCAATGGCCTTGACAAAGTTCTTCATCAGACCCAGCTTGATGTGTAAGGGTGGTAACAAAATCTTCCTTGATTCAACAAGTGGTGGATGCTGAACACTTTTCCTCCCAGGCTCCAATGACTGTCGGAGTGGCCAATCTTTCTTGATGTAGTGGGAATCTCTTGCACGACTATCCCATTCGCAGAGAAAACAGCAGTACTTTGTGTATCAAGTCTGCAGACCAAGCAAGAGAGCAACAACCTTCAAATCGCTACAAAGCTGCCACTGATGTTGGTCATAGTTTATGCACCTCAAAAGTTGTTTCATGTTGTCATAGGTTTCCTTCATATGGACTGCATGACCAACTGGAATTGATGGCAAAACATTGCCATTATGCAGTAAAACAGCTTTAAGACTCGTCTTCGATGAATCAATGAACAGTCTCCACTCATCTGGATCGTGAACGATGTTGAGGGCTGCCATCACACCATCAATGTTGTTGCAGGCTACCAGATCACCTTCCATGAAGAAGAATGGGACAAGATCCTTTTGACGGTCACGGAACATGGAAAGTCTAACATCACCTGTCAGGAGATTCCACTGCTGTAGTCTGGAGCTCAACAGCTCTGCCTTACTCTTGGGTAGTTCCAAATCCCTGACAAGGTCATTCAGTTCACCTTGTGTTATGAGGTGTGGTTCAGAGGAGGAGGATGGGAGAAAATGTGGGTCCTGTGACACTGATGGTTCAGGACCAGAAGTTTCTTCCTCTTCCTCGTCTGACTCAAGTGAGAATGATTCTGGTGCATCAGGAACCGGCAGTCCTTCTCCGTGTGGTACTGGGCGTATAGCTGATGGAATGTTTGGATAATGCACAGTCCACTTTTTCTTCTTTGACACACCTTTCCCAACTGGAGGCACCATGCAGAAGTAACAATTGCTGGTATGATCTGTTGGCTCTCTCCAAATCATTGGCACTGCAAAAGGCATAGATTTCCTTTTCCTCTTCAACCACTGGCGAAGATTTGGTGCACAAGTGTTGCAGCATGTGCGTGGGGCCCACCTCTTGTCCTGATCTCCAATTTTGCAGCCAAAATAAACGTGATAGGCTTTCTTAACCATAGTGGTTATACTGCGCTTTTGTGATGCAAAAGTCACTTCACCACAAACATAGCAGAAGTTATCTGCACTGTTCACACAAGTACGAGGCATCTCTGCTCACTTTGGCTAAACAGAAATGTGTCCCTTTGCAAAATCAAACACTGACAAATAAGAGAGCACGACACTGTATGATTTCTAGAGCTGATATAGGGCAATTTGTTCAGCAGAGTGATGTAAGCTTCATTATGATTGCATCATCCATGACTTCTAGGAATAACATGATGCAATTCATATCATGTATGACGCAATACCAGCTTCAGATTGCATCATTCATTGTTTTGCCTAAAAAGCAAGTACTGTCCAAACCCAGTCATAGATTTATTCATAGATCCAGTCAAAGATGTATTTTAGTCATTTCTGGTTTAAATTGAGATCCCTTCCCTTTATAACTCACTTATCCTCCGCCATTCCCAAGTCAAGGGTCGTATATACTGACCCAATAGCATATCTTGAAAACTAGAGCCAATCAACAATTTTAAGCATCATTTTCGTTCTCAGTGACCCAGAATTAGTAAAGTTTGACTACATTTATTTCAGAAGCATTTTGGCTGTAGAGCAGTGTTATACCTTACCTTTTTAGGGGCCAAAAAGTTATAGGCTCATATCAAGTGAAATGTGGAATGTAAACATTTTGTTGCGTTCACTGAAGGATAGCTCTGCTTCCATCCAGTTTGAAATACCTGGAATGGGGGTTTTATGTATCCTATACTTTGAAGCAAACACACTAAAACAGATACTGACAAAATTCATGAACACAGGCGTGTGTGTGCAGTCATTATCAACTGCCTATTTTTTTGTTAAGTTATATTTCAATACAAGCATAATGTAGTATAGTAGATCTTGAATACTTACCACTGTGCCCAGAAACTGAATGCTTATGTTTCCAGCTGCATCTCGAGAGAGGCACTGAAAGAAACAGATGTAAAAATTAATTAGGAGCTTTCTCAGTAAGTTGAAGCAGTGCTATTTTCTTCTTGTAAGGTCTGCAGGAAATAACCAAAATGCCTGTAGATATATTACATATGCACAAAATAAGCATAATGTAAAAATGTATTTAAGAGCTTCAATGCTAAGAAGCTGATTCATACTTAAGCTCAAATTCTAGTTTTTGCTTTAACAGATTCTAACAAATTTACTTTGAAGAGTACTGAAAACAAATGCATCTACGTACAATGAAGAATGTGTGTGTTTTCAGGGAGATGGATGTTATGATATATAAGAACAGTACAACAGTGGAACAGACTACATAGGGAGGTTGTGGAAGCTCCTTCACTGGAAGTTTTCAAAAGGAGGCTGGATAGTCTTAGACAGTTTAGACAGAACAAATCCTGTATCTTGGCAGGGGATTAGACTAGATGACCCTCGTGGTCCTTTCTAACCCTATGGTTCTATGACTTACTAGGACTTTTCCACCTCTAAGGTGGTGATTCTCTGGCACATGTATATCTGTATTCTCACTTCATGTACTCCATATTACCTCAACTCTATAAATGTTAAGCATGTCACTCATTCTAAAGAGACATTTTCATCTCCTCTTTGTGACAGGGTGCTGTAAATGCATGCACACAATGGTCCTCCTTTGAAAACAGAAAAAATAATAATTTTGTGAAACACTTGGTTATCTATTTGGCTTGGGGCTGTTGGCTCAAGTCTCTGACCAATCATAGAGCATACTATCATTAAGCCACTAGGCAGTGCAAAAGGAAGCACATTATTGGTTATACATGATATTACCTATAACCTAAACACAGGAAATATACAAGAAGTTACTGCTCCTTTTGAGTCTTTTCCTCCTTCAGTTCAAAAGCTGTTCACAGCACACACATTTCACAGAGAAATTCTACATTAATCCAAACTGTTATATTTTACACTATATTTGTAAAGCATTTTCATGGGAAGAAGCGTTTTGACTTAACATTTCAAATTTACTTGTAAAATAAGTGAATATGTACTCCTCTGTCTGACTTACAGAAGATAATATTTAATGCAATTAGCTGGACTATTTAAAATAAATTACACTGTCAGAATACTAATTCTCTGATTTGCTCTGTCATATCTCTATTTTCTCTCACAGCTGTCAAATTACTGTATGCATAGGCCCTCATACAACATATGTGGTTAAGAGCGTTGCTGAATGAAGACCAAAATCAAAAAGTGTAAATACATAGTATAGCTCTAAATTTAAAGAGATATAAATATCTATACAATATGCCCTGTGTGTCGATATGTATGGAAGCATATACAATATATTACAAGGATAGGTATAAAATGCAAACTACCTTTAGTACTTTCACATTTTAAAGACAGTTACAATGAAGTGACAAAATGCTACACAATAGTAGTACTAAGTTAAATGCTGTCCCTTTTCTGACAGTGTGGCATGTTTTGCAGCTATATTTTATATATAGAAGCAATAGCTTTCCTACCACAGCCTAAACTTGCATTTTTTTTTTTTTTTTTTTACTAACAGGTCATATACTGACACTGCAATCTGTACAATCATATGAAAACAAAGAAGGATGTGCCAAGGCCTGACATATTTCAACAATAATGATTAATGGAATGGAAAATATGGGAAATAAAATTTCATACAAAACCTGACGTTTACTTTTATAAAGGAAACAGGAATATACACTTTTCCCACAGTCTAGGATAAACACAATCAGGTTTTGGAAACTGCAAAGAAGAACAAAGTACCGACAGTCTACAATGAATGAACTGTATGCCAAAACAAACAAGTACTGACCACTTGATAAGCTGTCAGAAAATGGCAAGTTGAAAAAAAAAAAAAAAAAACCCTAAGGGACTTAATTTCTTTTTTTCCTGGAATGCCCTCGCCCTCATTAGAGTGCTGTCACTTACTGTGTTGCCCTTTTATCCCCTTGAAGAGGCCATTAACAATAATTTCATAGCCTGATAAAATTTCCATTTTTTTGGCTAATCTCCCCATCACTCTCATTTCATAGAGGAATACAAAGCCAAACAAAAAATTGTTTCTGTTTTTCCTTTAAGCACTTTCAAAGCAATAGCTTAGTATCGTGAATGGACTTGTGGGTTTTAATAGCTATGGATCAGATCCTGGAAACCTCTCCTCATGCAGGTAGTCTTTACTCATATGAGCAGTCCTTTTGTTTCCAATGAGACTACTCACATGTAAGTTCTCCTTGCATGCTTGGAGATTTGCAAAATCAGATCCAAAGAATGCAAGGACTTCACCACACTTTCGAGTAACTAAAATGCCTGCTCATGTGATAACTGTTGAGTCATCTAGAAAATAAATTCAGAAACATGCAGATTAGAATCTACAACCTAAAACCAAATACATATTTATACCCAAAGGTTGTCTTCCATAACCACAGTATCAGGGATAAGAAGATAAATACCCTCTTCCTTAGCCTGTCATTGTTGAAAGGGCATAGGCATCGCAGTACGATAAGTCCCCACGGCACCTGCTTACACTGTCTCCAATATGCAGTACAGCATTCAGCCTTCAATGGTATCAAGAGTTCACTGTAAGCACTAAAATCCATCCCTCAAATTAACAGAGTGAGGAGAAAAAAGTCGGGGTGGGAGAAGGAGAAGAAAATTAAAAAACACAGAGGAGGGAAAAGAAATTTTCCTTCTGGGCATATTTAAAAAAAAAAAAAAAAAAAAAAAAGTGGATAGACTCTCCAAATCAACCATATGTTACCAAGACCAAAAAGAAAACTGCCAGGCTTTTGAACACCATATTACAAAAGAAGTCAGCACATTATCATAATTAATGTTTCAAATTACAGTTGTAAATAAATCTCAGCTGTTAAATGTGATTAGATTTTTTTTAAAGCATACTGAAAGGAGTTATTTCTGTTCTACTGGTGGGCTTGTTACTGAGATCTGTAAATGCAATTGATGTTTTCAGGAAAATGAAAGAAGATGGTTAACAGTTTCTCTTATTTTCTACCTTCTTAGAAAAAGAATATATCAGTCTCCACCTATTCTAATTTGTATATTTACATGAACTATGCATTCTAATACATGGTTTCATATTATGTTTGATAACAGGAAAGTAATCAAATGCAAGTAACCAGAAAGAACAGCTAATACCATGCAACATGTAAAAACCTTTTTTTTAAGTAATTTGCAAAACATTTACTTAGAGGTCTGAAGCAGAAAATAATTAATGCAAAGCATATTTCTACCGTTTTCACAAAGCCTAAATAATATATTTTCTCCTGTGAAAATAGTAACATTATGTTATATGTGTGAATCATAGGATTTTAAAAATAATTTATATTCTTTTTGATTAAATTAATACAGGTTGAGAGATTCTAAGTTAACAAAATCCCATTTAAAACTATAATTTTTTTTCATGCGAACTCAGGTGGCAGACAGCTAAACTAAAACTTGTAGAAAATATGATTTGACTTTAAAAAACATTTAAATTCTAAAAGCTATCAAATTCTCATACAATGATTAATATTGTATACATGCTGTATGTATATATTTATATTTACACATAAATATAACATGTACATTCAGGATATAATCTGTGTAAACAAAGTATACAACTAGGAAGTGTAAATCCATGTGCATATATCTACATATGGGTGCAATTACACATATCTGCATGATTATATGCAATAATGCAATAATTTCACAAGGAATCAATTCAATCTGGTGTTTCTCACTAAATTACAAGAGGTTTGTGTGACACTACTCCAAATTCTTCTGCTTTGCCATAGAAAATTAGTTCCACTTAGTTGGGTATCAATGAGCTATTCAGTGTATGATGCAGTAGGGTTACAATCAGCTTAGTACTCAAGCCTGCAATGGATAAGTACCTTTAGATAAAAATGAAATTGAGAAACAAGCTATAAAAGAGGGGTGAGGAAAGGAAAACTCCCCCCAAAATACAAAGTATGAGAGAGAGAGGCAGACACACCACACCAATACAGACAGGATTAGAACGGAAGAAGATCTCAAGGTATTTGCCAGAAGTGTTCAGATACTCTTGGATCTGCAGATTACCTGCTGTGAGCAGGTGGAGAGAAGAAATGACTGCAAACAAAGAAACTGAAACAGACCAATAGCAGTTGCTTTGCTTACAAATGAACAACTAATGTGTCGAGTCAAAAAGAATATTCACTAACAAGAAAAAAAGATATTAAAGCCTAGCAAACAAATATCTTGTGATACTGAAAACTACTTCATTTACTCAAGGTAAGATGGAGAGTACTTAGGTTTATATATATCTATATAGCAATGCTTGGCACCAAGGCAAAAACAGTGGGGTAAAATGTATTAAAATATACAGAATAAAACACACAAAAAGTACCTAAAAATAATTACAGTAATATCACAGCCCATGTGACTACTCTGAACACATTTTAAATACCGCAGCTAAATTTTTTAAAAAGCGGCCATTACTTTAGAGTGGATCGATGGGTTTCCAACTTGACACACTAAGGAGCTGATTTTCAGAGATGCCAAAGCACCTGTAGCTCTTGTAGGCTTCAACTGGAGTTGCGGGTACTAACACCTTTTGAAAATCAGTTCCCAGGTTTATCATGTTGGGAACCCAAACACCGATTCACCCAAAATTAGTAGACACTTTAGATAATTTAACCTATGAAAATATGGGCTATACCTACATGTGATTTATTTCTAAAATAGAGGAATGAAAAAAATCAGTATTTTAAAATTTGCAAAAATTTCCCCAAATTTCTTCCTTCCCAGTTTTCCTCCCCACCTGGACACCCTGAAGACAACCCCCAAGATCCACATGGACCTCAGAGATCTGCTGGAGGCAACAAGAGTCTGTGAAGAAGCCCCTTGACTCCACACATGCCTTTCCTACCTCTGTTCCCTTGCAGAAGACTTGCATTACGGAACTTTCCCTAACTGGAGGAGCTGTTAAGAGTTCCACAGTGCAGAGGAGGAAATTGCATAAATTACTGCAGATTAGAGCCACAGTAACTTATTCAGCAAGTTGTGTGTGCTTGGGGAATCTGGATCCCAGGAAGTGGACCACCCAGCCCTGCCTCCTGACACTTCAGAGGCCCATGTGGTTGAGTCGAAATGTTGATTAAAACGAACAGCCAACTGATTGACTACACTTGTGGTTCATAATTAAAAATGTTCAACAGCCTAGCCAAAGTTTAGCCAGATTTATTGTCTAAAGACAAAACAGTACAATAACCAAAGGAGATACACATACCCTTATTCCGGGAAGCAATTCTTATCTTACACAGAACGTTCGCTTTGAAGATACACCCCAAAACTACCTCTTTATATCATGACTGTTTACAAGTTAAAAAGCACTTTCTCCATCACCTAAGATCTTACTAATTGGATCCTTAACTTGTTGTTCTGTACCTTTCCTTATCTCTGTTTTGGATATCACAGTCCAAACCGGTCAGGCATAGTGGTATATCCCAACCTGTACTAGGATATACCATTCATGTATCTTCCTATTTGCTAATGCCAAAGCTGACTTCAGCTTTGGGAAATATTGTAGGTACACCTGTAGCTGAGGTAGATGTATTCGTTCCTTGTAGATGCAGTCTTCCAGGTAACCTACTGGATGGACAGTAGCCAACTTATCAAATATTGCAGTGTCAGTATCTAATATCAGTAAAAACACTGTAAAAGAAATCTACACAGAACCCAACACTGAGAACAACTTTTTGGAACAACATGTGCCTCGATTAGGATGCGATGTCACTGACCCCAAATTATGAACTGTACTAAGTGGAATTTGCGTACACCATTTAATTCATTGCCAATTTACAATAGCCTCTGTTATGCACTGGGGACAATACCATTTAGCCAATTATTCGTAATATTAGGTAAATTTCCCCTTTTCAATAGTCCCTAATGAACTGGTTATGGTAGTTAAAATAATGCCCATAACTAGTGCACATAATTAATTAGTCAATTTTTACTTGTTTGGTTAAACAGTTTAGCAATGTCTTCTTGATTAGCTATTGGGTCTTGTGCATGTTCCTGATAAAATGTTGTTAGCCCTCCTCATGACCTTTTCAGTTTTGTTTTCTCTAAATCATGCTTTTATGTTAAATCCCAATAGAATAGTTAAAGAGGCAAGATGGGTGAGATACTATCTTTTACTGGACCAACTTCTGTCAGTGAGAGAGAAGCTTTCAAGCTTCCCCAGAGCTCTTCTACACCTCACCCACCTTGTCTCTAATGTCCTGGGACCAACATTGCCTAACAGAATAGTTGGTTAACAAGTTTTGGAAACCCTACCACAAATTTTCATATGCTGGGATGCCTTGTATTTTTAAACTGTCATGCAGTGCAGACAATACACCACTATGCAATCCTACACCTCATGATCATCATCATCACGGCCCCAGTTGGGGCTGAACACAAACCCTCTTAAATGATTCTTTCTCCATCTTAGCTGTCCCCCTTCTTTCTCCCACATTACCATATTGCATTTTACTTTATTGTGGTATCTTTATTTCTGCTCTCTGTTCAAAAGAACCCATTCTCACACTGGAGGATGTATGTGTCAGGGGAGAAGTTCTCTTATGATTATGATGCCCATCAACTAGTTGAATGTAATGCTTGAGTATACATATTCTTTTGGTGTTTGAGTGTGAACTTTTTCCTTACAACCATTCATACAAAGTATTCTGAGTCACTAGGATTTGTAACTCCTCTGGAGAAAATTATGATGCTATGGTATTGTGATAGCTAATACTTTTAAATTAACCTTTTGGATAGTAAAGGCTTTTGTCAGCCCCATTAAGTTGAAGAAGCTGAGAGCTAAATTGAAAAAGGTGACTGCAGATGTGAACTTATTGCAGGAGACTTAGCTCATTAAAAAGGCAAACCAACTCCATAGGGACTGGGTGAGCAGAGTAATTAACTCTTCCTTCTAGGAAGAGAGGAATGGCCATTCCTTTTCCTAACATATTAAGAGTACAGGATGTTTGGTGTCCTTAATTCCTTCTTGGTCAAGATGGTCATTTATAAGGCAACAGTGATTTATAATCTTATGGTCTTTAGTAATTTGGATTCCCCAGCTCCCTCCCTACCACACAATCCATCCATATCATCAACATGGAAGTTGAGTCAGCCATAAGATAGAGTGATTGCAAACTAGCTGCCGACCCATTATTAGATCAATCATGACCTCTGGAGACCTCTCTGCCATTGCTAAGGTAGCCTTACAGCTAGAGACCTCTGACATGGTGATGAAAGATATCCGGTACTTTTTCAGTCTCTGTATCAGAGATTACATGTTTGTCTTTCTTGCTGACCATATGCATATCCAAGCCTAACTTTTTAAAAAGTAACTTTAGCAACTCTGGTAGACTCCATGAAAAATGTCAGCACAGCTATAATAGCAGAATCTGATTATGCTCCCATTTTACCAGATGCCACAGTGATGAGCACCATCACAAGAAAAGAGATTAATCCAAGCCAATATTTAATATTTGGTTATTAAATGACTTCCCTTTCCTCTTTGCTCTTAGAAACAAAGGAAGTCTCAGTCCCTTCTCAGACCACCCACTTGCAAACGATGAGATAGCATCAATTTTATTGCATGGGGGGAAAAAACTTTCACCAGCTCAGAGGAACCAATTATCTAACAAACTGAAGCAGATAATTCAGGTGTTTTCTAGTGCACCTACTTGATTACTGCTATTATATATGCAGTGAAACTATTTACATACAGACTCTAAAGCATGCTGAGGAGGCTTCAGAATCTCTTTAAGGGTGGCTTCTCTCTTCCTGTCTGTGGGGTCTCTTGAGAAGAAATCCCCTTCAGCAGGTTTTGACTGGGATGTCACCCTGGCACCAATTTTAGGGAGCTCGAAGAGTATCTGTGTTCTAGAACCCTGTAGAGTTTCCAGATTTGCTAACTAAGCCTTTACCAAGAATTTTTCACTCCTCTCTAAAGATCTCTTTGAAGACAAAATGAAATGGGATGCCAAATTCTAGTTTTGGTGAAAGATTTTCCCTTGCCTTTAGATATTTGTTAGTTGCTCAGCCCCAATGATGGCACTTCTGAAAGAATGCCAGACGTCTTTGCTATGTGACTCAACTGCCCACTTAAGAACCTGGGATGAGACCACCTTTGGTGGTGGAAAGGACAATGAAGTTTGGGTGTTGGGGAGTGGAATTTTGGCCTCAATCCTGAAGAGTCATTGTTGGTCCATTTTGGAGAGAGCCAAGAGGAACATTGACACTTGTCCTTTTGGAGCTGTCTCTGGAAAAGTCTTTATTGATGTACAGGGGCAGAGAGAGAAATGAAGAGGCCCAAGCAATCTGTCCATTCTCTGAGCTCTTTCTCTTTGCTCAGCCTGGAAATTATGCTGTCTGAGCTCCCTTTATGTGGCTCCTGAGAGGAATTTTTCACAGATGGAGCACATCGTCTTTGGTTTGCCCTGTTTAGCCTGCTCTAGACTTTGCAAGCTGGTCAATCGATGGGTCAAATAATGTAACTTGACACCTGTTATTTGAACATGGTCAAATATTGTCAAATATTCCAGCAAGAATGTCATGATGTAGGCAAGAGAACCACCTTTTTGATTGCATCATGGTGCCACCTGTTAGCAAACCTACTGAAATATCTTGATCACTCACTTTAACTACATGATAAAGCCACCTGTTGGGAAAAAGGTCAACTAATTGAAAGTTGAGCATCTTGATTGGCTGGAATCTTCTAGAACATACATTGTATGTATGTATATCTTTATTTCTATGCCATGCCATTTACAAAGCATATTAAAACAAGTTAAAAGACACAGTCCTGGCTGGCACTGAAAAGCTTACAACCTAAACTGACTAGACAATCATACAAAAATAAACTCAGAAGGGAGTGGGAGAGGGAGAGGAGGGCTCACAGTCATTAAACTTCCGCCCCCAACACAAACAGTAAAGATGCACAGCCATAAAACGGCTTGTAGAGTTGGCCTGCTGCCTATCTAGCATAAGTGATTTTTAAAATGATTTTTTGGTTTTATGGATGCTATGTGTGTTTTATTTTTAATTTCATTCATTTTATGAATAATATCCATATTTAAAGGCCAACCTAAAAATAATTACTCTCATATTTGAGAAAATCATTTCATGGTGTTTTGCATTTTTCTGAATGAAAATAACTCCGTTTTTTTTGTAATTAGGTATAAATATCTAAGGGTAAGCCTATATGAGACCATAAAGTCTTACTCTTTTTTGTTACTGTTCTTATAAATTAGTGCTTTACAATATTTGACTTGTCAATTGACCAATTATTTTTGAACTGGTCGAATACCCAACCCTAGCCTGCTCCTCCATGACTGGGAAGGGGAAGCACGGGGAGGGAAAGAACTTAGCGGGTGGCCTGGTACAGGAAGCAAAGCCCTGGAAGTTTTTGTCTCTCAATGAAGAGAAGTAGAGAAAACTTTTGTTTTATTCAGTCATAAAATCAGGTTTCAGAGCTAGGACTGCAGTGGAGGAAGAGGAATTGCTGAACCGCCACTCTGCTTGCACAATTGGAGGTAGGGAAATAATGAGGGACAGCACAGAGAATGACACACAACAGAGATTAAGAGTTTTAAAAAAAGAAGGAAGCCTGAAATACAACACTGCATACTTTAGCAAAACTCACTGATATGTTTTTTCTTTTGGGGGATGGGAGAGGGAAGAGTGGAGAGGGGGGTTGTAGTGTTGTTGTTTTTTTTTTAAATGAGATATTTGAGAGATCGCTTGTATTTGCTTCAATTGCCAAGAACAGGTGACAAGTGAGGCAATGAAAATCAGTTACTCAGTAGCAACCCCTCTCCTCATGTCTGGAGTAACACTGATGAGCTCCTTTGGCTGTGATGATTGCGGGCTTACAGAGTAAATGTGAAAACATAGAGCGATCCTATAAGCTCTGAGAAAAGCCAGGCCTGCTCTCTCATCTACGAAAAAGAAGTGGGAGCATACGCAATATTTCTCTTTCATAGAGATAATAGTAAAAATGACCCTGCAACCATTTCAAAATGAAAGTAACAGTGTACAGTAGCTGTGTATTACTGGAAGACATCAATCAGTCATCATGCACCTCACTCACTAAATCTTTCCAAACTCATCTACTGCTTAAACAAACAAACAAAACTGTTTTGCAGTTCCTGTATTTAGGGTCTGAAACCCAAATAATACATGATCTATAATAAGCAAAACTGTTTTGAGATACCGCTTCAATAAAAGAATCTATGGCTGTGGGCAGTCATTGAACTCTCAGCAATATTTTATTTGAGATTTTGTCAGCAAGGTGCTTAGTACTCTGGCTCCTATCCAACAAAGCACTTGAGCACACAGTTAATTTTAAGAACAGGAACCCACTGATTTCAACTTTGCAGGATCACGGTATTTTCTGGTACCCACCCATTTTTGCATGTCACTGATCTACTCCTTGCTTAGACCGGTACTTCCTTTATTTACACATTTTGAGCCAAGATCCTTTAACAGATAAATGAAAATAGACTCATGTCTAATTACTTATTTTAAGCAGGTGACAGATATGCAACAATTTGAATATCTAGACTACAATTTGCATAAATACATTTTAAAACAAAATATTTGAAAATCATTTCCTTCTTTACTCCTTACGTGCTTAAGGGCTTTGCTGGATTGGGATCAGAGCACTCAGCACCTTTCAGGATCAAGCCCTAGGTACATAAATCAATCTTCAAAGAAATGTAATGTTCACAAAGAATATACTGGTTAAACAAATTTAGATGAATGAAACCAACTATGAAGAGAAATTAGAATGCCTGAAAATTAATAAAGCACAGCTGGAATTATTCGATTAATTTATGTTAGTTGCTTAAATGTCTCTAGGGCAAAGATTTGCTGAAGGAAGATACACTAAGACTCAGGGATCAAATGCTCTTGGGGCCAAATAGACCCATAGAAACACGCTAGTCTAATTTGGTCCTTGCAGAGGAACAAGTCTAGAGAAACATAACAAAAAATCCAATTTGGATTCCAATGAGCGGATATCAAGGGCTAATCACATTGTAACCATAATTTAACATATATAAACAATCACAGCATTCATAACTTTTCAAGCTACAGGATTTCTGAACAAAACAGAGGTTTACAGATCTCTCAAAGAGAAACAATAACTATGGTTTTTACACTTCTTGTTGTATAACACACACTCCAGAATATTTGTTGTACAGCAGCTGGAGTGACCCCTGCATGCATTGCATATGACAACTGTATTCCAGCAGTTCAAGGACCCCATTAGCAGGCTCATCCACCTAGCAGTAAACGTGTCCACCTATGGCAACATTCTGTGCTTTGGGAATTAAATGAAGATGCAAGTCAAATATCATGCGTTTGGTATATAATCAATCTACCTACTAATAGCAACAATAAAAGCTTCCTAATGCTGTATACTACTGTAATATATCCTTATGCACTTCCCAATAGTTTTGATGGAAACTCATCTGAAAACATGCATGTATGCACACCAAATATGTTGGGTTTCTTCTGAACACCTCTTATATGTTTATAAATACATATTGCTTCTTGTTGAATATTAGTAAAGTGAGCAGGCTTTAAATCTAAACCTAAAGATTGTCTTTAGATAGAAGCAGGTAAATTCTGAGAGTGGAGCATGTAAGTAAAAGTTGAGGATGATGTCCAGCCGCACCGACCCTGCAAGAAAATTTTGAATAGTCCCAAAAGACTATAGATGTGCTAGAAAGACCCACTGTATACATTTGCCTGGGCATACAGTGAGAATGTCACTCATTTCCTACTCGTACCATCCTTAAAAGATACAACTGTTTTGGATGCCCAAAGCTGAAGTCGTTCAAATTCAGTCACACGGAAAAGGTCATCGGTGTGGCATTCGCCATGAACAAAAATGAAAAACATAAATGTATATGTTCAGCAGTAATATTTTAAAAATGCTGAATCACTGATAAATTTATACTATTTTTCAAGTAATTCCAGGGTTTCAGAATCTTAATCTGTTTCCTATAACTTGTAGTGTGTGCAGACACCCTGATCTTTTTAATAAAATGACTATTTAGTAAATGGGACTCTGGCTACACAAGAGAGCTTACAGTGGCGCAGCTGCACCCATGCACCCCTTTCAGGAGACTGATTTGTCTTGCGTAACCCCAACTTTCACTTCACTTGAGAAGTACTTGCTTACAAAAGCAGACATAAAAATACAGAAGTGTCACAGCCACACTATTACTGAAAATCGCTAACTTTCTCATTTTTGCCATATAAATTATAAAATAAATCAACTGGAATATAAATATTGTACTTCCATTTCAGTGTATAGTATATAGAGCAGTATAAAAGTCATTGTATGAAATTTTAGTTTGTACTGACTTCTCTACTAATGCTTTGTATGTAGCCTGTTATAAAAGTAAGCAAATATCTAGATGAGTTGATGTACCCCCTGGAAGCCCTCTGCGTACCCCCAGGGGTATGAGTACCACTGGTTGAGAACCACTGCTCTAGTGTAGCTACACTTGGCTTAATTAATCCACCCGCAACGAGTGGCAGTAGCTATGTCGTCGGAAGAAGCTCTCGTGCTGTCTACGCTGATGCTTAGGTTGGCGTAATTTATGTCGCTCAGGTAGGTGGCTTTTCACAGCCCTGAGCAACATAAGTTATACTGACATAAGTGGTAGTGCAGACATAGCCTATGCAAATTCTGAACCACCTTACCCTGAGGAAAACTGAAAAACAGTTAATACAAAATGGCAATGCAATTTTTTTTTTTTAAACACTTTCACTGGGATACTTTAGAATTTGATGCAATTCATGAACTATTCTTTAGTTTTGTGGGAGTGAGGGTGTTACTTTTTTCTTCTTCTTCTTTAAAGCAAGAAACGGATATATATTAATAAAAAACAACAATTCAGGAAAGATGCGGTCCTTGCCTTTCAATCTGGAAAGACTCAAATGAGGGACACACAAAATTATTCATGCCGGAATGATTTCAGATTTGTTCCTTTAATAAATATATATTTCTTATTTCAACAATAGAAGGGAGGAGACTCTACAATTGAGAGAAACATAGGTAAATCTCAGACTAAAATGAGTGAGGTCCCTTGAAATGTGAGATATTTGAAAGGTGTGATATTGTTTCTAATATAAAGAGTATTCTGACATGTCATCTTCTCAAATATTTTCTCTAGAAATCGATCTCAATAAAGCTCTGGGCTTGTTAAATGGAGGGAGAAAGACTATGTTAGAACAACATAGTATTTTTCTGTTGTACATCAAATTTAGTATCCATACAGATATATAGTGTTTTTAGATCTGAAGGGGTGCAGTCATTTCAGTTCCACAAATAATGTGTCAGTGAATTTACCTGTATAGTCCTCTGAGTGCCATCAATGGTGACAGACGATAAGGGTGAAGCCAGGTTCCACTCACTGGTCACATTTAGTTTCATCCCATCAACTTCCACCTGTTGTGACACCAAACAAGACTGTTACCATGAAGACGGACAGAACACTGATCTCAAGTTCATTGCTGCATACCAAGCAGAAACCATTTTAAAACAGATGGCTCCCAAACAACCTGTCATGTTTACTGCTTCTGCCATAAAAGACAGGGTCCAACAACAGAGTCTTCTAGGCATCTCTGGGGAGAGGTGAAGGACCTGTGAACAGCTGCCTCTGAGTAGTGAGGTTTCAAGTGATTTCCAGCAAGTAACAAACACCCATCCAACTTTTAAATCTATCTGGACATGCTACATTTACTGCAATTAGACAAGTAATGCATATAAATTCCAGTGACACTTTGCAACCCACACCACAGGGCTTGCATATAATATCCTCTCCAAGGACCAAGGAAGAACTTTCCCTGTGCTCTTAATGAAGGGTTTTGCATTGTTATCTTGATTAATATGAAGCAGTAATTAATTCTTTGGTGTTACATCTCAAAGTCCAGTCAAACTTTGCAAGTTCTGTCATGTTTTCCCTCAATCTACTACTAATCAGAGGACTGATTTCACACTTACATTCCACTGTGGTTATCCTGAAAGACTTAAGGGGGAAAAATCATCACTGCGTTTTTTTAATAAGAGAATTTTTCTACATAAGGACAAACAAGCTGAGCTATGAAACAAAGTTAGTAACAGGAATAATGCTGACTGTGCTCTCTTACATTCACTCTAATTGGGCTATCAGCCCCTGTTAAAAAAAAATTACCACAAACTGCTGAATGTTGTATTATGCTACAAGGAACTCAGAGTTTAATAACAGTAGAGTTTAATAAAAAGGAAGTAAAAATACCATTTATACAATAATATTATATTGATTAACGTTTGTAGAGTACTTTGAACATGTAAAATGCTATTTATGCAAGGCAAAGGTAAGTACAAACGATCTCAACTATACATTATATTTTAAATAAAAGGAAAACAATAATTTTGTTATCTTGCATCCAGTCATACCCTCAAAAGCCCCAGAATATGTCCAATCAATAAATCACACACAATAACATCAAGTTTATCAAAATCACTTATATTTCATGCCACTGAAATTATCTCAGTAAACTGGAAGAAAACACCGCTACAGCAGAACTGTATTTACAATAAGTGCTGTGCCCTTCTTTGGCAACATAGTAAAGACATCTAAAAATTAGCATTTTTAAATTTTAACATTTAATAATTTCATTTAATATATTTGACAATAGGGTAAGGCAGCAAAAATTATATTAAAAAGCAACAGAGGGTCCTGTGGCACCTTTAAGACTAACGGAAGTATTGGAGCATAAGCTTTCGTGGGTGAATGCCCACTTCATCAGACGCAAGTGATTATATTGTATCTAAAGGAGTTCCATATAACCAAACATATATGGCTAATATGCATAATTTCATTTTACCTTGGAAAACCTTTAGCCCAAGAAACCTCTAATTCCACAGATGCTTATTTTAGAATATAAACGTTTTCTTTAATGGATATGATCCACTCAATATTCCTACAGGTTTTGACTTCAAATACAGTCATGTATAGAGATCATGAATAAAACAAGTAATTTATAATGGTTCACTAAAAGGCTAGATCAGCTGGCATGATCCAGCTGCTTTGCGCTGTTCCAGTGATACAAAACAGCCATCAACCTGGCTTAAGTTAAACCAGGTTTACAGCTGCTTTGCATCACAGGAGCAGCACAAAGCAGCCGGAGCATACCAGTGAATCTGTCCCAATGTCAATAAAAGTAAATTGGCAATTATTATCTCTGCTGAGAATAGTATAAACTTGTGAAAGAGACTCCACTAAGAGCAGAACAAGCCTGGTGCCCTGTCTTCACACTCTGGAAGGACAGCTATCAGTCAAAAACTAAAGTTGATAGAAGAGCCAATCCTTCTCTGATGACATAGTTAAGAACACTACTAAGAAAAAATCAGTTGTGCTAAAACAATCACCACCTTCAAATCCTTCCTCAAAATTCTCCTTTGATGTGATGCCTACAAAGAACTTGGCAACAGCTAAGCTGCTGGTGTGCTGAGACTACTCTCTATCATGCTGACCAGTACTGTCCCATTCTTTCCTTGTACTTCCCTGTCTGTCGGTAGCCATCTGTTGTCTCTTATCTTATATATAGATTGTAAGATCTTTGGAGGCGGGGACCATCTTTTGTTCTGTTTGTACAGTGCCTAACACAATGGAGTTCTGGTATATGACTACGGCTCCTTGGCTTTATGGTAATACAAATAAATAATAAATAGTAATAATAATTAATAAACTTGCAATGTTTCTCAGGAACAAGAAAACAAAGGAGCAGCTGCCAGAGCAGATCAGAATACTGGCCAACAAGCAACTGAGACTGCACTCTGAGGCTGTACTTCTGCAAGATTTACATATAGTCTGGTAGACGCTACAGCTGACATCTAAGTACTAATCAAAGGTGAAGGGTGCCATTCAAACGTCTCAACTCTGCAACCAATTTCATTATTAGTCCCTCTATCACTGTAAAAAGATATTTTAAAAAGTGTCATACTGGCAAGTTACCAGACTCTGAGCCCTCACAAGAATATATACAAGTCTAGTCATCTGTGATTCAGATGAAGTTACCATCCAGGAAATGGGGCAGAATGCACTGTGAGGGTGACCATGATGCAAGTTGGAGGCTCTGGAGGAGCAGGTTTGATTAGTGAAGCATGGTTCAAACCCTGCAGCATTTATTGTGGATTGTGTGGAAAAGGAGAAAATGCAGGCAATGAATTGCTTCTACCATATATTCACCATTCAGCAAGACATGCAGGGCCAAATGAGGGAATCGAATATGCAGTTTGTACCAAAGAGAGTCCAGAGAAAATTTTGCAAAGGTGACAGACAGCAAAAGCCCTAATGCTTAAAGTGGCAGGGCAGGGAGGGGAAAATATATCACACCATAGGAAAAATGAGGCAAGGTCTGAGGATAAGAGCAGAGTGGCCTTGCAGGAAGCAGGTTAATTGCGCTATGTAGCAAGAAGCTTCTATACAAGCCAAAAACAAAGAAAAAACAGTTATATGTGGGATTAATTAGACCCTTACTTGTTTAAGTAGTGAGACTGTCCCTTCCAGAAATGAGCCAAGTACAGTAAGAACAGAACCACAAGTCCAAAAGCCAAGCTAGCTAAGGGGATGGAAGCAGAAAGCCAAATATAATGGTCAGAGAACGGTCTGACTCAGTGGGAATGTCACAAACCTCTATAATTATGCATGGAAGGATTCGATTTTTAATCGGTAAATGTCACTAAACATCAATTTCACTGTACATACAAACCAGTGAAAAAATATTTCCATCGATGATAATCAAAAGGCAAAGTAGGAAAATAGTGCTTGAGAACTTATTAGAGTTTGATTTAAGGATATTTATTTGTATATTTTGACATGTGATGGTGACAATTTCTGTTTTAACCGTTAGATAGCGTCAACTTTTTGAACCTCAATATCTACTGTCAATAAATTATTTGATCCCCCCAATATCTGACTCCCCCATTATTTCCTGAAACTGTGAAAATTAACAGATAAAACTGAAATGTTTCAAAGCCATTTCACACAACAGTGAAAAACGTAAATAAATATAAAAAACAAGCTTAAAAATAAACATATCCATCAAAATTATAAAAAAATATATATATAAATCAAATTCTGCCAAGCCTGTTCATACTGTTGATTTAAACAGAAATCAGCGTCGGTAGCTTGTTGAGATTTGAAGATACCTCCCTCTAGGCAGCGGCCATTCAGACACTACAGGATGACACACTAGGACAAGGGTTGGCAACCTTTCAGAAGTGGTGTGCCGAGTCTTCATTTATTCATTCTAATTTAAGGTTTCGCGTGCCAGTAATACATTTTAACGTTTTTAGAAGGTCTCTTTCTATAAGTCTATAATATATAACTAAACTATTGTTGTATGTAAAGTAAATAAGGTTTTTAAAATGTTTAAGAAGCTTCATTTAAAATTAAATTAAAATGCAGAACCTTCCGGACCGGTGGCCAGGACCCGGGCAGTGAGAATGCCACTGAAAATCAGCTCATGTGCCGCCTTCGGCACGCATGCCATAGGTTGCCTACCCCTGCACTAGGACAACAGTACAGTTGAGTGATTTATAAACACTAAGTAGTAAACAGATGAGCAAATTTTGCAGCATTAATCTTTTGTTTAATTTTTGTCCTGGGCTAACGAGGCTACAACCACCAACCAGGAAACTCCAACGACCCCTGTGGGCACATGGCAGGTTTTGAATGTGCAAGATCATTTGTTTGGTTGGTTTGGCTGTAAGACAAAGTGAGAGAAAGAAGAGGGTTTGGACTCAAGACTTTCAGCTGCTTAGGTTCAATTGGAAAATAACCTTTCCTCCTTAGAAAAAACTGACGCTGGAAAGATCATGAAAACAGATGCCTCTTTGTAGTATTTCTGAAGAGTCTTATTTACCATATTCACCACTGACAAGACATTTTGGTGGATGTATTCATACCAGAGTATAACTTACAGCCTTATTTAGGCTAGATCCAGAACATCACTCAACACAATCCCAGCAATGATTTAAAATAAATATATCTAAGAGGAGCTGCAGAAAAGGTGAAAGAAAGAGCAAACAGGACAGGCAGGGCCTTTGGGGAACAGTAGAGCACAGCACAAAGCAAGGGCAAATTGGGAAAGGCAACAAAAGGGGAGAGCTCACATTAAGTCGGCTAGCAGTGGCTTTCAAATAAAAGCTGGACACACTAAAGCATATATGATAGGGACATCCTTGATACAAATTAACTAGTCAGTGATAAGGTGAGATTATCTGTGTGCATCTATTGACAAAAGTATATTCACATCAGTTTAACAGAAATCTGCTCCCCTCCCCCTTTCTTTTTTTTCAAACAAATGCAAGGTCAGCATTAAATACCTTTGAAGTGGTTGTTCCTGTACGCTCAAAAAAAGAAGTTAAAATGTGTGAGGTTTCAATCTCATTAGAAGAATCCCTTTTTACAAACTTTTCTTTTGTTCATATTTGCACTTACTTCTAAAAAAGACCCCAAGAGAGAGTTCCAGCCTATACATCACTTGTCCTGAAGAAAGCTCAGTTAACTATTTATAGATCCTGCCCTTTTGTACCAAACCAGATCAAGCGATTTATTCAGTGCATGACTGCAGGAGAGAAATTCATTTGCTCTAAGTGTCATCAAGGCAGCCTTTTACCTGCTATGAATGAGACCAGAAGATTTTGAATTGCTGGGCTCTGACTTCAAATGCACATTTCTATGTTGTATGGAGTGCCATGATTTCTTTCAGATTTTCAAAGCATTTTACCACATTTATAGAATGGACAGCCTATAACTGCAAGATCATTTTCCTCCCCAATAACTCAAACACACACACAGTCAGCTCCATATTAGATTTCTTTTCTGTAAGGTAGCAGATTCATGTAAATTGTCAGTAGAGGCTTGGTATATCTCACTTTGGAAATGGGAGCATGCCAGTCTAGGAGGTAATGGGGAAAGATGGTAATGAATATCAACTCTTCAGCTCGGTGGCAATGGAATAAAAAGCAAAACAAAGAGAGAGAAAAGTGATGGCATTTATCACTCTGATCAGCAAGACCCTACTTTTGGCATTTACTAGGGTAAAAGTCCCCTTAGAAAAGCCTAACAGAGATACTATGGCAAATGCTTTGTTGTTCGGCGGCTTCAGATTTTCTTGTAGAGTCATTAGTGAGAAAATAGCTTATATTTGTAAGATAACTGCATCCGCATAGCTCAAAGCCACACTAATGCAAAGAGTTAAAGAAATTAGTTGTCGAGAAATTGACATTTATAAGGATAATATTTTGTAACTGCCATTGTGCCTTTAGCCTGATCACGTACAGTGGGTTTGGGAAGCATGGTTCATGTTTTCATAGGATCATTACAGAACAGAAAGAGATAGCCGGATTCTCTTCCCGGCTACATCCCATTTGCACCACCCTGGCAGCACAAAGAGCACATAAACTACTCAGCGCTGCCCTGCTAGGGTTTGTCCTAGCATGGAGTCCCCAGAGTACAGAACTGGTGTTGCTAGCTCATATGTCGCTCCCTTCAGGCTATGCATAGGGGTGTGGCCAAAGTGCACCATTTTCTGTCTTTCCTCAGCTTGTGGAAAGTGCATTGGGGATAGTCACCAAGTGACAGGGTTTTGAGCAGAGCCTCGGCTTCACTAAATGATGTTAGGGAGAGGTCTCAAGTAGGGCCAGCCAGAAAATGGCAGAATAGTTCAGACATTCCCCTGTCTTTTCTGGAGATTCAGAGCCAAAACTCATGTCTATGTACTGCAAGCGCTAAGCAAGTCTGATCTTTAACTGCCTTTCAGTTGCAAAGGTTCCATTCGTTCACCTCAGAGGCAGACCATGATCCCAACTCTTTTCCCACTTAACCGTGGAAATCTGAAAAGAATAGGTAATGGCCTTATTGTACAGCTGTGTTACCATGAGTATAAGATAGATTTAAACTGCTTCCATTTTAGACAACAATCAGATTTTAGAACAGAAATGAATTTTTAAAGATCTTTATTTAGTAGCGACCTTCACTAAACCTTATGGTAAGTTTCACAATAAGAAATGATGGACAGACCAAAAATAAATAATTTTTAATATAGAGACAATATCCCTAACAATTAGCTCATAGGCTGAGCACCAAGAATTCCTGAATTCCTATTCTGGCTCTTTTATAGGCAACTCTTGTGCCTTTAATTTTTGGTGTCTTATTTATGGGAAGTCAACTTTAGACATCTGGTAGTTATAGGTATCGCTGCATGGATACCTACTGGGAGAGAGGATATGTGAAAAATTAAAAAGCACACACACACACACACACACACACACACACACCCCTACTTCATGGGAAAAAATATCCTGATTTATTTGGAAATGGCCTTTTCAAGATGAGAATTATGTACTTGATGGGCTTCTATGTCTGGTCTAAGCTAAATACTGTGCTACAGCAAACTGCTGAGCACTGACAACAGTTCCCCAATAGATCAGAAATATTTTATTTCATACATCTAGAACTTGGTGCATAGATCCAACGAGATAAGCAGGCTTCAAAATAGCTAATGAGAAAGAAAAGTGTTCTTTGTTATACTTGAAAGTTGTATCCAACACAAGACACTATAGAGCAGTGGTTCATAACCAGGGGGACAGCGAGCAGTGGTTCATAACCAGGTGTCCCAAAAATCGGGACACCCGGTCACCCTACACACAGCTATCGTTAGCAAGCTAGCTCGAGTCCTGCTAGCACAAGTTTGTCTATCTGAGCTGGGAAGCTCATTCCCAACTGCAGTGTAGAAGTACCCTAAGACAGACAGCAGCTTATGTCGATCTAATTATGTCAGTGGCTACACTACAGCCTTGCTCCAGTTGATGTAAATGTCTCCAGGGGAGGCATAGGGCTTATGTCAGTGTAGTTAGGGCGACGCAGTGTCTGTGTAGACACTGCTTTACTTACATCGGCTGTCACTCTTGTCAATTTCACAGCTCTGCGCTGGAGCTGTGAAATTGACAAGAAAGGCTGGTAGGGTCCCTGCTGTGAACCCCGCACCCGGCTAACAGCTATGGCTGTCACCCTAGGGCGGCTGGGGAGCTCCAGCTGTGAGCCCAGATACTGTCTGGGCTCCAGGCTCCCCACTGGGCCCGAGCGCTGTCCAGGCTCTGGATGCAGAGCTTTGTGCCCAGAGCCTGGGCGGCTGCTGGGCTCCCACTAGGGAGCCCCCTGGGCTGGGTTCTCAGCAGGGAGTGGAGCTGACAGCCCAGGTGGCAGTTGGGCTCCCAGTAGCCCACCAACAGGAGAAGGGTAGTGTGTGTGTACATGAAAAAAACCCAGTAAATACTACGGTAACTGTAAGTCAACTTAATTTTGTAGTGTAGACATGCCCTCAGTTATCACCTCCCATCCCGAGACTGAATTGGGGCTGGCCCTTGGGTTTCAAGACAACTGTGGAATCACAGAATCATAGAACCATAGGGTTAGAAGGCACTGCAAAGGTCATCTAGTCTAACCCTCTCCCAAGATGCAGGATTTGTTGTGTCTAAACCACCCAAGACAGGTGGCTATATCCAGCCTCTTTTTGAAAACCACTCGTGAAGGAGATTCCATGACTTCCCTAGGCGTTTTGTTCCATTGTCCTACTGTGCTTACAGTTAGAAGGCTTTTCCTGACATTTAATCTAAATCTGCTGTGATGTAGCTTGTAAATACATTATAGAATTAAAGCAGGTTCTTTCTTAACTCCCTCCTAATTTGTCATTGGCCACTTCGGCTCTAACTTATGCCTCTCATCCAAAAAAACACAGTGAACACATCTGTACTCCGTATTAACCAACCTGGGTAAAAACAGCTTTTTACCAGCTATGCCAGTTATCAGAGTGAAGTGGCCCTTGGAGGTCTTTTCTTTTCTACTTCCAGATGTAAAAAGCAACTGGCTCACTCTTTAAAATTTAGGCAAGAGAAGAGAATAGATGAAGGAAAATGTAACCAGGAGGCTCTTTATTGTGGCTTTTTATGAGCATGCTAACTTTTAAAACACGAGCTCATACGCTAAAAGTGAAGCAGGTATTTTAACTGCCGGTCTGCAAAGAGCAACAGTAAGTGAGAGGAGAACATCTACATTACACCACACTTTTGGTAGTGTGAACTTTGCCGCCCCCCCCCCCACAAAATTCACAACTGTTTTTGTCTTGAGCACTCTTGGCTTGAAACAAATACAGATTTCTCACCAAATGAACCAACATGACTTTTAGAAAGTAGAGACTGTGCGAAAGCATTCAGAGTAATAGTAAGTTTATTCTCACTGTAGAAACAGCCTGAGTCAGGCTTTAAAATAAAGACAGGCAAGAGAAAAAGAATGTCAATGACTCTAGAGGCTTCAACGATAGATAGAGGTGAGACGAATTCAGCCACATAAGATAGTTCAGCCTAACGTATAGGAGTTAAGGGCAGGAGGAAAAGCTAATGCAACAAGGAGACGTAAGGATGGGGGGAAGCTATTAGTGCTATTCTCACAAAAGGAATGGAGATTAAAAAGTTTGGAAATGGCTCCAGTTTTGAAACAAGATGGATACCACAGGAGATAACTCATTATGTGGAAACAAACAATACATTTTTACATTTATTCCTATTTATTTGAGCATATAATGGCTTTGCATTGTTTACCATGCCCTCATTGATAGAAACAGAGATGTCTTGTGCAAATAAATGCTGTATGAATTCTGTGAGTTTTGGTATCCTCAATAAGTTTAATTAGGTGCCACTGATTTTTTACCAGGGTTAATTTCAAATTTGCCATGTTAAATGTATCAGCTAAAAACAAATCAACAGTATTTAAAAAAAAAATTCTTTCCCACATTAATTAATTCTAGCCCTTTTTATGTATTTAGCTGAACACATTTAATTGCATTTTTAGTACATGTAAAGTTGATGTGGAAAAGTTTCCACAAGTTGTTTGGAACATTCAGTTTTCCGATCTACGCAAATGTAGGGGAAAAAGTAAAGTGCACACCCTGAAATACTTTGGCATTAGAGGCAGATTACCTACATCCTTTGAAATTATTTTTGTTTAATTCTCTCACCAGAGAAACCTCATGATACGACAGCAATACTGTAACTACAAATTGAAGTCAGCACCCGCTAAACAACCTATTTTAATCACCTATAAATATTCAAAACTTTTTTTTGCAAATCAGAGATGCAGGTCTTTATAATGGTTGTGAACAACAATGGAATGAGTCTTACAGTTCACTAAATAAAACATGCATTCCATAAAATGAAGTCAGAAAGACATATTTACTGCAACAATTAGGAATTCTGGAGGTATCCTCCAGAATTAAAGAAAAGACTGTTAAATTTGTACAGGTTGCAGTACAACAACATACTCTACATCTAAGTCACCAAAATCTAAGATAGGAACACACCACAAATATTATCCTTGCTTGTTTAAATAACATAAAATTGTGTGGGTCTCTTAAATGCAAATGCATTCATTTTTTATTGTTTCTATTGCCATGAAAACAGAAGTTTATTTCCTAAAGAATACTTACATAGAGCTACCTTAGACCTGTCTCTAAATAATGCTGGTTTGCTTTGGGATCTCTCAGTAACACCATTATCATTACTTATATTTGAGTGGTTAAAACATAGGTTCTTGTGTTGTGCACTTTTTTAAAACTCAAAAGAAATAACCAATAACCCCTCCTACTCTAGAGTCAAGACTGGTTTTAGATTTTCCACAGGAGCCACAAGATTCCAGTAAAACTCCAATGATGGGGAAATAATGGAAACTTTAACTATGAATGCTAATATTTTTACTTTTAAACCTCTCTTAGTCCCCAGAGATACTAACATTTTTTCCTACTTTCTCCTAACACTTCATTTAAGCACAAAGGCACAAATCCTGAGCCAATGCCCAGCCCATGTAACCCAGCTGAGTTTTGGCCAACTGTGCAGGGAAGAAATCATGTCACCTAGGAGGCAGAGTGCCTACAGAGTCACTCCACAAAGACTACTCTAGCCTAGAGGGCTGAAATCGTAGCCACAGCAAATATGGAGATTCCTTAGAGGAGGTGTCAAAGACTGGTGGATCTGCATAGTAGTGGGTCCTCTGGCCTCTCCCCATTGGAGCTGTGAGCCTCTTTCAAGCAGAGCTCTACACAAGGGGTGCTAAACGCCCGAACAACCTCCCCAAAGCTTGCTCCCATTTGCACAACAGATCCCCACCATCTTCACTGCCAGTGACCCACCACAGACAAAGAGGCAGCATTTGCCCTAAAATGACTTTCCATAAGGGAAACAAAACAAGGGCCGACTCCCTTTTTGAAAATGGTGATGATGTTAATATTACGTAAGTCAGCAAGGATTTCTTCGGTGCTCCAGATTTGGAGGAACAGCAAGTGAAACTTGTTAGTCAGTGTTTCTCCCCTCACTTTCGTACTTCAGCTGGTATGCCATCAGGGCCTGGTGCTTTATTGTACTTCATTTGTTTAATTGCTTTGCAGACCTCCTCAGTTGTTGGTGGGTTGGCAAGAGTTTCCCAGACTGGGAGTTGAGGGATGGAGTTGATGGTGTCGTCAATCACAGTTGATTCTTGATTTAGAAGCTTTTGGTACTGTTCCTTTCAGCGCTCTTTGATGGATTCATTACCTTTCAGAAGGGTACTACCATCTTCGGATTTCAGAGGTGTGAGGCCACATGAGCTTGGTCTGTACAGGGTCTTTGTCTCACAAAATAACCTCCGCATATCACGTCCGTCGGCGAATGTTTGGATTTCTTTTGCTTTGTTTTCCCACCATTCGTTTTGAGTTCTCTGATCCTCCTTTGAACTTCAGCTTTGAGCTGATGGAAAGAGCTCTGCTTCTGACTGGATAGAGATTGGTTTTCCCAGTCGCAGAAAGCTTTTCTCTTCTGGTCCAAAAGGGCTGTAATCTCAGTGTTGTTGTTGTCAAACCAGTCCTGATGGTGGCAGGTAGCCAGGCCAATGGATTCCTCGCAAACCTCATGGATGGTCTGTTTTAGGGCTTCTTCGACACTTATATTGTCATTTCCATATGACCAGTTTTTCACTGAGGAGTGTTTGGAAGTTCTCTTGGTACACTGAGGATTGAACTCTTTGGATGCTGTATTGCCATCTGTGAGATTTTGATTGCTTTCTATGTTTTGGTGCAATCCTGATGGACATGACTGACCTCACCAGGTGTTGGTCAGTCCAGCAATCATCGGCTCCTCTCAGGACATGGGTGATTTGGACATCTCTTAGATCCTGTGTTCTTACAATGACATAGTCTAGGACTATGACTTATGAGGAGAGGCAAGGGGAACTGGGCTTATTTAGTCTGCAGAAGAGTGAAGGGGGATTGACAGCAGCCTTCAACTACCTGAAGGGGGGGTTCCAAAGAGGATGGAGCTAGGCTGTTCTCAGTGGTGGCAGATGACAGAACAAGGAGCAATGGCCTCAAGTTGCAGTGGGGGAGGTCTAGGTTGGATAGTAGGAAAAACTATTTCTCTAGGAGGGTGGTGAAGCACTGGAATGGGTCACCTAGGGAAGTGGTGGAATCTCCATCCTTAGAGATTTCTAAGGCCCGGCTTGACAAAGCCCTGGCTGCTCAGAGACATAAGGTTAGCAATAAACTGTATCTAAAATGGTAAGGTAGTGATGCAAACCACTAGAGGAAAAGAAAGAGATAGTTATATAAGTGAAGCAAAAAAAATCCAGAAAATTATGATAACTCAAAAGGCTTTTACAAATATATCAGTGGGAAAAGTAATACAGTACTGAAGAGGAAGAAGGGACAGTAATAAAAGGGAGTGGGGGGGAGAGAAAGGGTGTGTGTGAAAACTAATAACTAAAGAGACACAGATACTAGTACTACTTTTGAGCTTCTCTTAAAATCTTCCTTTCACAAGACAAAGAGAGATTAGAAAAATGGGCAGAAAATCAATAAAAGTGAGCAAATCAGAAATTAGTTTGAAATTCAATACAGCAGCAAAAAAGGCCAATATAACGTCAGGCTGTATATGAAATAGCATCACATCACTGAGCAGGGAAGCAACAGTCCCTCTCTACATACCAATCCAGCAAATCACTAATGTCAATGGGTCTGCACTCATGGGTTTAAATTTAAAACATGTTATAAGCAGAGGAATCAAGACCTATAAAGCCTTAGAGCAACTGAGTTTGCAAACTGCATTCAGTTCTGGGCTGCACATTACTGGAAAGAGATGACAAAATGAAGACAGTGCAGAGAAGAGCACCAAAAATCATCAGGGACTGGTTGCACTGATTTATGAAGAACATTTAAAAAAGTTAACTGGGGTCTACATTGAAAGGTCATAATTTATCTACAGTAATCACAAAGGGATACTGGAAATCCCAGACTGGCTATTCTTAGTATAGAGGAAAACTAAATCTTTGATACCACTGTGTAGTAACTATTAGGCAATCACAGAGTTCGACTAACAAATTGTTTGAGGGGCGGGGGAAGAAATCACCAACAATCTACTAAGGCTTTTAGAGGAATTATTTTTGGGACTACAACTAGGAATAATGAAATGAAATTAAGAAAAAGTAAATTTAGGCTACTGTGAAAAACTGCTTGACACATGTACAAATAGCTTCCCTTATGAATGAGTGCCACCCTCTATCCCTAGGTGGAGATATTGATTGGACCAGCAGTGCAATAGATGGCTCATTAAAAAAAAAAAAAAAAAGAGAGAGAGAGAGAGACACAGACAGATACACACACACACATATACAGGCAGAATGCATGCCTGAAAATGCAGGGCTAGAATAAAAGGGGACTGGGCTTTCACTGTTAGACCCTCTGGGAGAATGGGAGATCTGAACTGTTCACAGACAGTTGTTATCCTCTACTTCCCTCATGGGCAGGAGAGGGTGAGAGAGAGGGTTCAGGAGTGAGCTGAGTGCTAAGGGTAGGCTAAGGAGGGTCCACTCTGAGTTATAGGTTATATGGCAGGTAGCCCTGGATCCTCCAGTGGACCTAGTTAAATGTATGGTATACAGGAGACCAAGGGGAGGGGGACGTGGCTTATTGCCCCCAGTGTTAATAAAGTAGCAGGCTGCGCCAAATCCCTGTATATCATTCGTCTGTGTCTCCTGATCAATATGACATTCATGTATTAGGCCATGGAATAACTTCCCAAAGGTAGAGAAGTTAGGGACATTTAAAACTAGATTGGATTAAAAAACAGAAAATATACTATAGAAAACTTTTTTATATTGGCAGATACAAGACCTAACAAGACTATTCCATCTCAACTTCTAGGATTTTAAAGGAAATAAAGTTTCATTTTCAGAGTCATTACAGACTTCCCAGAAAACACAAAATTGACTATTGTTAGTTTGTCACTTTCTGGACACCTTCAGGGGCATCATGAGATATGGATGTGACTGAGGGACTGATCTCATTTAGAGACATGGTGAAGTGTATTTAACAGGAAAGGGCTAAGTCTTGAAACCACAGTACTCACAGTAGAAAGGGGAGAAACAAAAAACACACAGAATTTTAAAAATGGAGGGGGAGGGGCGATTCTCCCAAAGAAAATAACAGTGGTCTCTCAGAAGTGAAACACATTCTTCCAAAATCCTATGTTTGCTTTTATCTCTTCATCAGCTGCACTCAGCAGTCTTACATGCAGACTCAGGTCCTTGTTTCAGATGATGGGGACGATGTTCAAAAGTAGAGGAAAGGAGGGAAAAAAATAAAAAACACAGGGAAAAAATGGCCTTCCACCTCCTAGAGGAAGACAGTACTATTAACATATGGAGGGAACACATTCAATTCTTAACTCCCCATCCCAACTGAATGGGTTGCTCCCATCAGAGCAGGCAGATTCTGGAGATCCTGCTTTCCCTAAAGTAGCCACTTCTGGAAACAAGCCTGGCAGATTTGAATGTGAGAGTTCTCATATTGTAAGATGTAATATTTCTGCCAGATTTGAATACATGTTGCATGAAAGCAGAATTTGTCACTGTTTAATGACAGCTTGTTTTGCATCTCAAAGGGTCAGATCATCACTGGTCCCAATGCAGCGATGCAAGGAAATATGGTTCCTCTTGATCTCCTTGTGTGGCCTTCCAAGGTGTAAGCACTAAGCAGGTTTTGCAGGGTTGCTGCTCCCACCTATAAGCAAGTGGACTGAGCCTAAACACTGATGAAATGGGGATGGAGAATAAGCTGCACCCTATAAAGAACTGCATAAATTACTTCTCCACTGGAGCAAGGGGAACCAGAGAAAGAAACAATTCCTGAGAGTCTCAATTCCTTCCAAGGGCTCCTACTAAGATGGTGTAGCTTTGTGCCACCTCTTATTCAGGGCTTCGGTTCAAAGGCTCAATCTAGCTCTAACTGATCAGTAACAATGTTTAGTACTTTTTGAAAATGAAGACACTATTTTGCCTAATAGCAGCTCTGGTTTATTCTGCATCGCGGCAACTTCCCACTTACTAAAACAAATACTAAATATTGGAAATTGTAGCAACATGATTGCTATTTCTGTAAAAACATCTTTAAACAGACTAGTTAACCTAACACTGCACATACAAATTGGCAGAAGTGAAATGGAGTTATGCCTATATACATCAATTGAGGATCTGGCCCCATATATTTAAAATAAAATAGTTACCACTATTTAATGCTGAATGACGCTTTCTTGATATTTTAACTTCTGATAGAGCTAAATAGGCTTTTATGAGTGTCACAGTGAAGGTGGTACACTTTACTAAGAGAGCTATTAGGAAGCTACTCTGGGGAAAATGAATGATAGCGCAAATCGTGGACAAGTCCTGGCTTTCATATGGCCATTAAATACACGTCATTTTCAACTTGATGCCACTACTTGCCCTCCTGTAACAATTATTCTCAATGTCTTTTCATCTGTCCCACAAAAAAAATGATTGCTTCTGCTTTATTTAATCCTCCACTTACATCTACTCTATTGTTTGCCTGTTTCCCTTTCATCTTCTCCACATTAATTCCCCACATTGCTTTTGATCTAGCTTTTTTGTTTCCTTTTTCCCCTACAGATTCTTCCTGATGAAGAATTTGCAGCCATAGTGTTGCAGCTAATGTGCAGGGTGCTATTTTATTGATTTTCTACCACCTACACCTATTTGTTCTGTATAATGACTAACATTACACAATAACCACAGTACTGGTTGTCTATGGCTACTTCTTGGAAAATGACCACACAGTCAAAAAAAAAAAAAAAAAGGTTCCATTTTGTAGGTAAATATTCATGCTTAATTAAAATTAAAAACAGCATATGCAAACAGCCAGGAAAAACAAACATTTCTTCTCTACCATCCAGATAATTTTTCTTTGGCATAGTGACACTTACTGGCAAGCCAAGTTAGCAGAATAATTTGCAATTTTCACTGCTGCTAAATAAGAAATAGGAATCCTCTCTGGGAATATATCTATATTGTTGTAATAAATGTCCATAGAAGCAAACTAAAAACTAAATTATTTATCTCCATGCAGAAAGTCTGATATTGGTGGAAGTAGAGAGGCTGATCTTTGTGGCTATAATCCTACAGTTACAACCCTTGGCATTTGACTCTACTGGAACAGGTTTTAACCTCTTCAGAAGCACTGGAACATTTGTTTAAAATGCCACTTTTCAGGTTTAAATAATTTAATATTATAAAGTTTTATACCCCTGCTTTTAATGCATCTGATCTTTATTACAAACAACTTTAAAACTTACTCAAGCACATGCTAATACATAAAAGAAAGGGATATTGCAGGTTTTATGTAGGTATCCTAAACAATATTAAGTATACCATTATTTGAAGTAGTAGAGGAAGCTAGTTTTTGCCAAAAGCATTGAATAACTGTTCACACCCATCCAAAAAGAAAACCCCCACCTGATTCATTGTTCAGTTTTGATGTTAAAGAGGGAAAAAACCTCACAAACCTATTCCCGTGGAAAATATAGTTCTACTTACTATACAAGTTTGTAACCCAAGTTAAATCATATACACCTCTACTTTGTCAGCTTACAAGAATAAATAATATTCAATACATATCAATCTTTCTGAATGACATATGGACTGTGAGGCCTAAAGCAGCTGGATGCATAGGTTTAACTCATTCAGTTTAAAACTACAGCCTTGTAACTCTTGTTATTTTCTGTTAGATGCCGTGGGGGAATTTACCAGGGACTAAAGAACATACAGATATTTCTACTGTATGCAAGAGCTTTACAAACACTTGTTTCACTTTTTAAAAAAAGTTTCCTTTCATTACTAGTGCTAGCAGTATTTTCTATTGTAAGTGCACTATCTTTCAAAACAGAAGAACATTTATGAATACCCACTGTAGTGAAATATTCCTGTACCTATGAATGCAGATTCTTATATGGCTCTTAATTTGTACTTCCAAAACTCTCATAAAAAAGGAAATTTTTAAAACTACATAATTTGCAAGAATAATCTACTCTCTATAAATATTAGCAACTACATATAATAATTTCACCACAAACAAGATAGAAATCTGTTGTATACCTGTGCACCAGTTCCTATAAAAATATGCTTTGATGTAACAGTGGCTTCAAATCAATATATTCTATTTACTATAAGACTTCATAAATGATTACACTGACTACAGAACAATTACTGACACAAAATACAATTTTAAAAGGCCTCGCTTGTCTTTCACATACAAAATTATGTAAAGTAACATTAAAATAGACATTCACAGTTAATTCAGACACCTAACTCTTTCTGAATTTGTATTGAAGAATAAGTGACACATTATCACACTCTGCAGGTAAAACTTGATAAATTGTGGGAAATAGGCAACAACAACAAAAAAGTTGTTAATTTGTATTACAATCTTAAAATCCATAGACTCTTCACAGAAAACTGTAAAATATTCTATTAGAAAAAAATCCAGATTACAGGTCCCAGGTTCTGTATTTCTCTTTGCCTGTTCTTTGTTGTTAGGGCCATCAGCATGCAAACAGGACCTTTCCTCTACATGTTGTGGAGATTATTATGATGTCACAAACAGGATTATGACTTCAGATGGAAAAAAAGCAGTAGGAGCAGTTTATCTTCTAAAAACTAAGAACCTGTTTTCATGCAAACATCCTTGGTAAATAAAAAACAGGAAACAGAAATTCAATAAATATGAAACAGCAAGAGTTGTTTCAATACAGAATGTTTTCCTAAAAAGTTTTCTCTGAGAAGTAAGCATGTCTAATATTATTATTTGTATCATAGTAGTGCCCAATGTAATGACCAGGGCATGGCGGTCATGCCTAATGGTTAGAGTCAGAGGCCTAGCCGAAGGTCAGAGTTAGAGAGAGAGCGTCAGAGGTGAGGCATCAGAACAGGGAGCTGGAGTGAAGCAGGAAAACAGAAATTGGGGAAACAGATGTGGGGTCTGGGATAAGGAGGACAGGAACCAGGAGCAGGTGGGAATACAGGCCGCAGAAGTCAGGTAAGGAGGAGGGGTCCATAGAAGCAGCCAGCCAGGGAATCCTCTGTTGCTGGAACAACTCTGTTGCTGGAACAACTTCTTTAAACAGAGCTCCTCACAGCCAGCCATGGTACCGGATGTTTCCTCCAATCAGGGGCAGGGCCCTCTGCAAGCTAGCACTTCGCTGTTTCCCTTCTCTTTTTTTCAAAATTCTCTGGTTCTTTTGAGGTATAGCCTAATATTACACCTCACACCTAATTTGTGCCCTTTTTTTCTTCCTCTTATATTTTGTCTCTTGACAAAAGAAGGCAGAACTATTTCATACCAATGATAAAAATCTGATCATATTTTTGGAATGAAGGCACGATCACAGTTTGCCGTACCACTGCATCTTGTAGTTTGGTTTATCTGTTCATAAAGATCCTAATTACAAAATGCTCCTTGTTGACATAATTGCTATTTGTTTAGCAACCTTAAATTTTAGAATGTTTCATAAGACTGACTGAGGAGGCTCAGATGGATGGAAAACTGAAATTTGAAGAACTTTATTTAGATTCCACAATGGGTAACTGTTAACATAACTCTTATTTAGGAGGGAACATTGCAATATAAGGCTGTGCCAAAATGAATCCTAGTTTAATGCTTGCTAGGTATAGCAATCATGACTTCCTCTTTTAGGAAACCGGCTGAATCTATTGAAAAATCTATAATTTAAACAATTCCAGTATGTGCTGGCTTTTTGCCTACATTGTCTTGATCCCATGTCTTTACACCGAAGTCTGCTTCTGAGTCACATTCTAACACAGACCCTGTTGACTGAGTTCTTCTAGAAGGACATCATGGTTTCAGTCACTCTATAAAATAAATCTATGTTATACTTAGTTGCCTCATCTCAAGAGCCATACAGACAGGAACATCTTGGAGACTCAGATGTAGAATTGAATTTTGTGTCAAGAGGCCTCTTCTTGGAGGCAGAGGAAGTGAAAACTCCACCTCAAGTTTAGGAAACTACAGAACTAAAGTCTTCCTAGCCATTCAGGAGCAATTGGAATTACTAGAACTTTGCCTCAAGCTTCTGAACTGTTATTTGAACTAGTCCAATGAGTAAGGAAGCAGAAAGTAGTATCTTTTTCATTTCTGTGCTGTGATTTTTCAGGTAGCAAGTACTGTAACAGCTTGATTTTCACTGATGCTGAGTATCACAATACCACTTCAAATAAATGGGAACCATTAGTGCTCAGCAGCATTGGAATCAGGTACCAGGGACTGAATGCTCAAAAAGAGATAGAAATCAATGCAAGTTAGGAGCCTAATTCCTTTTAAGCATTCAGCCCCAAGGCTATAATCAATTTCCCAAAAACTTACGGTTTTCATGAATGTGTCTACATAAAGATTAGAGTCCCCTTAATCCAGCCTCACCATGCAGAGTCAATTTGCCTGGGAGTTCTGCATGACATTGATGAGAATAGCTCACAGACAAAGAAGATTTCTCTGCACATAGAAAACTACCATTTGTATTTCCTTGGAGAGACTGGATGATTGTGACTCTTCTTGCCTGTTTACAGAAGGTTCTGGAACAGTCTCCCAACAGGAGTTTTTGGGGAAAACAATCTAATTAGTTTTAAGATAGAGCTTGATAAATTTATGAGTGGGACTGTAAGACGGGGTTGCCTAAAGTACCAAGGGGCTTACATTCAGCAGCCCTGGAAATCCTTTCTGGTCCTATGTCTTTATTTCCTTTATTCACTTTCTCAGATGCTTTGCTGGTGGGTCTTGCTCACATGCTCAGAGTTTAACTGGTCACCATTATCAGGGTCCTGAAGCAATTTCCCCCCAGGTCAGACTATCAGAGAGCCTGTTTTTTTGTGTTGCCTTCCTCTGCAGCATGGCGCATGGGTTGCTTCCTAGGATCATATGGGTATATCTCACCATATCAATTCTCTGCCACTGTGGGGGGCCTTGGGCATTGGTATACCTCAGTTGTCCTTATTCTCTGCCTGTGGCATACAATAGCTTAGTCTTCTAAAGACTATAACACTTATTTAATCCAGGTTATTGGGCTCCATACAGAGGTACCTGAGTGGAATTTAGTGGCCTGTGATGCGAGGGAGATCATACTAGACACATTGGTGATTTCTTCTGACCTTAGACTCCCTGACTCTATAAGGTGCTCCCTTTGTGATCTGGCACAGGTCATATTCCTTGTGTAAGACTGGCTGCTGTTGGGCTCCCCAACATAAAGCTGGCAACTATGATTACAGATATTCTCTGCGGTTCCAGCAGCAGATGACTCAAGAGAATCTCCAAGAAACTTGTTAATAAGAAATCAAAGGAGGAAGAGAAGGGGTTTTCAGCATACCACTACTTTGATAGAACCTGCTTGTCCTTGTTCCTTGGACGAAAGCCAGAGAGTGATTCACTCTCCACACTGGTCAATGGATGGAGCCAGAGACTGATGCACTCTTTTCAATCAATCAAGATATTTGGCTTCAGGAAGGCTGGGAAAAGTATCAACTCTGAAATTAGGCAGAGTGATTCAGTCTTAAGTGGCACACCGGATCTGGTCCAAGAAGTGAATATAGCTGAACCACTCGGTAATAGCGACCATAATGTGATTAAATTAAATCCTTGTGGGGGGAAAATATCAAAGAAACCCTGCACAGTAGCATTTAACTTCAAAAAGGGGAACTACACAAAAATGAGGTGACTAGTTACATGAAAATTAAAAGGAACTCTCACAAGGGTGAAATGCCTGCAACCTGCATGGAAACTTTTTAAAAACACTTTTATAGAGGCTCAAACTAGATGTACACCCCAAATTAAATAAACCCAAAACACTAAGAGGACCAAAAGAACACCACAATGGCTAAACAGAGTAAAAGAGGCAGTTAGAGACAAAAATGCATCCTTTCAAAATTGGAAGTCAAATCCCAATGAGGAAAATAAAAAGGAGCATAAACTCTGGCAAGTCAAGTATAAAAGTATAGTTAGGCAGGCCAAAAAAGAATTTGAAGAGCAACTAGCAAAAGACACAAAAACTAACAGCAAAAAAACTTTTAAAGTATATCAGAAGCAAGAATCCTGCAAAACAATCAATCAGTGGGGTCATTGGATGATTGGGGTGCTAATGGAGCACTCTTGGAAGACAAGGCCTCTGCAGAGAAGCTAAATGAATTCTTTGCATTGGTCTTCACTGCAGAGGATGTGAGAGGGATTCCCACAGCTGAGTCATTCTTTTTAAGTGACAAATCTGAGGAACTGTCCCAGATTGAGGTGTTGATAACAAATTGGTTTTGGAACAAATTGATAAATTAAACAGTAATAAGTTACCAGGACCAGATGGTATTCACTCAAGAGTTCTGAAGGAACTCAAATATGAAATTGCAGAACTACTAACCTATGGTATGTAACCTATCACTTAAATCACCCTCTGTATCAGATGACTGGAGGATACCCAACGTGACACTGATTTCTAAAAAACACTCCAGAGGTAATCCTGGCAATTACAGGCTGGTAATTTCCAGGCAAATTGGTTGAAACTATAAGTAAAGAACAGAATTATCAGACACACAGATAAACACGATATGCAGGGGAAGAGTCAACACAGATTCTCTAAAGGGAAATCATGCCTCACCAATCTATTAGAATTCTTTGAAGGTGTCAACAAACACGTGGACAAGGATGATCCAGTGGATATAGTGTACCCAGACTTTCACAAAGCCTTTGAGAACATCCTGCACCAGCAGTTCTCAAACTGTGGGTCGGGACCCCAAAGTGGGTCACAACACCCTTTTAATGGGGTTGCCAGGGCTGGCGTTAGACTTGCTGGGGCCAGGGGCCGAAGCCTGAGCCCAAACCTGAGCTCTGGGTGGCAGGGTTCAGGCTTTGGCTTCAGCCCTAGGTAGCATGGCTCAGGTTACGGACACACACACCCTCCAACCCCCGCCCAGGGCTGAAGCCCTTGGGCTTCGACTTTGATCCCCCTCCGGCCCGGCATGGTGGAGCTTGGGTGGGCTCAGGCTTTGATTCCCCCCCCTCCTGGGGCCATGTAATCCTTTTTGTTGTCAGAGGGGGGGTCGCAATACAATCAAGTTAAAGAACCACTGTCCTACACCAAAGGCTTTTAAGCAAAGTAAGAAGTCATGGGATAAGAGGAAAGGTCCTCTCATGGATCAGTAACTGGTTAAAAGTCAGGAAACAAAGGATAGGAATACATGGTCAGTTTTCACATTGGAGAGAGATAAATAGCAGGGCTCCCAGGGATCTGTACTGGGACCTGTGCTGTTCAACATATTCATAAATGATTTGGAAAAAGGGGTAAACATCAAGGTGGCACAGTATCCACACATACAAAATTACTCCGCTAAATCCAAAACAGACTGCAAAGATTTACAAAGGGATCTCACGAAACTGGTTGACTGGGAAACAAAATGTCAGATGAAATTGAGCATTGATAAATGCAAAGTAATGCACATTGGAAAATATAATCCCAACTGTACACACAAAATGATGAGGTTTAAATTAGCTGTTACCACTCAAGAAAGATCTTGGCGTCATTGTGGATAGTTCTCTGAAAACATCTGGTCAATGTGCAGCATGTTAGGAACCATCAGGAAGGGGATAGATAATAAAACAGATAATACCATGGTATGCCCAAATCTTGAATACTACACGCAATTCTGGTTGGCCCATCTCAAAAAAGATACATGAGAATTGGATGTACAGAGAAGGGGGGTGGGAATTGGGGTATGGAACAGCTTTCATGTGAGGAGAGGTTAAAGATACTGGGACTGTACATCTTGAAAAAGAGACGACTAAGGGGGGATATGATAGAGGTCTATAAAATCATGACTGGTGTGGAGAAAGTAAGAGTTATTTACCCATTCACATAACACAAGGACTAAGGGTCACCCAATGAAATTAATAGCCTGCAGGTTTAAAAACCAACAAAAGAAAATACTTCTTCACACAACACACAGCCAGCCTATGGAACTCGTTGCCAGGGATGTTGTGAAGGCCAAAAGTATAACTGGGTTCAAAAAAGAATTAGATGAGTTCATGCAGGACAGGTCCATCAATGATTACTAGCCAAGATGGTCAGCGATGCAACCTTATGCTCTGGGTGTCCCTAAACCTCTAATTGCTAGAAGCTGGGACTGGATGACGGGATGCATCGTCAATAAAATTGTGCCTCTGTTCACTTCCTCTGAAGCATCAGGCACTGGCCACTGTCAGAAGCCAGGATATCGGGCTACCTGGACCATTGGTCTGACCCAGTATGGCCATTATTGTGTTCTTAGTGATCTCGCCAGCCGATAAGATACCTGAACTGTCCCTGCAGTCAGCTGGGTGTCCTTTCTGCAATTCATAGCTCATGTTTAGCATGGAGATAGGAGTTTACTGCCCATGAGGCAAATTTCAAAACACTTTTGTGTATTTCTTTGCATCCAGCCTTTGCAGCCTTAGGGACTGTGAGATAAGTGAAGTGTATCAGGTCTCAGCCAGATACTAACTGAGTAAGGCTTTTTAAAGTATTTTGTATTATGGCATTACTGAGTTATTAAAAGAATATAATCTGTAGATTTTTTTTAAACACTCTTTGGAAAAAATTGTAGTCTGAAATTATTGTTGCGACTGTTCTTGAGACAGAAACCTCAGGCAGGCTTTTCCTATGAGACAAGCCTTTGCGTCCTGGCCTGTGAAATAACAAGTCTGAGTCTGCCCCCAGTTGCCATGGAACTAGAAAATCCTCACAGTGAGTGGAGGTGAACAAAGGTGTATTTAGAATCCCTTTTCCAGTCAAGAGTTGGTAATCCATTTCACCATATAAATAAAAAATATGGATTGACTATTTCCTGTAAAGTGACTCCAAAGGAAATGATGTCGCATTGACAGGTTTGGTAAATTTCAATGGAACAACTTTAGAGCAGAAATTTCTTAAATTAAAGAGTTTGCCAAAGTTCTTAATAAGCACTGTCACATTAGATTGGAGCAATTACTACCTAAACTAGCAGTGGGCAACCTGCGGCCTGCACGCAGACTGTCAGGGTAATCTGCTGGTGGGCAGTGAGACAGCCACTGGGAACTACGGCGGCTGTGCCTGCGGATGGTCAGTGTAAACAAACTGTCTCGTGGCCTGCCAGCAGATTACCGTGACGGGCTGCGTGCGGCCCAGAGGCCACAGGTTGCCCATCACTGACCTAAACTGTCAACTCTGGTTCTGCCACCATTTGCCAAAAGGTCTTTGAAACAGAGTATGGTATCACAGAATGATCAAGAACCTTAAAAAAAAAAAAAAAACAGCCTGTAAAACCAAATGAAGAAAAAACCCACAGATAATAAAAATATCATATTTACATTCAATTTCCAGAGTTGCCAAATTACTTCTACAAAAGATGAGATCTAGTCAAACTACATCGCTACCTCGATATAACGCGACCCGATATAACACGAATTCGGATATAACGCGGTAAAGCAGTGCTCCGGGGGGGGAGGGGCTGTGCACTCCGGTGGATCAAAGCAAGTTCAATATAACGTGGTTTCACCTATAACGCGGTAAGATTTTTTGGCTCCCGAGGACAGCGTTATATCGAGGTAGAGGTGTATTAGGAAAAGGTTCTTTAGTTTTGGGGGTCTGCGAGCAAAATTAAGATTCCTTGTTACTCTTAAAACTGAACTCTCGTATTCCAACATGGGGGAAACAACTCTGCCAATTTTTCATGGCTCGCTAGCTAAGGACAACGTTAACACATCAGTAGAAGGGAAATAGGTGACTGTGGCAGCATTCCTACAGTATTGAAGCTCAGGGTTATCTAAACCTGTGGATTTGTTTATATTGTATATATATGTTTATAAAGGTGTAACTAGGGAGAGGAAGATAGTGCCAAATTATGATTCATACTGCTTGAGGCCACATTTGAACATGACAGCTATTAAGGCTGGCTTTAAAGTACAATATTTGTCCATATTCTTGTATTTAAGACCAAATAAATGTATCATGATAGATCAGATTACCATGCGTTGCAGAAGAAAGAGGTACATACACTACTCACTCCTGCATAACTCAGGATCAGGTTTTAGACCTATATCCAAAACGATTCTGTCTGAATGTTTATATTAATAATATACAGAGAACAACTGAAAATTTTGTTTTTTCCATTGTCTAATTTAACTGTGGGGAGGTTTTGCTCACTTTCAAAGGGAAGAGACACTCCATATTTTAAAAGACAAAAGTATAGGAGCACTCTGAGAAGAATCAGTGTATACTACTAGCGCACATTCAACACTGCTTGGTTGTAAAGGTTTGTTTGTTTGTTTGTTTTTGTGGGGGGGTTTGTTACAAAACAAATGTTTCCTAGCTGATCATCCCTAATTCAAATTACTTGTTAGTTAGAACAATTTACAAAATTCCATAAACTGCTCATTCACTAATGGCTGTCCGAACTGAACACTGACCCTTATGCAAGCTGTCTCAAATGCACAAAGGGACTAAGGTGCCTAAGCCCTAGATTTAGGCACCTAAATAGCAGATTTGAGCATCACTGTGATCCACAAAACCCCTGCTCAACTGCTGCCTAACCCTGGAGGCACTTAAACTCAGCTGGTGCTTACATTTCTGCAGGTACCTATGTTTCTGCCCCTGGGCATATGCACTGCTGCTTCCCTCAGGGTACCTGGGTACCTCTGTCACACTTAAGCCCCAACGCAATGATCAAACCAGGTGGAGACAAGGGTGGAGGGAATCCTTTCTTGGGACCTGGTCTGGTAGGTGTGCTCAGAGCATGCCCACTGCCATATAAAAAAGCCAGGAGGAAGAGGAGGCCTGCCTTATAACCTTCAGCCCAGTGGCTTGGGTCTCAGCCAGGATGTGGAAGACCCTAGTTCAATACCTCCCCCACACACACGCCTGGTGAGGAGCAGGAATTTAAACCGGGGTCTTCTGAGCATTGCAACACCTAATTCCTTTTCTAGATCTGGGCACACAAACAGTCCCAGTCATTGAAATCATACAGCTGAAGCCACTGTTACTATTTGTGTGGGTAAGGATTCACATGAGGGTTGCAATATCAGGCAATTCAATAGTATATACACAAACGTATTAAATGCATATACAGGAAGTTATGTCACGATTATGAATTGAATACTGTCTTCCTCAACCACAAATTACAGATAGAATCTAAAAGCATTTCCATTATCAAAATCATTTGTAAGGTCTCCCTCTGCTAAGCCTTAAACATTTCATCTGGGTTGGCACTTTCTTATATAAAACATTTCTCCAGCGAGGTGGAAATTAGTCGAGGGAAAATGAGGAAAAAGTCCATTTGTTTATTGTATTACTGAGAACTTGTCTATATAAACAATTCGTTTGCAGCAAGCTAGAGTGTGAATCTGCCCCACACTAGTCAGCTGTGGACTAGATCAAAGTACATTAATGAACTGTTAATGTGCGTGAGTAGGGTCCACATGGACAATTAGTCCACGGCAGACTAGAGCTGTTGTAAATCAGCATAGCTCCATTGAAGTCGATGGAGTGCTCTCAATTTATACAAGCTGAGGATATGTCCTAGGAAGTTTAGCATTCATTACATTTGCCAAAGTAAGTAGAAAGAACTACTAGAAAATGAATTGCAATTATGAAAGTGGCAATAGCATGAGCGTGCCTTGTATACAGTTCTAGCATTTTTGGAATTGTCAGATCTGTTCACGAAAGCTTATGCTCAAATAAATTTGTTAGTCTCTAAGGTGCCACAAGTTCTCCTGTTCTTTTTACAGATCTGTTCTATGTTATACTGTATTTGCCGTTCTGTATCTGGTTCTTTTACCTGAAGCGTCTTTCACAGGGTACGTACTATTCTGCTTTTTCATAAGTTGCTTATATTTTTACAGAGTTCAACTCTAAAGAAGTCAGTTGGAGTGAAACTTTAATTCATCCATGAATCACTCCCTTGCTCTCAGCAAATATCTGCACAAGCCACTGGCAAAGTGTCTCATTCTCCTCTAGAGCTGATCCACATAGAGTATAATTATCTATGACTGCTATGAGTTATTCAATTAGCTCAAGTGGCTAACCCTATTGATGATCCATATGGGTGTCAATATGATGCCCCATGATAGAGTTCCTGGGGGGGTTTCAGATTGCTTTATAAAATCTCGGCAAATATACACAAAAAACTAATAGAAACAATATTTTTAAGTTGAAAAATAAAGCACCCAAAAATTAGGAAATGCCATAATTAAGATGTTTGTGCAACCATAATTCGGCCCCCTTCTATGCATGCATTATGATACTCTCTTTAATTACATGACCACATATTTTCTCCACTGGACCCCAGCCCATTCAGTGTACAAAATGGAGATCCTCACTTATGAGCAGCTATGCAATATTTTGTTGTCTTCTCAGTGTTCAATGTGTGGCCACACACCTTATTTACTGAACACTATTCAAACCCTGTTCTGAAGACACAATTATTAATTTCTTCATGGGCTTTTTTATGGCACTCATCACTATTGTATCTGAGTGCTTCATAAACACTAATTTATTTTACAACACTCCTGTGGAATGAAGGGATATTAATGCCCACATTTTAGAGAAGGGGAACTAACCCACAAAAAGATTAAGGTCAGAAGTATTCAATCATTTTGGATGCCAAACCTGAGACACCCAGCACCTGATTTTTCACATTACTTAGCATTGTATAGCACTTTATATGTTAAAAGAACAGATCTCATTGACTTGAATTGCAGCTATGAGTGCTCAGTGCTTCTGCAAATCAGACCCCAGGGTCTCAAGTCAGGCACCAGAAAAATGAGGAATAAACAATTAGTGACCACTTGTAAAACAAACTGGTTTAAGTGACTCATCTAGCATCGCACAGAAAATCTGTAGCAGAGGCATTCAACTGCTATAACCATAAAACCATCCTTTTTCTTCCTGCAATCTCCTGTCTCATTCACTACACACCTGCCAACTTCTGGAATAAATGAAGTAGTGAGCCAACAGACAACATTCTCCTTCTCTGCACAACCCTGATTCATCCCCACAGGTCCACTTTGTGCACTGAATGAGACAGGGGACCTGTGAAAAAAATATTATCATGTAATCCAGACCATATCACAATGCATACACACAAGTGGGATGAATTCAGGTTGGACAGGCACAACTTTAAATCTGACATTTCCTAACTTCTGAATGCTTCACTTTGCAACCTTAATAATGGTTTTTTAACAGTTTTCTGTGTCTACTATTCTATAAAATACTATATACATTTAGAATTGTGGAGGTATAATTCCATTTCATCTTTCTGGTGACTACATAAGCCGTTTGTGATTTGTCCTTGTGGTTAGCATACTTTCACCAGGAGTCCTGACGCTGAAGTATCATTCCATAATCTGTTTGATATTCTATATATGAAACACATGCAGTGACCCAGTTCAGTTTTGCTATTTTAGACAAATATTTCCCTTTGCTTGTATGTCTAGCAAATTCACTCTCCTCCTTCAACCCACTCCACAAAAAATCACTTATTTTAGCTAGGTTTACTCAGGCACTTCCCATTGCTACTCTCCAGTCTGACTATGACTAAAGTTTAAAAACAGTTTAAAATAATATAATCATCAAGAACCTAGAATTGTTCTCCCAACATCATTGCCACATTCTACCCTCCAATGAGTCAATATTTATTTACAGCAAATACAACATCACCATACTACAATGTCAGTGCTGCACAGCAGGTACCTTGGTTTCCTGGTCTGCCTGTTTGAGATACACTCTCACACCATAGTGCCACAGATTTGATCCACCAGTCATTGAGAAACACTGCTCTTGGGGAATATCCAGATAGCTGATTATGTCACTGGCAAAAGCAGCAAAATGGGGATGGGAGTAGGCTGAGAATCTGACCCCTTTTCTTAGGTATTATACTTAGGATGTATCTATCATCTACTGAATAATTATAGATTAATTCAAACATTTACCACCCAGAGTATTTGCAATATTTCTCATTTTAAGATAGGGAATGCTGTAACAAAGGTAAATATAGCTGTAGAGAAAATGCTCTTTTTTGGCAGCAACTGTACTTAAATAATAAATATGATTACTCTTTACTGATGAATTCCATAACTGATAGTCCTTCATCTTTATTTTCATCCTGTTACAAAAAGTGTTTCCTGTTTTATTAATACATTCTGTTTGCATTAATATCTTTCTTCAGGAGCTTAATAGTCAGACATATAGCCGTCCTACTAGTCTCGTATAGCAAGATCTAGTAAACAGATCTCTGACTTCTACCAATAGCCAACATTGATACAGAATGAACTCTCATGAACAAAGCTATGTTTTCTTAATAGTAACAGTTGTATAAACATAAGGTCTTCTCAGTTAAAGGGAAACCAACATCAAAAAGCAGTAAAACATGGAATCCTAAACCCCTCTTTCTTTGAAGAAACACGTTTGAAGAGAGGTGTTTCTAGTTATGGGTGAATGAAATGAGAATTCAGCTGCAACAAACGGACATCCAGTTCTATGAAAGACTAATTAGATCCATCTGAGAAGCTGTGTCTAAAACTGCTTCACATATTTCAAAGGAAAGCTCTAGTCTGTCTTTTGAGAAGACTACATCAAAACATTTAGTCACAGCTGACGCACATCTAGCCATTACAACAGCATTATTTTTATCAACCATGAAAACTACATTAAAGTAATGTTAATAGTCTTCCTTATATTAAAAAAGCAAGGAAATTTAGAGCTAAGAAAACAACTCTAGGCTGAAATTACCCTACACTTCCCTCCCCCCCCCATCTCTATGTGCCTAGGAGTCAGAGATCCCGGACCTGAAGTGTGATGCTGCATATCAAATGTGCTCATATATACTGAGACAACAGAATGAAAGTTGAAGCTTCAGCCAGGAGTTGCAGAGTTAAAGCTGCTTTTGTGGATTTAAGCCAGGCTCTTAGTTTCGCCTGTAACTACTGCTGCTGCTGAACCAGCAGGAGGAGCTCACAACATTTTTCATCTATTCATTCTACAAATCATGGGCTCTTTTTTAAAATAGTCTTGGATATGATTCTGTCATGAAAAGAGAATCCAAGAAATATTTTACTTATGATTTGTTTTAGGAATCCTTAATTAATTATGTATGCTTTTTAATACAGAATCATAGTTGTACATGGCACATAAATGAATAAAAAAGACAATGCCTTGGCCCACAAGGAGTTTACAATCTAATAACAAAAGACCATAAAAGAGAAAGGAAGAGGGTGGAGAGACAAACATTGCTCTACCAAAAGATAGGATTTCTGAAGAAAACAAATGGTATGTTATAGTTTCACATGTATTTTATTTAGATTTTACTTTACTTTTAATAATTTAAACACCTGTCATTAGTGGGTTGTAAACCATATAGAATAGAGTTAATAGTACCTGTTATATCATAGAAACTCACCCTATCAAGCCACCAAGATGGTAACTAAGTATATCAGCAGTAGCCAGCTTTCATTGGCTAAAAACTGACAATTGGTAAGCTTATTCAACCTTATAAGATACTATGCTTCCAAATTTCATTTAAAAAGTTGATTCTAAGTTATGAAAGGAAAATAAGTGCCCCAAACTGAAATATTCTCTATATTGCTAAAGTATAAGCCAGTCTAACATTTTTCAGACCTTTTTTTCTTGTCTTTGTTTTTAAACTTGTTCACAGGATGAGAGCTTGTGTGCCAGACTTCAGCTCACAGCAAGTTTTACAGCAGAGTTACAACTCCTTGAAAAATAGGGTTTATTGTAGAACTACAGTAATCATTGTTACAAAACTACTCTAAAATGGAGAACAAAATCTGTTACCAAAAATTATCAGATACACTAACACATTTTTCTTGATTATCAACATTAACAGGTATTTCTTCTCATCCATTTATAAGGTATATAACTAGTATAGCAAATGTAAATAAGCGTGTATGGACAAACATCATCTACATAATAAAAATGTATGTCTTGTACCCAATCCCTTAATGTACCAATTTTACAAACTGGCATGTTGTTTAAAACAACCATGTAGCTCACGTACATAATAGCAAAATAGCACCTGATGCCCAAAGAAAGTCAGTATATAGAATATAAGACGTGTTCTTTATATAAAATATTCTTCCTTAAAATGCTGGTATAAGAAGTTAATTCTGATGTTTTTACTCCTCACTAGGGAAAAAAAAGGGACTTGCTTCAGGAGAGGAAAAAAATAATCTGATACCAATATTTAACATGTTTTATTGCTTTATTGAAGAATACTCTAGAGACATTGTTTAAAGACAAAGTAGAATAAGTACAGATTTTTTCCAAAACTGGACATGTATAGATTGGTCCAGAACAATCAGAAGCAACTGCTAAAGTGGAAGTCATGTTTAACAAATTCTAACTACATTACGGTGACAGAGTCTTGCTGATGGTGAACAAATAGTCTTATTGCCTTTCTTGAAATACTCAATATACTAAAAGAATTAAGTATATAGCTGTGGTGCTAATGGTACAATTCTGAGTTGCACTTGAGCAACCAGTACTGAGAGGAGTGGAAAATGGTACTAGGATCAGCCTTAAGTTTGTCTTATTTACACCACAAATGGATGACAAAGAAGAAGGAAAATTAAGAAAGCAGTAAAATAGTTCAAAATATTGAAAGCTGGATGTTCAGCATGTCAAAAGAGAAATTCTAGAGAAATTAGAGGGGAAAAAACATGACAACAGTTCCCTCCCCCACAAAATGCCATCCCTTCTTCAAACTCTGTCCCTCCATAAACAAAACGGTGGAGAGCAGATAAGAATAACCTCTGCTTACATTGACTTCAATGAAACTCAATTTCATTCTTTTTAATTCCATCCTTCCTTTAAGCCATCCCCAAATGGCTGCAGGTGGGGGTAAGCAAACAGCTGTATAAGAAAGCAGTATAACAAAAGATCCTTATAGCTATTACACAAAGGGCAGCCAAGAACATTGCGCTTCCAAGCTGAGCCACTGTTCATAATTTTGGACACAATATATAACAAGAATGCTGTTGAAGCAATGTACGAGGTATATAAGACCACAATGAATTTGTTACTAGATAACAGGTTTTCTTGTGTGGTGAAAAGTAAAGTTAGGCTTGTACCCGTTAGAAAAAGAAGGAGAATTAAGGATAGGACTGAAACGTATACAATTCAAGAAGGTGGATGAGAGAACTCAAGAGGACATCAGATTTTTTAAAAAGTTAAGATAAAGTTTAGTGGGCCATTTCCGAACACAGATTTTTTTATGTGGGATGGAACTTTTACAAATTACTAAAGATAAAATAAATAAATACACAAACTTTGCAATCTTGCATACATACAAAAAAGGAGTCAGGTACTTTCAAGAAAAAACTCCTACAAACATTATACAGGCAGAAGACCAGGATGGTCAATTTTCATGCCAACAGAGGTGCATGACTGTTCAAGTAAATTATCAACGTTTTGTAAAATGCAGGGAAAGTTTTTCTCCTTAGAGTTGTAAACTGATCAGTTCTCCCTTGTGAAACGTACCTGACCCCTTCTATTTGTGCCCTCAAATGTGCTGTTTCCCTTCATTCAAACTAACAAAGGACTCTGTAATCAAAAAGAAAATTAGTGACAGGCAAAAACTTATTTTTATGTAAAGAACATATGTTAATTACCTTAAATTAACATTTTTTCCTTAAAATTCTTTTTTAACCCTTACAGATTTTTGCCTATCACACCTACTAGTACTGCCCTAACATTTTGCCATTGTGCCCTATTCACTGTGTATTACTATACGACTAATGCACACCTAACACATTGGCATTAATTATAAATTATATTATTAATAATAATACAGTCTAATTTCTTTTTATTTATTCTCTTAAATTAAATAATTTATTTTATAGCAGTGATGGGCAACCTGCAGCCCGTGGGCTGCAGGTTGCCCACCATTATTTTATAGAGACATGTCTGGAAACCTGTTACATATTTACATAAATAGGAGATGGACATGGAGGAAGCCATTAGTTATCTGAATATTTTACTGCACATATACTTGTATTTAATATATTACATGTGGACTGGGGTACATATAACTAGTTTATGTATAATTTACCTTTTATATTATACTATACCATTTTTTCATTTTTATAATAAATATTTTACAAATTTTGTAACAGTTGATATGATTTTTGGTAATTTTCAAGTATTTTTTTTCTTTCTTTCTTAAAGGATATTTTAAACAAAGGAAATATTTTCAAAATAATTTAAAAATCAATTATATCCCTTAGTAACTGGATTTGCAGCAAATGAACATAGAATTACATCATGCTTTTAATTAATTACATTTTTAAATTGAAACTTAACCATAATTAGTTACACATGCATACATTAACTAAATTCAGGCACACAGCTACTTAATTACAGTATATTGACAATATAGGATATAGTCAATTAATGACAACAGCATGTTGTCTGCAGAATTGTATATTTTAATAATGACCATGCCTCCAGTTCACAAGACCAAATTCATCCACTTATTTTTATGCTCTCAATTAGGTCCACAGTAATAGCTTTGCTCTTGAAAATGTTAATGTGCATCCAAATGCAACTGTCCACCCAACTAGACATGTAACACATGGACATCTTGTTGAAAGATGTAAGCTGTTCCTCCTAAAAAACCATGCATTTAACATATTCATTAATAAATCTGTCAGTGTGCTGAACAAGTCCACCTACTTCCCACAGATATTCATTTCTATACCAATTTGCTTTTCTTAAATGTAGGAAATCATACAATATAATGGAAAAATGTTAGCCTATTTTAACAGTGATCAAAAAAGTAATCTGAACTGCTGTTAGCCATTTTATTGAGTGTTTTGATTTACACAGCTCCCCACTGGAAATAGATCAAGTTTCCATTTGCTAGAAGTGACTCCCAAACTACTTCACCTTGTTCATGCCACTTTGTTTTATAGCTTACATTCGACAGAACTACAGTGATAAGAAGCTACTCTGTAAATGAAAACATCTGGAAATTCTGTCAACTAAATGGAGAAGGTGACGTTAATTCAGGGGTGGGGAACCTACGGCTCGTGGGCCGGATCCAGTCTGCTGCTTCATTACATCCAGCACACAGCAAGCCTCCGCACCGTGGGCCAGAAGCCCTGAGCCTCGGCATCCCCCTGGGGAGCTGGAGCTGCGAGCGCCAGCTCGCTCCACTGCAGGGAGAAGCTGGGGTTGCCAGGTTATTAAAAGTCCGGTCAGCTCCGTGCAGCTGCCAGAAGCGATCAGCATGTCCCTGCGGCCCCTAAGAGCGGGGGTGATCAGGGAAGCTCTATGCACTGCCACTGCCCCTGCCCCCAGTGCCAGATCCACAGCTCCCATTGGCCAGGAACTATGGCCAATGGGAGCTGCAGAGGTGGCGCACGCACCGCACAGAGCCCCTTGGCTCCTCCGCCGAGGGCCTGGAAATGGTGGCCACTTCTGGGAGCGGTGCAGAGTCAGGGCAGGCAGGGAGCCTACCTTAGCCCCGCTGCACCGCCAACCAGGAACCGCCTGAAGTAAGCGCCGCCCGGCCGAAGCCCGCACCCTGAACCCCCTACCCCATGTCAGAACCCCTTCCCGCACCCTAACTCCCTCCCAGACCCTGCACCCCCCCACACACACATACACACCACATCCCCCTTCCCGAGGTTGGAACCCTCTTCTGCACCCAAACTTCCTCCTGGAGCTCGTACCCCGAACCTCCTCTCACACCCCAACCCCCTGCCACAGCCCTGAGCCTGTTCCTGCACTCCAAATCCCTTGGCCCCAGCCTGGAGCCCCCTCCTATACCTCAAATCTCTCATCCCCAACCCCACCCCAAAGCCCACAGCCGGAACCCTCACTCTCTCTTGTACCCCAACCCCCTGCCCCAGCCCGAAGGCCCTCCCACACCCTGAACCCTCATTTCTGGCCCCACCCCAGAGCCTAGGGGAAGCCCCGAGCCCCCGCATCCTCCTGTGGGACTGGAGCCACGAGCACTGTGGGGGGAAGCCCTGAGCCTCCGTGCTCCCCCGCCCCCCATGGGACTGTGTGTGGCCCGCGACTCATTTTTTCTGTGGGTCAGTGACCCCTCATAGAAAAAAGGTTCCCCACCCCTGGGTTAAGTGGTGAGTAAGGTACCCACTATAGCAATGAAGAGCCCTAGAGGGAAGGGGTAAATGTTCAAATATGATAAAGGAGAAAAATTATTGCTAAGCTCAGAGAAATGCTGCAGAGCGGTTCTCAAATGCACTTTGAACACAGAGAATTTGAAAGATTAAAACAGAGAATCAGACACAAATTTTATATAAAATTGCCTTACCAAAAGAGATTTTAAAAATACCCATTATAGCATACAGCATAGCTTCAAATCCTTTGTTAATATGACACAAGAATCTCAACCTACATAGCAAGAAATGAACTGTAAATAGGGAAGAAGGACTGTACACTCTTTTGGGCAGGGCCATATCTTTTAATCTGCTCTCTAAAGCACCTGGCATATTTCTGGGCACTGTAAAATACTAAACAACAAAAGCGAGAAAGCAGCGTGCTTTCTAACGTGTCATTCCTTACTGCTGATGTCCAACATTGAATTCACCCTTCATTTTTGTGAAGGCAGTGAGTGTAGCCAAAAATAAGAAGAATAAAATCCTCCCCACCCTGCCAACATCTTTACCATAACAAAGATACTAATTCAGCCTGCTCTCTCGTCTTCTAGTTCTGGAGATATTCATAACAGAAAGAAAGAAATACTGAAAACTATTGAGGGAAGAAAAGAGGGTGGGTGGTAGAAGTGAAATGAGGACACTTACAATCATGTAATTATTTATCTTTCACTCTTTTGTTCATCACCAAACCCTTTACTTTGCAACAGGCAAATTACAGGGTGGTGAATTCAATAAATTAAAGCTCAGAAGATCCTGGACCACTGTATTTAAATTCTCCCTTGTTTATATCTCTTAAATTTCTCTACCACTCTGCTATTACTTTTTATTATAAAATTTAACTAAATTATTTCACTCCACAAAGATTTCTGAGATGAAAGCTTCTCACTAGGTATGACATTCACCCATAGTGCAAAGGGTCAGCCCAAGGACCTCCACATCACTTATGCCCTACACAGCACCTATGCGGAAGGTCTCTTGGCAAAATGGCTGAATAGGGCACTCCCTATTCACAGCTTCACAACAAAAGGGTCTTCACATTAGCTCTAAATAGTCTGGAGTTGAAGACCATGATAAAGGTGGCCCAGAGGCAGGCCACAGACCATTAGCCTCTGAAATACCCTGTGCAACTGGCTAGGAGAGACTGCTGACACTATTCCAAACCATGGCTTAAAACAGCTGCAGTGGTAGAGAGAAACCACACAGCAGCCATGCCTACTGAATCTGGATTCGGGGTGGATTTAGTCTTTCAAACCACTCTATGATGCATGGGGAGTGGATTTCACCCCTCACCAACAAAGCTGCATTGTTTCTTGGACTTGGTATGCTTCATGCCTAGATTGTTCCATACATCAGAAGGAATAATATTTGAGTCCAAACTGAATAAACAAAAAAACTCTAGTTTTATTACACTATGCTGGTATACGGAAGGTTTTAAAACTGATGTTGGTAATCATGATGATAGGACAATTTCTTGATAATGAAAATATACATAATTGATAGGAAAACTAAGAGCTGGAGTATAAAGATTTTGTCTTTCAAAGATCAAAGTATGATGAACAGCCAATTCATAGATTCTTCTGGCAATCAATACAAAAGGATAAAGCAATAAAGTGAAGAAAACAGAAACACTGATGTTTTCATGGGTTAAGTTAGTGAGTTCATGTTGTACAAGTCAACAGATCTCATTAAGGTAGCCAAGATTTTAAACAAACCAACTTGTGTATAAAATTTCTGAACAATTAAAGTGCATATAGATGAACTGACATTGGGGTAATGCCTGATACCAGAAAATTAAACTAAATGTATTTTGCACAAATTGGTTAAGTATTGGAGTGGCTGCAGGATAATGGGGGAGAGGGAGTTTCATTTATTTGTAAAACACCTTAATCCACTTATTTTCCAGCCCCTATTGTAGGCACAAGCAGCAGAAAATTTTCTTTACTTTTGTAGTATTTTATAGACCTGACGAGATCGCTGCAAGCTTGTGAGCCCTTGAGCATGTAAGTTCTGGGAAGCCATGGCACTCAGTTTTTAGGCCAGTCTACACTAAGGAAGTTCTGTTCTGAGTAAGCTGCACAAATAGACAAGTTTAAAAAATTCAACAAATTAGAAAACATGAACAATAAATATTACTGTTGCTTGACACTGCACAATATTTTTTATTACTTTTATGATAACAGTAAGAGAAGAAAACTATAAAGATGGCCCATGGATCAAATGGTGCTGGGAAGATGATCCCTTCACTGATCACTGAATTATCCAACTGAACAATTGATTCAGCTACCTCTGTCACAACCGATGAGGGCTTCCATCCCACAAAGTCAGCATCCCTGATCATGTCAGTGCAACAGGGAACAGAAAATCTAAAAGTTCAACATGTGGCTTGTATTTGCTTCTTCACGTTCTAGGTGAAAAATCTGACTGGAAAGTCAGTGCAATTGGGGTTTGCATTTTCCATAGTACATTACATCCAATTCTCAGGAACAGGACTTCTCTGCCCCTTGTTTAAAGTTTTAAGAGGGTTTTTTCTTCTCATCGCAATTTTTTAAAATAATGTTTCAGAAGGTTTTGATTTGATCATTTTTATTACTGTGACCCATAAACCACCATGAGGTAGGTGAGGATAAAAAGAAATTTGACAAAAAATTACAAACACAGAATGATGTATCATTCTTTAATTATCCAGTAACCTGCTCTTATCATGGTCTTGGTGTTGAATAATGGTTACCTTTTGCTTTACAATCTCCAGGGTTGGGTTTTATCTAATATATTTGTACCCAGGAAAGTTTAGGTCAGATGTAGCCTTTGGTCTTCTATGAGATTCACCTCTCTCATCCAATTTCCAGTTAGGTTGGTTGAAGTACAAAGAAATAAAGTATCTTATCCAAGGAACATAGCAAGTTATTGGCCAGCCGAGAATTAGAACCCAGAAAGCTACTGGCTCTCAGTCCATTTGGTTGAACCTCTAGACTGCACAGGGTCCAGTTACTCCTCTCTCTCTCATGTATTTCATTTTATTACATATTGGCCAGTGACACTGTATGGGGATGCCCATGAGGGCTCCTGTCTGCCTCACTGCAACACAACCTGAGGGAAAAGTAGCAGCATGCTGCCTAGGATGCTGAGACAAGGGCAGGAAGCCCCATGGCCATCTTGTTCTGCCTTGCTGGAACTCTGTGAAGCAGTACTTTCCTGTTGCCCTGCCCCCCAGCCTCTCTCTCTTAGGCAAAGTGGCATGAAACGATAATAAATTCCTTTAAGTTACAGTTTAAGTACTGAAAATAGGTTTACTTTTAAGTTACTCATTCCTTCCTAGACCATACTCTTTACCCTTTGATTATGATGGTGGTGATGTCTTTTTAATTGCACGTAGAACCAAAGAGTCCATGACAAGCTGGACCTAAAAATCTGGGTTCACTGTGCGGCAACAGACTGGAAATTCTGGAGCAGCTTCACTTAAATTAAAATATTGATGGTTTTATTGTATTATTTGTCATAGTTAATTCAATCAGTACAACTCCTCCTGTGTTATTTATTTTGATATTAAATTCCATTTATTTTAGACTGTCACAACATTTTCACTTTTTGATATGTTGCTGTTTTTGGCATTGAAGAAGCTGGAGGTTTTGGCAGCCGGCTAGTGGACAGCTGGGGAGACCGTTTTTGATTGTGGGATATGCACATGCGCTTTTTTCCTGCTAAAACTGCTAAAAATAATACTGGCATTTAAATTGTCCTCTTCAGTTTTTATATGTTTGAGACGAACAGGGCAGTTTACACCTCTCAGGCTACCAGGCTTTGTCCAGACTCTAGAAGGTAACACTTGGTGTTTTCAACGTTATCTTTATAACTACAAGGGGCAGAAACATAATTCTGGTTTTAAAGGCCTTTTCCACACAAACTTTCACCAGTTTAACGAATGGTGTGTTTTTAAACTGGGGCAAGTTTCCATGTAAACTGTCTTATTTCAGTTTCGCTCTATTTATTACTTTTTTAAACCAGATGAAACTAAACTGAAATAAGACCCTCAAACAAAAACAATACAAATTTGCACCAAATTAATTAAATGGGTTAAAAAAAAAAACACTTAGTTATTCAAAGGAAAATGTGTGTGAAGACAAAACCTTAGAACCTGCACCACAATTCCACATCAAGGGTGACTCCCACAGCTATGGAACAATGGAATACACAAGACTCTGAGGACTGTTCTCTTTAAGGAGTTCACAGAATTTTTCAAATGGGCATTAACCAGGCACCAATCAACCATCAACCAATTAGTCAGGATTCGAAGCTATTTTCTTCTTCGCATAATAAATACGGCTACGATTATGTCACAGAGGTCACAGAAGCCACAGAATTTGTGACTTACTGCAACCTCCGCGACACTGGGGGCCCCCGCAGCTGACTAGCCACCTTGTAGTGTGAAAAACTGCTATCTGACTGAATTTACTAGTTAGGGTGCACTGAGCATGCTCACACAAACTGAGCATGCTCAGTAACACCTACTGAAGTCAGTAGCAGGAGCCCAGCCGCTGCAGGCGACCCTCCTGCAGCTGCAGTTGTGGGACCCCCTGCAACTGACTGGCTGCCGGCGAGGACCCTTGAGCTCCCCAGCCGCTGCTGCTGGCAGGGGCCCCCCCTGCAGTTGCTCTGCTGCTGTGAGCAGCTGGTCCCTTCCTCCTGCCCCGCAGCTCCCAGCTGCCTCTGGCGGTGGCAGAGGCACCCCAGATCTGCTCAGCGGCCGCTGGAAGGGACCCCCCCACACACACATCTCCCCAGTTGCCGCCAGTGGTATCAGGGGGAGCCCCTGCAACTGACCGGCCACCGGCAGGGACCACTGAACTGCCCAGCAGCTGTGGCAGAGGGACCCCAGAGCTGCTCAGTGGCCGCAAGCAGCCACACCCCCTAAAATCTGACTAATATTTAGTTAAAATCATTACATCTTTGCTCTTTTTTCAGAGAGCTTTTAAACAAAGCAAAAGTAAAACAACTTGAGAAAGCTGTATTCATGACATGAAATATTTAAGTTGGGATTTTCTGAGGAGCTGCATCAATTTGAAGTTCTTTTGAAAATACCAGCCTTAAAGCTTTGACACACTTCATGTAAATTGTGTCCATTCTTAAAACTCTCAGGTTAGCTTTGAAATCAGCACTGCAGAATTATAAAAACAAAATTTCCTCCAAACATTTTTTTCCCCAACTCTCCAAGTTAACCTACCTCCGATTTAGCTTGATTTTATTTCATCATCATCATCCGTGGTTCCACCATAATCCTAATATAATGCAGTGCTTTATGCCTTTCACTCTTTAATATCACAAGAGGAAAGAAATTATTTAGCAAGTTTTGTAAAAGCTAAATCACGTATATTTGTGCATCTGAAGCAAATGGTTTCCAGACACAAAATGAAGTGTCAGCATATTGTGGCTAATTACTGTATTTGCACCCTCAGTTTTAATGGTAGCTTGCTACAGTCATCCCGATTATGCATTTTTCCTGGTTAGTTTGTTTGATTTTTACCAGTATCTTAAATTGCAATTTAATTTCTTGCTCTCAAATACCTCTTGTGGCACAGCATAAAAGCTCACTTCTAAGTAAGGCATTAAACAACAATTTTGTTAATTAGAAAATAAATGTAAGAAGAAAGTAGAATAAAAAATGTTTCATTGACTTTAGAGTGTAGATAAATCCGTGTACGGGAAATGTACCACTTAATTAGCATATGGAGGATGGTATTCTAATTTACAGCAAGGCCTCCTGCAGAAGATGAAACAAATGTGTAACTGTGCTAGTGCACTGAACAGATGAGAGATCTGTACCACAAATCAAGAATATATACACTGACTCAATGCCTCACATTTCTTAGAAAATGAGCAAAACTTACAGAGAATGTTGACCCGTTGTTTGAAACTGTAACAGAGTAAGTTCCGTCTCCTAACTGTACCGACAGCTCCCAGTTGTTCAGATCCAGCTTAGCAAGAGAAATTCTAAAGCAAGGAAAGGAAAAAGAATATTTTAACAGCATTTTCAGGTTGTCCACATTTTTAATCACATGAACTTCTTTCATAGGGTCTTCATAAAGGATTTTAAACATCATTAACCCTATTGACACAGTCAGGGAGCATGTTTGGGAAAACTACCAGATTTTTTTTTTTTGTCCATTATGGCACATAAGGAGAAAACTTTTTAGCGGAGAAGCCTTTTGAGATATTTTCTGCTTTGCCTTGACACCCCGTGTCACTGAAATGTACTGATAAAATTTGAGGAGAATCCCAAAATCCAGCCATCGTTGGTTGCTGGGATATTGCAAACAGTGAAAAACAGATGAGGAGAGGGAAGGAAGAGTGGCACTTGAAAAAATAAAAAGACTACTTGGACCTTCAAGAGCAGAAGTGGTTCACCATCACCTTCACATCATAATTACGCACAACAAACCTAAGTTAAAGGCCAGATAGACACAAAAGCATGCAAATCCAGCCAAACGAATAATATCCATACATTATTTTTAACAATATATGTATTTTATATATTAATGACGGATCTCTGTAGATACAATAAACTGAAGATTTTTACATGCCAGGACTTGAAAGCAGAGTTCTATATTCCTCCCAGAATAATCTATGACCTCACAAACTTAAGATAACCCAGGGAAGTGCATCTTTTATGTTACATCAAGGTGGTCAAAGATACAGCAAGGGAACCAGAACCTGGAACTCAAGTCTTGGCAGGTTTGAAAAAAAAGTAGAAAATAATTTTTAGCTGTTTTGTTTTAAACTATATTTATTTGTAATGTGTAGGTCTATACATATGTTATGTATCAGTTGTCACCTTTATCTTGCCTTCCCTATAGTTTGTTACATTAACTTGTTGTGTCTTAATTTAAACCGGAAATTTTTGGAGAGACTATTTCTGACTATTGTATGAGCACCAGCAAGTGCAATAGGCTTCCGATATTGTTTGGGATTCTAGGCACAATTTTAGCACAAATAAATAAATAGTAATTCAGGTTGGTTGAGGCTCTGAATTTCATTGAATTGATGTTTTTATGTGCCAGTTGGTCTCCTGTGCTGCCTCTTATGCATAGCAACACCCTGTAAAAATCCACTACACTGTCCACATTTAACTCTCTCCTTAAAATTCAACCCTGCTGTCATGCTTACAAAACGCTTGATAACTACTGGGCAGCTGAAGCACTGTATCCACTGCATATTATGCTAATTATAGAATCATAGAAATGTAAGGCTGGAAGGGCTGGAAGTCTTTGCAGCCTCCTGAGCTGAGGCAGGACCAAGTAAATCTAGACCAGGGATAGGCAACCTATGGCACGCGTGCCGAAGGCGGCACACGAGCTGATTTTCAGTGGCACTCACACTGCCCGGGTCCTGGCCACCGGTCCGGAGGGCTCTGCATTTTAATTTAATTTTAAATGAAGCTTCTTAAACATTTTAAAAACCTTATTTACTTTACATACAACAATAGTTTAGTTATATATTATAGACATAGAAAGAGACCTTCTAAAAATGTTAAAATGTATTACTGGCACGCAAAACCTTAAATTACAGTGAATAAATGAAGACTTGGCACACCATTTCTGAAAAGTTGCTGGCCCCTGATCTAGACCATCCCTCACAGGTGTTTGTCTGTTCTTAAAACCCTCCATTGACAGGAATACCACAACCTCCCTTGGAAGCCTATTCCAGAGCTTAACTATACCAATAGTTAGAAACATTTTCTAATTACTAACATAAATCTTCCTTCCTGCAGATTAAGCCCATTACTTCTTGTCCTACCTTCAGTGGACAAGAAGAACAATAGATCATCATCCTCTATAACAGCTAGGGTTGCCAGGCGTCCAGCCCAAGCACTGGCTCTGCACTTCCATTGGCCGGGAACCATGGCCAATGGGAGCTGCGGGGGCATTGACTGTGGGTGAGAGCAGCGCGCAGAGCCTCCTGGCCCCCCATGCCTAGGAGCCAGACCTGCTGGCCGCTTCCAGGGCACAGTGCTGAGACAGGATAGGTGCACCTACTGCATCCCAACCCCCGACTCAACCCGCAGTACCCTGCCGCATTCCAAATCCTTCGGCCCCAGCCCCTAGCCTGGAGCCCCCTCCTGCACCCCAAACCCTTCATCCCTGGCCCCACCCCGAGCCCGCACCCCCAGCTGGAGCCCTCACCCCCCCTCCTGCACCACAACCCCCTGCCCCACCCCAGAGCCCCCTCCCACACCCTGAACCCCTCATTCCCAGTCCCATTCCGCAGCCCTCACCCCCAGTTAGAGCCTCACCCCCTCCCACACCCCAACCCCCTGCTCCCGCCCAGTGAAACTGAGTGAGTGTGGAGAAGAGCGAGCCACTGAGGGAGGAGGAATGTAGTGAGTGGGGGTCAGGGCCTCGGGGAAGGGGCGGGGCTAGGGTGTTCGGTTTTGTACGCTTAGAAAGTTGGCAACCCTAATAACAGCCCTTAACATATTTAAGACTGTTATCAGATTCCCACTCAGTCTTCATTTCACAAGACTACACATGACTTAACCTTTAATTATAAATGTCCCACTGTTAACTTGAGTTGCCCCATCTGTTGTATTCACCTGTTATTGCTCACCATATCCTTAGGTCCCTGTCACTGCCTCTTGGTGTGGTTTCCTGGGGGCCTCAGCTTCTTCTGAGCCAGCTTAGTTTTCTCTCAGTCAGGTCAGTTCCTGGACCCTCACCTTCAATTAAGCCTGTCAACCCTTCACTTTTTGGGTTTGCAGTCTCTTGCAGTCTCCTGGCTGTTTTCTTGGAGGCAGCCTGGTGCAGGGCTGTCACCACCTTACTATCCCAAGTCTTTCTGACTCCCATTCCTTCTCTGCACTGTCCCCTTTATAGCAGGCCTTGTTTCCTCTGTTGGTTGCAGCTGTGTGTGCCTGCCTCCATGACTGGCAGCTGCGTGGGTTTGTGATCAAGCTGCTTGCTTGTAAACAGGAGAGACTCTCCTCCCCCCATCCACATTTAGTAAGGGGGTTGTAGATCACATTACAGCCCCATACATGCAAAGACTCATCCAACTGCTTGTATTTCCACACTGAGAGAAGCTGAAGTGTGTACGGTGGTGCCCCATGTTGCATTTTTAAAAAGAAAAATTAAAAGCATCTTATTTTTGCTCCAAAAGGCACATCCTTGATAAATAATCCATATATCTTTTTTCTTCTAAATTTTTTATTTTTATTCTTGTATAATAATTTTACCTGTATAGCATTGGAATTCATTTTACGCAGGTACCTATTTTTCCTCATCCTCCTTATAAATACACATGCTCTTCATTATAAACACACATACATATTACATATGCACATGGAACACAGATAGTATGATGTAGTATACAAGTTTCAGAGTAGCAGCCGTGTTAGTCTGTATCCGCAAAAAGAACAGGAGTACTTGTGGCACCTTAGAGACTAACAAATTTATTAGAGCATAAGCTTTTGTGGGCTACAACCCACTTCTTCGGATGCATATAGAGTGAAACATATATTGAGGAGATATATATACACACATACAGAGAGCATGAACAGGTGGGAGTTGTCTTACCAACTCTGAGAGGCCAATTAAGTAAGAGAAGTATAGTAGTAGTATAGAGTAGTATAGTAGGAGTAGTATACAAGTTGTATCTTAAGTAAGAGAAGTATAGTAGTAGTATAGAGTAGTATAGTAAGGCCTGGTCCACACTAACCCCCCAATTCGAACTAAGGTACGCAAATTCAGCTACGTTAATAACGTAGCTGAATTCGACATACCTTAGTTCGAACTTACCGCGGTTCAGAAGCGGTCCACATGCGGCAGGCAGGCTCCCCGTCGATTCCGCGGTACTCCTCTCGCTGAGCTGGAGTACCGCAGTCGACGGCGAGCACTTCCTGGTTTGACTTATCGCGTCCAGACCAGACGCGATAAGTCGAACCCGGAACTTCGATCCCCAGCCGCCAAACTAGCGGCTGGGTGTAGACCAGCCCTAAGAGTAGTATACAAGTTGTATCTTCAATCGTTTGAGGTGGCCACATTACTCAAAATCACTAGTCACTTTTGAAAATCTTGACCTTGGACTCAAAAGCATCCCCTCTCTAGTATGACCCACTCCAAAATTCCCAGGTGATCTTACCTAGAGATGCTGTCTATACCCACAACACTTGTAAATAACATACTAAAAATGATATGGACAAGATCCAGTGACAAGCCTCTTCTATTGGCATACAGAAGCAAATGTCAAAACAACAGATTTGAGGAAAATCTCCATGGAGGATTGTTAGCAATGATATTTCTCCAGGTCTCCATCTTGAAGTTCCTGTATGTCATAAACTCATTTAGCCATTTTAGATCCCACCCAGATACGCTTATCCTGATCTCTGCGGGATAGCAAGTAGAAGAGTACAGACACTGGAATCAGGAAATTTCCTGGATAGTTAGGAGGTAGCTAACAGTGTGATGCTCTCCCAACATTTCCTGGGATAAGGAGTCAGAGCAGGATGAGTTTAGTGGGTTCTTGGTGGCACCTGGTTGAATTCTATATGGTGTCCTGATGCAACGACTGATAGGATTTAGCAGTTTGTGCTGAGATCTCCCTAGTTCTCATGAAAGAGGTGAAGTCTACTCCCCAGGCTATCAGTAGATCAGACTCATTGCCAGCACAGCATCCGATTATTTGTTACCCTGGGCATAGTGTGCTGGCTTGGTCCTGCTCGTGTTGGATTTGGCTGGGAGTGACCTCACAAATTTGACTTTGCTGGCAATCAAAGACAAAAAAAAAAAAAAAAAAAAAAAACACAAACCACTATCTTGCTCTCCCAGCAGAGATTATTTTTGTTCAGCCTTTCTTGCTCAGCTTTATCGAGTTTATTCCTTCTTGAAAAGCATGGCTACTATCCCAGTTATGCCTGGGTGTCAAACGCCCATGAGCACAGTCATAGGCTCCCTCTTTCTATCACACTGTTGGTCAGCAGGGTGAATGCAGAGCCATGTCTTGTTTGAAGTTTGTTGCCAGGTACAATTCTCTTGTTTCCTGAAACTGCAGGATCCTTTTACAAAGGGACTTTTCCAGCTCTGTTAACTGGGTGCCCATGGGTTTGGAACAGTAGGTTGCAGCTGTACTGACTGAGATGGATTTGGAAGTTAGCTTCTGAGGACCCTAAACCTTTTTACCTTTAGATTAATTTCCTTTCAAATGAGTCTTTTAGAGCCAGAGTGTCCTCCAGCAGGATGTAGTTTCTTCATACTCATATGGTTACTAAGTCCAACCTAAGGACAGCTTCCCAGACTTAGAAGGGAAGTCAAAGCTTCTAAATTGCCTTGGAAATGGAAAGTTTTCCACCAGGATAAGAAGATGTTTCTTTGATGACATCTGGAAGGTCAGGCTGCACTGGAAACTAATAATTCTTCTTGTGCATGAGCAAGGCTTTTTCCCTGTCTGGGAACTCCTCAGAGTCCTTTGATCTAGAGCGCTGGACACTTCAAGGTCTTTGGCCAATCGCTGAGATCCTAGCTGTTTCCTCTGAAAAATACTCACTGCTGGAGGAGCGGGAAGGTGGCTTTCTCCTCAACACCCAGGCTGTTTTAGATCTTCTGAGTGGGCAGGGTATGTCAGGATAAGATGGATCAGCCTCCAACCTAGAAGCTATACCATGGAAAAAATATCCTGAATTGATCCATGTGGTATGGCTGGAGTGAGACACCCTATGCTGAGGCTTAGAGTCAAAGGAAATCCTGGTGACAGTGGGGAACAGGCCTGAATGTACAGGAGACAACTCAGCTGAATGAATTGGACAATGCTGAATGCCCAGGACCAAAGCTGTATAAAGAGGGAGCAATGGTGGACTGACCCAGGAATGGTGGTTTATCCTGGTCGGCCAGGCAGAAGGCTCTGGCAAAGATTCCATCAAACTATTCCTAGCCCAAATAAAGGGTGGGGATTTGTGTTTGTTTTTTAAAAGGATGGTTATTTGAAGCTGCTTGGAGGTTTGGAATGTAAGACGTAGCCCTGGGAAATGAGATAGCGGGCAGAGAATCAACTATGCATTTATCACATGCCTCTGTAACTTGGCACACTGATATTGCTAACATGTACTTGTGCGTGTACTTGTGTCTCTACCTATTATAAAGGCAGTACATACCAATGCCATTAGATAAGGTTACACAAGCATTGTCATTCTTGAGGGTCATTTTCAGAGGTTTATAACTATATAAACTTTTCCATTTTGGGTTGAAATTTGATACATCTGTACCAGACCAAAAGCATTTCTGAAAGTGAACACACACAGACACACGCCCTCCACACACACACACACACACACACACACACACACACACACACACACAC